>NC_090648.1:28155765-28455765 GCF_040937935.1 Hyperolius riggenbachi
ACCGGTTTATGGGTAAGGAAGTCCTTGGAAAAATAATAAACAATAAGTATTTAAGCAAACAAAATGGCAATGAAGCCTGAAGAGAATAGAGAAAATGTTAGCATTGGTGTGTTCTTTACACATACAGTATTTTGCATATTAACCTTGTATACCTATATTAACCCTTTCTTAAAGGGAAACTGAGATGGGATGTATGGGTGTATTTATACTTACCTGGGGTTTCCTCCAGCCCCATGAAATGCACAAGTCCCTCGCAGTCCTCTCTGTCCGCTCCATCCTCTTATAACCACCCTCGGTAATCCAGCCGGACACACCCGGGTATGGGTGCGCAGCAGAGGTACACAGCGCAAGACTGGCCAAATTACCGGGGGGGTGGGGGGGTTTACAAAAGAACGGAGCAGCCAGAAAGGACGATGAGGGACCCCACACACCTAAAGTGGTTGGAGTAAGCCCTAGGTAAGTATAAATATACTTATGCCCCATCTCAGGTACACTTTAAATGATATGCACAACAACCTGTTCACAGGTGCCCCCCTTTTCACATACCACAATAAAAGGGTGAAACAGGAAATTCGGGCACACTTAGGCACCCACGAGCTACAGAAGTTTGGGCACCATCATAGGTGTCCATAGAAATAGCAGCTGTGGGCTGACATTTGGGCGCCCACAGCGTCTCATAACTAGCGGGCGCCAGGGCTTCCAAAAATGCAGAATGCGGGTACAAATGGTGGGTGCTTGCAATATTCATCAGGCACCGTGGGCAACCACATTCTAACCCATAGCAGCTATTTAAATGGGGGTGGGGGCAGGTAGTTAACGTTAGGTGTCCGGTGGGGTGGATAGGGCTAGGCATAGGAGGGGGGTGGTTAGGGTAAGGCATAGGAGGGGGGGTGGTTAGGGTTAGGCATAGGGAGGGGGTGGTTAGGGTTAGGCATTGGTAGAGGGAGGGTTCTGTCTGAGTAGGTTCTAGACTTTTTGCTGCCTGAAGCAAACTTGTGATGATGCGCCCCTCTCCCTCCATATAATAACTGTTCATAACCGCAAAACAGTGGTATTAACCGCTACAACGAAGCATACTTTTCATTGACTGTATGCTTCACTGTAGGCAGCCGGCCAAGCAGGAAGTGATGCTCACTTCCTTCTAGCAAACAGTGGGGTAGCTACAGACCTTGGGGGCCCGATGCAGAATTTGGACTCGGGGCCGCTATACCTACATTAAATAGCCAGGAATAGGTGCCCCCAGTATAGATAGCCAGGAATAGAGGTTCCCAGTTTTGGTAGCCAGGTATAGGTGCTCCAGTATAGGTAACCTGGGAATAGGTGCTCCGAGCATAGGTAGCCAGGAATAGGTGCCTCAGTACAGGTAGCCAAGAATAGATGCTCACAGTATAGATAGCAAGTAATAGGTGCCTAAGTATAGATAACCAGGAATAGATGCCTCAGTATAAATAGCCAGGGATAGGTGCCTCAGTATAGATAGCCAGGGATAGGTGCCTCAGTATAGGTAGCCAGGGATAGGTGCCTCAGTATAGATAGCCAGGAATAGGTGCCTCAGTATAGATAGCCAGGGATAGGTGCCTCAGTATAGATAGCCAAGAATAGGTGCCTCAGTATAGGTAGCCAGGGATAGGTGCCTCAGTATAGATAGCCAGGAATAGGTGCCTCAGTATAGATAGTCAGGAATAGGTGCCTCAGTATAGGTAGCCAGGGATAGGTGCCTCAGTATAGATAGCCTGTAATAGGTGCCTCAGTATAGGTAGCCAGGGATAGGTGCCTCAGTATAGATAGCCAGGAATAGGTGCCTCAGTATAGATAGTCAGGAATAGGTGCCTCAGTATAGGTAGCCAGGGATAGGTGCCTCAGTATAGATAGCCAGGAATAGGTGCCTCAGTATAGACAGCCAGGGATAGATGCCTCAGTATAGATAGCCAGGAATAGGTGCCTTAGTATAAAGAGCCAGGAATAGGTGCCTCAGTATAGATAGCCAGGAGTAGGTGCCTCAGTATAGATAGCCAGGAATAGGTGTCTCGGTATACAGGTCCTTCTCAAAAAATTAGCATATTGTGATAAAGTTCATTATTTTCTGCAATGTACTGATAAACATTAGACTTTCATATATTTTAGATTCATTACACACAACTGAAGTAGTTCAAGCCTTTTATTGTTTTAATATTGATGATTTTGGCATACAGCTCATGAAAACCCAAAATTCCTATCTCAAAACATTAGCATATTTCATCCAACCAATAAAAAAAAAGTGTTTTTAAAACAAAAAAAGTCAACCCTCAAATAATTATGTTCAGTTATGCACTAATACTTGGTCGGGAATCCTTTTGCAGAAATGACCGCTTCAATGCAGCGTGGCATGGAGGCAATCAGCCTGTGGCACTGCTCAGGTGTTATGGAGGCCCAGGATGCATCGATAGTGGCCTTAAGCTCATCCAGAGTGTTGGGTCTTGCGTCTCTCAACTTTCTCTTCACAACATCCCACAGATTCTCTATGGGGTTCAGGTCAGGAGAGTTGGCAGGCCAATTGAGCACAGTAATACTATCAGGGGCCCCAACCATCCCGGTTTCGCCGGGACCGTCACGGGTTGGGGGAGGGGTCCCGCTGTCCCGGGATACCCCCCCTTGTGTCCCGGCTGGCAGCGGAGCCGGAGGTGACAAAAATGATCGAGGCCCCAGCCGGCGGCTTTGGTGTGTGGGATGCGGGTCTGGGGGATAATATTGTCCCTCCCTCCCTCCCTATGTGCCCCCCAGTGTCCCCCTGTATGCAGAGATAACAGCGCAGCGGAGCGGGCAGTCTTACCATTCCTCCTCGTACCGGGCATCTCTCTTGCTTCCATCTACTTCCTGTGACGTCACAGGAAGCAGGAAGCGGAGAAGAGATAGAGATGCCCGGTACGCGAGGAGGAATGGTAAGACTGCCCGCTCCGCTGCGCTGTTATCTCTGCATACAGGGGGACACTGGGGGGCACATAGGGAGGGAGGGAGGGACAATATTATCCCCCAGACCCGCAAACCACACAGCAAAGCCGCCGGCTGGGACCTCGATCATTTTTGTCACCTCCACACCCGTGGGCACCCTCACCCATCTCCTTTATAAATAATTGCATATATATATATATATATATATATATATATATATATATATATATATATATATATATATATATATAATAATTGACTAGGGGTGTGTCAGGGGGTGTGGTTGGGGGTGTGGCTTAAGTGTCCCGGTTTCTCATCTCAAAAAGTTGGGAGGTATGGTAATACCATGGTCAGTAAACCGTTTACCAGTAGTTTTGGCACTGTGAGCAGGTGCCAGGTCGTGCTGCAAAATGAAATCTTCATCTCCATAAAGCTTTTTAGCAGATGGAAGCATGAAGTGCTCCAAAATCTCCTGATAGCTAACTGACCCTGCCTTTGATAAAACACAGTGGACCAACACCAGCAGCTGACATGGCACCCCAGACCATCACTGACTGTGGGTACTTGACACTGGACTTCAGGCATTTTGGCATTTCCCTCTCCCCAGTCTTCCTCCAGATTCTGGCACCTTGATTTCCGAATGACATGCAAAAGTTGCTCTTATCCGAAAAAAGTACTTTGGACCACTGAGCAACAGTCCAGTGCTGCTTCTCTGTAGCCCAGGTCAGGCGCTTCTGCCGCTGTTTCTGGTTCAAAAGTGGCTTGACCTGGGGAATGCGGCTCCTGTAGCCCATTTCCTGCACACGCCTGTACACGGTGGCTCTGGGTGTTTCTACTCCAGACTCTGTCCACTGCCTCTGCAGGTCCCCCAAGGTCTGGAATCGGTCCTTCTCCACAATCTTCCTCAGGGTCCGGTCACCTCTTCTCGTTGTGCAGCGTTTTCTGACACACTTTTTCCTTCCCACAGACTTCCCACTGAGGTGCCTTGATACAGCACTCTGGGAACAGCCTATTCGTTCAGAATTTTTTTCTGTGTCTTACCCTCTTGCTTGAGGGTGTCAATGATGGCCTTCTGGACAGCAGTCAGGTCGGCAGTCTTACCCATGATTGCGGTTTTGAGTAATGAACCAGGCTGGGAGTTTTTAAAAGCCTCAGGAATCTTTTGCAGGTGTTTAGAGTTAATTAGTTGATTCAGATGATTAGGTTAATAGCTCATTTAGAGAACCTTTTCATGATATACTAATTTTTTGAGATAGGAATTTTGGGTTTTCATGAGCTGTATGCCAAAATCATCAATATTAAAACAATAAAAGGCTTGAACTACTTCAGTTGTGTGTAATGAATCTAAAATATATGAAAGTCTAATGTTTATCAGTACATTACAGAAAATAATGAACTTTATCACAATATGCTAATTTTTTTAGAAGGACCTGTAGATAGCCTGGAATAGGTGCCTCAGTATAGATAGCCAGGAATAGGTGCATCAGTATAGATAGCCAGGAATAGGTGCCTCAGTATAGATAGCCAGAAATAGGTGCCTCAGTTAGATAGCCAGGAATAGGTGCCTCAGTATAGATAGACAGGAATAGGTGCCTCAGTATAGATAGCCAGGAATAGGTGCCTCAGTTAGATAGCCAGGAATAGGTGCCTCAGTATAGATAGCCAGGATTCAGAATAGGTGCCTCAGTATAGATAGCCAGGATTCGGAATAGGTGCCTCAGTATAGATAGCCAGGGATAGGTGCCTCAGTATAGATAGCCAGGGATATCTATGGAAAACACCATCAGGGGGAGCTCAGGTTGTATAAAGCCTTATCTGTGGCTGTGCAGTTACCCAGTAGCAGAATGGTGCAGAGAGCACACAGCTTTTTTTTTTTTTTTACAGGCCCTATCTGTCTCTACAGACCTGCCGCCCTCTACAGTCCCCCCCCCATTCACCCCACCGAATCAGGTCATTCAGGTCGCTTCATGGCAGGCCCGGACTCTGGGTGAGAATAGGGTTAGGTTTAGCTGTAGCAAAATATTGTTATTATTTACAGCTATCTTATTACTTTAGTGCATAGCTCCCAACTGACCTTCTTTTGGAGGGATAGTTAATCTTTGTTAGCCCTGTCCCTCTGTCCCTCTTTCCTCCTCATTTGTCCCTGTTTCAGGACTTTGTCCCTCTTTCTATGTAAATTTATGTATTTCTCTACTAACAGATGTGTTTGATTGACTCTAATTTTTATTCCCATCCTCTAAATTGATATATCACTAATTTTAAAATGTTAATATGAAGGAAAATGAACCAGGATAGAAAGGACCAGCGTGGTTTGAGTTATATTTTTCTCATGAAATATTTATGTATGTGTGGCTAGGGGTGTGTCGGTGGTGGGATCAGGGGTGTGGCAGGGGCGTGGCTCAAGTGTCCCTCTTTCTCATCTCAAAAAGTTGGGAGGTATGCTGTAGGGGGAGAGAAGGATAAGTTTAAAAAACAAAAACAAAACAAAAACAATTAATTGACTTGGGCTTTAGTAAATCCTGACCAGGTTCTGTAAATACCTTAGGCCACCATGATTCATACCGTGTTTCCCCAAAGATAAGACAGCGTATGACATGAATTTTTACTGTAAAAGATGTGCTAGGGCTTATTTTCGGGGATGTCTTATATTTTGAGGGGAATGTTAGGTAGACTCTATGTGTATGAGGAGGTATGCAGTTCCTTACTGCACCTCCCTTGGGGCTGCTCCCCCCCCCCCTTCGGCTGCAGGGATGATGTGGAGGATAGAGTAACACTACACCAGTGTAAGACATTACATACCGATGTGACATTTTCGGCAACACTAGCGCTACGGTGCATTGGGGAAAAACTTGCGTGGCAACATGCGACAACCGGTAGTCATGTACGGTAAGTCCATGGTGATGCAGATTTTAGAAGAAAAAAATCTGTGTTTGCCTTGAGGCGTGCATGCACAGAAGCGTATTTTGCCTATACACTTCTGCGCAATACCAACTTCGTCACCACATGTGCCGTATGCGCTGTACAAATCAGCACGTGCGCACATTGATTATGGCGAGAGGGGAGAACAGTCAGGAAGGAGCAGCATACAGCACATGTGCAGCAACTGGGTCAAAGAGCACTGACCATCTTAGGATACTGGAGCCATTTATAGGCGAGCAGAGGGGGTCGCAGCCACAATGGAGGTGCGGTAAGAGATGCACACCTCCCCCTATACCAGTATAGCATCTGATTTTCTTACTACAGTAAACCCCCCATTATCCGGCACCAACGGGGATCGGCTAATGCCGGATACTGTAAGTGTAGTTTCTGGTTGCTTGAGAGTCAATGTAAAAAATAGGCCTAGCTAATAAACAGTCCTATACCCCACACTGTGTACTTATCAATCATAAACTCTGTAATATTGTTGAAATATAGTAACTAAAAGCAAATTAAGACAAAGGACAGATTTACTTAAAGTCAGTGGGAAACCGTATTCTAAAAGAAAAAAGCCGGATACTTACCTAAGGAGAGATAAGGCTATGGGTCCTAATGAGTCTTCCCTCTCCTCTCCCGGTACCCTCATTGCAGCGGCAGCTTCTCCATTTTAATCCCCCGCCACAGGGGACTTTGAAAGTCTTCAAGAGCCGAGTCCTCCCGAAGACAGGCAGCTCCATACTGCGATTGCGCAATAGAGGGAGCTTGCACGTGTGCAGTAGCAGTATGGAGAGACCCATCTTCGGGATCACTTGGGCTCCCAAAAACTTCTGAAGCCTCCCTTTGGCGGCAGAGACAGCAGCATTCGACCAAATTGGTTGAATGCTGCCATGGGGGAGCCAGCGCTGCAGCAAGGGCACTGGGAGAGGAGAGGGAAGCCTCTATAGGACTCAGAGCCTACTCTCTCCTTAGGTAAGTATCTGCCTTTTTTATAATATGGTTCTCATTGACTTTAATGTAATAGAGTTTTATTACTGTGTAAAGAAGCGAAAAAGAAGATTTCTGCATCCTGCAAGGCCAGGATTTTTTTTCTGGTTGCTTGAAACTGCTGGTTAACTGAGTTCTGGATAACTGGGGTTTACAGTAGCTAGGGCTTATTTTCGGGAGAGGGCTTATTTTTGAGGAACCACGGTATAAGCAACTAGCTGTGGAGGAGAACAGTTTGTGACGATCAAATGTGCCCCACTACCCAGAAAATTGCTGATGCTGGAAAATATAAGGAAATGAAACGCTAACAATCTTATGCCAGCCAAACATGTGATATAATGTTTAAAATAAATCAACATTGCATAAAACTTAGTATATTCTATGCTTAAAGCCACAGACGTTCACTTTAAAGGTACCATAAAGTAATACAAAAATTCCAAAATGATTTTATGATGCTGTAAATGGTATTTTAAGCATAGTCTATAGAGACGCATAAGGAAGTGCAACAAAGTATTCATGCAGATGAGACAAGGAGGATGTTTGTAAACATGGGCCTTGGTAGATCAGTGCATTTTTATTCTATGTGACTAAGCAAAGGGTCAGTTAAGCAAAATACCACGTAACTTGGCCTATTTGAGAATGATTCAAGGCCATAAGGCCATAATTGCTATCTATGGTAAACAGAGTGCTGAGAAAATCATGTTTTAAAGGGACTCCGAGCTCAAGTAAAAAAAGAAAGTTGTACTCACCCGGGGCTTTTTCCAGCCCAGTGCTGGTCGGGAGGTCCCATGCCGGCGTCCTGGCTCCTCTCCTAATCCCCGCTCTGAAATGGCTGACCGGCCGCAGCCCGGGCGACACTCTGCTGAGTGTCGGGCTGTTCCTTCCGCGAATGACGCGGCTGACGTCACACGCCGGCCGCCTCGCGTCATCACGGCGGCCGGCGTGAAAGTACTGCGCATGCGCGATTAAAGCTCGCATGCGCCGTACTGCCACGTCGGCCGCCGTGATGACGCGAGGCGGCCGGCGTGTGACGTCAGCCGCGTCATACGCGGAAGGAACAGCCCGACACTCAGCAGAGTGTACTCCGGGCTGCGGCCGGTCAGCCATTCCGGAGCAGGGACTAGGAGAGGAGCCAGGACGCCGTCGTGGGACCTCCCGACCAGCACTGGGCTGGAAAAAGCCCCGGGTGAGTACAACTTTCTTTTTTTACTTGAGCTCGGAGTCCCTTTAAACAGGGCTGGTTCTACACTTTTTGCTGTGGCAAACTTGTGAGGATGCACCCCTAACCCACCCCCACTTGGAATGATCACATGGAACCCCACAATTTACTCTGCTTCAGTCAGCAAGGGAGCATATGCAACAACCTGAGACATGACATGCTGCAGCTCAGCACAATAGAACACTGGTTGGTTGGCTGGCTGCGAGTCTGTGACAAACAAACTGCTCACCCTCAGCCAGTTGGCCGTCCTCCATTCCTCCTCACTCAGGACAGCAGTGCCACCTCCTCCCTGCTCTCCTGTCGCCCGACTCGCCCCCCTCCTCACTCACTGTCAGAGTCCTCACACAGCACAACAAGCTGCTTTTCCCCAATGATGACCTCTTCACCTCAATCGATTGAGAGCTTGATTAGACAGAGATGGGCAACCAATGGGAGAGCTAGACTAGACAGTGATGGGCAACCAATGGAGAGCGGCCTATAGGAGTGCCAGGAGGACATACTGTACACTGGATACCTGAGCAAGGATGCATACAGCAAGAAAAATCGGATCAACATCTTATATATGAGGTGAGTGTCAGAAGTGACTGAAATAGGAACTTACTCTATAGAGATAGGCACTCAAGATCAGCACTTTCAGGATGGCATCCATATGTTTCGGGAACTGGAAGACACATTGCGTAGATTGGCCTTCTGTTACCTTCGTCATTTGGGAAATCCGATAAGACCCGTCGGCACTATAAACCTGAGGAAACATAAAAGATAAGAGCAGATAAACGTTATATATCCAGATGAAAATCCACACAACAGCTAGAATGTATAAAAATCCAAAATGATATTTCATCAAGGCACACCGAACAGCGAAGGCTTATTGAGCAAGTAATAGTTACATAGTTACATAGTTATTTTGGTTGAAAAAAGACATACGTCCATCGAGTTCAACCAGTACAAAGTACAACACCAGCCTGCTCCCTCACATATTCCTGTTGATCCAGAGGAAGGCGAAAAACCCTTACAAGGCATGGTCCAATTAGCCCCAAAAGGGAAAAATTCCTTCCCGACTCCAGATGGCAATCAGATAAAATCCCTGGATCAACATCATTAGGCATTACCTAGTAATTGTAGCCATGGATGTCTTTCAACGCAAGGAAAGCATCTAAGCCCCCTTTACATGCAGGTATAGAGTTTGCCATGACGACTTCCTGTGGCAATGCATTCCACATCTTAATCACTCTTACTGTAAAGAACCCTTTCCTAAATAAATGGCTAAAACATTTTTCCTCCATGCGCAGATCATGTCCTCTAGTCCTTTGAGAAGGCCTAGGGACAAAAAGCTCATCCGCCAAGCTATTATATTGCCCTCTGATGTATTTATATATGTTAATTAGATCCCCTCTAAGGCGTCTTTTCTCTAGACTAAATAAACCCAGTTTATCTAACCTTTCTTGATAAGTGAGACCTTCCATCCCACGTATCAATTTTGTTGCTTGTCTCTGCACCTGCTCTAAAACTGCAATATCTTTTTTGTAATGTGGTGCCCAGAACTGAATTCCATATTCCAGATGTGGCCTTACTAGAGAGTTAAACAGGGGTAATATCATGCTAGCATCTCGAGTTTTTATTTCCCTTTTAATGCATCCCAAAAGTTTGTTAGCTTTAGCTGCAGCTGCTTGGCATTGAGTGTGATTATTTAACTTGTTGTCGATGAGTACTCCTAAGTCCTTCTCCAAGTTTGATGTCCCCAACTGTATCCCATTTATTTTGTATGGTGCTAGACCATTAGTACGTCCAAAATGCATGACTTTACATTTGTCCACATTGAATTTCATCTGCCATGTATGTGACCATATAGCCATCCTATCCAGATCCTGTTGCAATATGACACTTAAAGAGAACCCTAAAGGATAGATGCAAGGTAATTAAAAAACAAAAATCTACTTACCTGGGGCTTCATCCAGTCCCTGGCAGCCGTCCTGTGCCCTCGCCGCAGCTCCTCTCCCAGCCAGTGCTCCGGGGGTCCTCTCTGATGCAGATGCCGAGGGGCATCTACTGCGCCTGCACGAGAGCCGCTGGCGCTTGCGCTGATGTCATCTGAAGAGTTCTGCGCAGGCGCATCACTACTGCGCCTGCGCATTACACTCCAGACCACATCAGCGCGACCCTCAGGGGCTCTCGCGCAGGAGCAGTAGATGCCGATCTGGTGAGGTCAGCATCTGCACCAGAGGGGACCTTGGGCCATCAGCTGAGAGTTGAGGTGCGGCGAGGGCACAGGACGGCTGCCAGGGGCTCAAGGAAGCACCAGGTAAGTAGATTTTTGTTTTTTTTATTACTTCTGACCTTCCCTTTAAAGCAAACCTGAACTGAAAGTTAAAAGTCAAATAAACAGGGTGGCTGGTGACAGCAGGCCAAGGGCGGGAAAAAGCACAAATCTGGCCCTGACACCCAGGAGGCACATTTGGGGGAGAAGGGAGACAGGAGGCCATGCATTGCTTCCTTAGGGCCTAGACCAGGCATGGGCAAACTTGGCCCTCCAGCTGTTAAGGAACTACAAGTCCCACGATGCATTTGCCTTTATCAGTCATGACTGTGGCTGTAAGACTCCCGCAATGCATTGTGGGACTTGTAGTTCCTTAACAGCTGGAGGGCCAAGTTTGCACATCCCTGGTCTAGGCCCATATCCCTGGCCTGCCAGGTGATATGCCTTGTACAAGTGTATGAGGCTTTACATTAACCTTGCCCACTCATTGGCTTAGTGCAACCTGTGCTGCGCCTAACAGGCACACATCTGTTAGTAACATAGTTTGCTTGAAAAAAAGACATCCCTCCATCAAGTTTAACCAGAAGGAACCAGAGAAAAAAAAACACCATCCTAATCCATGAAACATATCCCAGTTGAACCAGGGGAAGGAGAAAAACCTTACAAGGCATGGGCCAATTAACCTTGAGGCTGCTTACACACCAAGACATTACAGGCGCACGTTAGTGCGCCTGTAACGCTCCCCCAACGAACAGCAATGTAACACAAGTGGGCTGTTCACACAGCCCACGTTGCGTTACATGTAACGCTGCACGTTCTGTGCAAAGTGCAGCATGCTACGGCGTTGGAGCGGCTATAGCCGCGTTAGACTGTTTGCACATGCGCAATGGGGTCGGAGAGGAGGCGGGGAGAGCCAGCTACAGTAGCCGCGCACATGGGTACTTAATATTCACTGCACTGGCGGGCGCTGATTGGCCGGCGGGACCACGTGATGCGGAGTGTCTCGCTCCGCATCACGTGGTCCCGCTGGCCAATCAGCGCCACTCTGGGAGACATTATAAGACTCGAGCCGCCTAACGCGGCTCACTCTACCGTCGGCTCTTGCAGCACCATACGTTGTGTTAGGTGCACGTTATGCGACCTTAACATGCCACCTAATGCAACGTCTTGGTGTGCAAGAAGCCTAAAAGGAAAAAAATTCATTCCTGAGGCCTAGTGCACACCAGAGCGGTTCGGCTGCGTTTTGCGATCTGCTTGCGGCTGCGGATACGCTTGGGTAATGTATTTCAATGAGCTGGTGCACACCAGAGCGGGAGGCATTTTGCAGAAACGCATACTCCCGGGCTGCTGCAGATTTTGGATTGCGGAGGCGTTTCTGCCTCAATGTTAAGTATAGGAAAAACGCAAACCGCTCTGAAAAACGGCACTTCAGAGCGGTTTGCCAGGCGTTTTTTGTTACAGTAGCTGTTCAGTAACAGCACCAAAAACGCTTCACAAAACCGCAAAATGCTAGCTGAAACGCTACAGAAAAAGAAGAAAAAGCGTTTCAAAATCTGCTAGCATTTTGCGGATCTGCTAGCGGTTTTTGGTGTGCACTAGGCCTGACAGATGACTTTCAGATAAATCCCTGGATGAACTCTCCCGGGAATTACCTAATAAAATTATATCCATGGATGCCCTTCAATGCAAGGAAAGCCTCCAATCTCTCTTTCAATGCAGATATAAAGTTTGCCATAACTACTTACTGAGGTAATACATTCTGGGTTTTAACCGCTCTCACTGTAAAGGAAACCCCTTTCTAAATAGTGTCATTTTCATTTCATCCCTACTACAGCAATTCCAATTTCAGTAGAAAAAAAAGCACATGAAAGCATTATGGCGAGTTAAAGGGACTCCGAGCACCTCTCACGGGCATGCCTTTAAAGAGACTCTGACCAGTACTGCAAAGTACTTAAAGATGCAAACCATTCTGTAGCTTGTGCTCTTCTCTTTCATTTGATGCTGAATCGTCATTCTACACCAAATAGTTTTCGTTTGATTTCAATTTAAAAATTGCTGCTGCCATCTTGGCTATGTTATGTTTGTTCCGGGTCACCCCTGTCTTCTCTGTTAGAGAAGTGCATCACTGAATGAAGCAGGAAGAGGAAGTGACATGCATGGCCATTGCAAGAGGCTCCTCCAGAGAGGTCATAGATAGCACGATTTTGTTGGAAGTCATCTGGCTTAAAGGCATGTCCATGAGAGGTGCTCGGAGACCCTTTATAGGTTCAGCTCTAAAAAACAAGCTTCAAGTGAAGATACAATTTTGCTGAATGCTACAGAATATTTGCATAATCACTTCACTTGCTGCCAAGCCCGTTTTCAGCCATAAAACCAAAACCAAAACAACAATGAACATATGGCAAACCTAGTGCATGTAAATGGGAAATGTGCGCACCTGCAAGGACCCGTCTGAGCATGTCTTCATGGAGAACGGTGGTTGTGCTGCAGAAATGGCTTCATCCGTGCTCAGATAAATGTAGACATTTATGTCAGAAGATGTGGAATCCATCTTGACGTAGCCAATTACGCGATCTGGGAGGACAACCACCTGCAACTAAATGTTCGTGTGCATGAAAAAAGGGCGCAATGGAAAAAGGGCCCGACTTGATAATAAAATGGCATTGGAGGAAAACGAAATCTGAGAACCATAAACATCGTTGTCAAACTTGGTTAACAATAAATACTGTTGTAAAAACAGATGAGAAATAATAACGAAAAGATATTAACGTTGAACATTGTTATGTAATTCAACAATACAGCTCCCTCCCCTGGTGGTGCCTAAAACTAATCGCTTCCCTGGTGGTGCATAACCCTAACCACCCCCCGGTGGTGCCTAACCCTAACCCCCCTGGTGGTGCCTAACCCTAACCACCCTCCCTGGTGTTGCATAAAACTAACCGCCACCTGTGTGGTGCCTAACCCCTAACCACTCCCCCTGGTGCTGCCTAACCCTAACCACTCCCTCTGCAGGAACACCCTTTTACACATAGAAAAGATATCTTTGAAAACGTAAAATCTGTACATACAAACAAAATAATATGACAAAATCTATAATGTTGTAAGCTTCTAAAACAATAACATACGTCAAAAACTCTAATGTTCTAATGTTTTTAATGATATTTATTACGGCGTCCTTTTTTTCTGCTTTTGTAGCCGTATTAAAGATAATTGCATTAAAGTCTATGGCGGCGTCCTTTTTGTCCACCCACAGAAGGCGCCCTTTTTTCCTGCTACCAAATGTTCCCACAAGGCTATAAGAAGCACCATGGCTCAGGAAGTATGAAAGAGAGGACAATGCAATAGAAATTTCCATGCAAATTGAAACACAGTATTAAAGAGAATCTGAAGTGAAAATAAACTTATGATGAAATGATTTGTATGTGTAGTACAGCTAAGAAATAACAACATTAGCAGCAGAGATATGAGTCTAATATTGTTTCCAGTTCATCAAGAGTTAAGAAACTCCAGTTGTTGTCAATTCAAAAGAGCTTCACCGATCTCTCCCACTTTCAAAGTCGTAGAGAGCTCTTTCTTCTGAAGCTTATTATCTCAAGTGTCTGTCACTGTATTTTGGTTTTTTTTTCTGCAGCGGACAGGTCAAAAGTTCACTAGCCTGCTCTATAAAATCATTTAGAATGCAGAGTAGTGTGTAAACCGCAAATATTAGAGAATGATGAAATGTAAATTAAAAAAAACTATATACCTGAAAATAAAAATATGCGAATATTTTCTTTGCTACTAATGTTCTAATAATTATCCATACAACACAACCAATTCATTATATCACAATTTTTTTTTTGCTTCAGTGTCACTTTAGGAAGGATTCCACGGCCATTACCCTTGGTCACAATGGCAGACTTGCCCTCCATAATAGATTCTCGTTGCAGATACTGAACAACATGTAAAAAATGTAATGTAAAAAAAAATAGATGTACTGTAAGTTTTAACAATGGTAGAGAAAGAACCATGGAACGTTGATAAGGCAGTCAGACATAACCTAACCTGACATCACTGAGTGAGGAAGAGCAATCTCGCCATGGTGCGCAGTAGTCCAGCACGGCCGTCACTACACAATACAGCTGTTTGCGGTGCGTTACACAGTGAGTTTGGTGTGTCAGTGTGAAGCAGAACTCTAATTACACTCCCTGATTGATGTATACACATGCAAGATGTTTTAAAGCACTTTAGGCCTGTCATTTAGCATTCAATGTGATTTCTGCCCTTAAAACGCTGCTTTGCATCAAATCCAGATTTTTCCCTGGGACTTTTGGCGTGTATCCCACTCCGCCATGCCCCCCTCCAGGTGTTAGACCCCTTGAAACATCTTTTCCATCACTTTTCTGGCCAGCATAAGTGTTTCTAGTTTTCCAAGTTCGCCTCCCCATTGAAGTCTATTGCGGTTCGCGGAAGTTCGTGCGAACCGAACCTTCTGTGGAAGTTCGCGAACGGGTTTCGTGAACCGAAAATCGGAGGTTTGGGCCATCTCTATAAAGATGGACCGATCGGGCACATGTACAAGTTATAGAAAAACTGCAAGATTTAAAATAAAAACAATAAACGATCTGCATCATAGCCTCACGACTTTTGGCTTGCACAGATAGACGTGAGGCTATGATGCAGATCATTTATTGTTTTCCTTGATGTTGCACTTTTTTATGTAAGTAGCACTGTGAAGCACTTGCACTTTGTATTTATACCTGATGAAGCCCCCTCTAGTTTGGGGGTGAAACATGTTGGGTTGTGGTGGGTTGATGTATTAAGTAATTAGTTTCAACTCAGCCTGGGTAAAGGGGCTGGACCTTCTTATATGGAAGCTAATTATGATCTATACTGGTCTATGCTTCTGATACTTACCATTTTCCCAAGATAGTATTTATATCTGTATAGGCAGGCTCTTTAATGTTTATATTCAAAGATACCTTTTAACGTTCTCTTGGAAGTATAATATTGTGATTTTGTACTGTGATTCGGTTCTTTGTATAATGTAAAATGCTTATAAGGTAGTGCAGAAGTCTGGCCATTTTTTTTTATCCTAGGGTGGTGATTAAGGGTTTTGCAGGGCTCAGTTTTTCTGGGGAGGGGGGGGGGGCTCCAATTCTAGTTAGGCCCCCCTTGTCCATAGAAATGAAATTTGAAAACCTTGTGAGTGACTGCATCCAACCAGAGGGCCCGTCATTGCTTTCAGATAAGACACACTTTTTATAAAAACATTTTTTTCATTCTGTATGTATACCGTAGTGCACAGTTTGTCCCCTCCCCTTGGTACACACTTTATATCATATCTGTGTCATTTTACATATCATACTTACATGATAATTACAACTACAGAATTGTCCATCTGCTGAGGTCACGTGGAGGTACAGAAGCTCTTCCTCTGAGAAATCTTTGAGCTTGAAGTTCACCGATGGTCCACAGATGAAGCAATCCTCACAGCCCCCTGACTCCCAGTGTGCCGAGAACAGGGTCACCCCATCTCGAGTCCGAAAAACTGAATGACAAGCCATTAGAAGTAAGTCTGAAAAAAAATCTGCATTTTTTTTTCAGTTTTTTTAAGACTGACTCAAGTTGCAAATTTTTCTCTAGGACAAAGTCAGGATCATAAACAGGTAATGAAAAGAGGAAGGATCAAAAACAGGAATTAGAAGGAAAGGAAGAACAGTAGAGATGGAACCAAAATGGCAAACTAGATCCCCTCCGAATGTGTATTGTTCGATTTTTAATAAGTGCAATACATCCTCCCACGATACAAATCTAAAAAGGCAAGGTTGAGTGCTTTTGCTGCTTAAATCCAAACAGGAATGTCTAGGTCCCCTGAGCTCTCCCAATGCCTACATTGTGCAGTAGCAACCAGAACTCCCAGACATCGAGATTAGTGACTGCACTTAGAAGCAAATGGCCAGGAACTCAAGTGAGGTAGGTAGTGCCTACTTGACCCCAACAATGTGAGGCATAACCTGCTGTGTAATATGTTGGTGCTTTATAAATACAATAAATAAATAGCCTCGAGACTTGTAAAGGCACTGGCAACTCTTGCTACATCCTTACCAACAACTCTAAGGGCTCTTTCACATTAGGGCAGATTTTGTGCGTTAACGCAAACAGCAGCCGTTTGCGTCAACCAAGGTAAGATGAAAGTCCATAGACTTTCAGTTTACCTTTCACACCCGACACTGCATTTCGATGTGTTGCGGTTCCGACGCACCCGGGCGCAGTTTTTCATCCAACGCACCCGCGAGCCGGCGTTTTCCGTCGGGATTAATTACCAGCTACCGCCGCTGATTGCGTCGCACCGCAGATACCCGACGACACGCCGCAGGCAGACAACGCGTGCAGGAGAACGGCTCCTACACGCGTTGTCTAATGTGAAAGAGCCCTAAAGGCCCGTACACACGCTTAACAATACACATGCAAATGACTTGACGCGCAACTAACAAAAGGCGTTTTGAATGATCCAACTGTCGGCTCTATTCACATGACTGTTGGTCTGATATCATGCAGTTGATGCATGTGTACAAGATGTCTAAATGACTTGTAAATGACTTGTACTTGTTTTTTAATGTGTAGTCCGTCATTCCGCTTGCGTGCGCAGTATGTAAATGAGTTGGTCATTTATCCATCCGGACGTGTGGACATACAGGTCGTGCAATTCGTCAGGACGTGCGGATGGTCTTGTGCACGTTGTGCGCTTGTTAGACGTGAGTATGTAGCTTAAAGGGATACTGTAGGGGGGGTCGGGCGAAAATGAGTTGAAGTTACCCGAGGCTTCTAATGGTCCCCCACAGACATCCTGCGCCCGCGCAGCCACTCACTTATGCTCCGGCCCCGCCTCCGGCTCACTTCTGGAATTTCAGACTTTAAAGTCTGAAAACCACTGCGCCTGCGTTGCCGTGTCCTCGCTTCCCCTGATGTCACCAGGAGCACACGGCGCAGGCACAGACCATATTGGGCCTGCGCAGTATGCTCCTGGTGCCATCAGCGGGAGTGAAGACACGGCAACGCAGGCGCAGTGGTTTTCAGACTTTAAAGACGGAAATTCCAGAAGTGAACCAGAGGCGGGGCTGGAGCATTGGGGAGTGGCTGTGCGGGCGCAGGATGTCTGTGGGGGACCATTAGAATCCTCGGGTAACTTCAACTCATTTTCCCCCGACCCCCCTACAGTTTCCCTTTAAGCATGAAAATATTCCATCCAGAAGAAAGAGTAAAAGAGGCTTCATTCCTCACCTGGAGGCCACTAAAGCTAGTAGCTAAAGTGTTCTGGAACACCTCCCAGTGATCTAAAGAGACCGGGCAGAAGTAGCAGATGTCATCTGGCAAAGCTGAGCAGAAACAGGAGCAGCAGAATACTTTAGGCTGGTGGTGATGTTCAGTTAGAGCAGCAGAAGTCATAAGGGGATGTTGGGCAGGAACAACAGAAATAATTTAGAGATGTTTAGAAGGAGAAGCAAAAGTCATCTGGTGCAGCTGGGCAGGAAGAGCCTAAAACTGGTGAGGCTGGTCAGGGCCAGCAGAAGTCTTAGGCTACTAGGCAAGAATAGCCCAAGACTGGCAAAGCTAGGCAGTAACAGCACACATCAGGCAGGAAAAGCACAAGTCTGTCAAAGCTAAGCAGGAAAAGTACAAGTCTGGCACGGCTAGGCAGGAAAAGCACTAGTTTGGCAAGGCTAGGCAGGAACAGCACAGGTCTGGCAAAGCTAGGCAGGAACAGCACAGGTCTGGCAAAGCTAGGCAAGAACAGCACAAGTCTGGCAAGGCTAGACAGGAACAGCACAAGGCTGGCAAGGCTAGACAGGAACAGCACAGGTCTGGCAAAGCTAGGCAAGAACAGCACAAGTTTGGGAAAGCTAGGCAGGAACAGCACATGTCTGGCAAAGCTAGGCAGGAACAGCACAAGTCTGACAAGGCTAGACAGGAATAGCCCAAGTCTGGTAAGGCTAGGCAGCAATAACCCAAGTCTGGCAAGGCTAGGCAGGAACAGCACAAGTCTGGCAAGGCATGGCAGGAATAGACCAAGTCTAATAAGGCATGGCAGGAATAACCCAAGTCTGGCAAAGCTAGGCAGGAACAGCACAAGTCTGGCAAGGCTAGGCAGGAACAGCATAAGTCCACAAAAAAGAGAGAACGATGTCTGGCACTATAGTTTTAATATACAGCAAAGTGGCACATGCATAGCAAGTTGTGGTATAACAAGCAGATGAAAACGAACTTGAAAAACATCAAAGGAATGTCATCACTAGTATTAAAAAAGCTGTACCTGGGTACGGTGGGAGGTAGCGGGTGTGGGTGCCATCAGGTGCAGTATAGTGCCAGACATCATTCTCTCTTTTTTGTGGATGTTTGCATGGATCTTGCCTTGACGTCTTGAGCACATAGTTTTTACTGGGTGCAGTTTTACAGCCAGCTCAATTTAGCGCTACCTGAGTGCCTGCTAGCTCTTCCAATACAAAGGAACAGCATAAGTCTGGCAAAGATAGGCAGGAACAGCAATGGTCTGGCAAAGCTAGGCAGGAACAGCACAGGTCTGGTAAGGCTAGGCGGGAACAGCACAAGTCTGGCAAAGTTAGGCACGAACATCACAAGTCTGGCAAGTCTAGGCAAGAACAGCACAAGTTTGGCAAAGCTAGGCAGGAAAAGCACAAGTCTGGCAAGGTTAGGCAGGAATAGCCCAAGTCTGGTAAGGTTAGGCAGGAACAGCACAAGTCTAGGCAAAGCTAGGCAGGAAAAGCACAAGTCTGGCAAGGTTAGGCAGGAATAGCCCAAGTCTGGTAAGGCTAGACAGGAACAGCACATGTCTGGAATGGCTAGGAAGGAACAAAACAAGTCTGGCAAAGCTAGGCAGGAATAGCCCAAGTCTGGCAAGGCTAGGCAGGAACAGCACAAGTCTGGTAAAGCTAAGCAGGAAAAGCCCAAGTCTGGTAAGGCTAGGCAGGAACAGCACAAGTCTGGCAAGGCTAGGCAGGAATAGTCCAAGTCTGGTAAGGCTAGGCAGTAATAACCCAAGGCTGGCAAGGCTAGGAAGGAACAGAACAAGTCTGGCAAGGCTAGGCTGGAGCAGCACAAGTCTGGCAAGACTAGGCAGGAACAGCACAAGTCTGACAAGGCTAGGTAGGAAAAGCACAAGTCTGGTAAGGCTAGGCAGGAAAAGCACTGGTTTGGCAAGGCTAGCCGGCAACACCACAAGTCTGGCAAAGCTAGGCAGGAACAGCACAAGTCTGGCAAGGCTAGGCAATACCAGCACAAGTCTGGCAAAGCTAGGCAGGGAAAGCACAAGTCTGGCAAAGCTAAGCAGGAAAAGCCCAAGTCTGGCAAGGCTAGGCAGGAAGAGCACAAGTCTGGCAAAGCTAGGCAGGAACAGCACAAGTCTGGCAAAGCTAGGCAGGAACAGCACAAGTCTGGCAAGGCTAGGCAGGAACCACACAAGTCTGGCAAAGCTAGACAGGAAATGAACAAGTCTGGCAAAGCTAGACAGGAAATGAACAAGTCTGGCAAAGCTAGGCAGGAACAACCCAAGTCTAGCAAGACTAGGCAAGAACAGCATAAGTCTGGCAAAGCTAGACAGGAACAGCACATGTCTGACAAAGCTAGGCAGGAACAGCACAAGTCTGGCAAGGCTAGGAAGGAATAGCCCAAGTCCAGTAAGGCTAGGCAGGAACAGCACAAGTCTGGCAAGGCTAGGCAGGAGTAACCCAAGTCCGGTAAGGCTAGGCAGGAACAGCACAGGTCTGGCAAGGCTAGGCAGGAATAACCCAAGTCTGGCAAAGCTAGGAAGGAACAGCACAAGTCTGGCAAGACTAGGCAGGAACAGCACAAGTCTGGTAAGGCTAGTCAGGAACAACACAAGTCTGGCAAGGCTAGGCAGAAATGTCCCAAGTCTGGCAAGGCTAGGAAGGAACAGCACAAGTCTGGCAAGGCTAGGCAGGAAAAACACAGGTCTGGAAAGGCTAGGCAGGAGCAGCACAAGTCTGGTAAGGCTAGGCAGGAAAAGCACAAGTCTGGCAAGGCTAGTCAGGAATAACCCAAGTCTGGTAAGGCTAGGCAGAAACAGAAGAAGTCTGGCAAGGCTAGGCTGGAGCAGCACAAGTCTGGCAAGGCAAAGCAAAGCAGGAACAGCACAAGTCTGGCAAGGCTAGGCGGGAACAACACAAGTCTGGCAAGGCTAGGCACGAACAGCAAAAGTCTGGCAAGGCTAGGCAGGAACAGCAAAAGTCTGGCAAGGCTAGGCACGAACAGCAAAAGTCTGGCAAGGCTAGGCAGGAACAGCCTAAGTCTGGTAAGGCTAGGCAGGAAAAGCACTAGTTTGGCAAGGCTAGGCAGGAACATCCCAGGTCTGGTAAGGCTAGGCAGGAAAAGCACAAGTTTGGCAAGGCTAGGCAGGAGCAGCACAAGTCTGGCAAGGCTAGACAGGAACAGCACAAGTCTGGCAAGGCTAGGCAGGAACATCACAAGTCTGTCAAGGCTAGGCAGGAACGGCACAAGTCTGGCAAGGCTAGACAGGAACAGCACAAGTCTGGCAAGGCTAGGCAGGAAAAAATGAAAACCAGTGTTTATGTACCTTCTACCAGTATCACATGTCTGCAGATGGTGACTGCTGGCCAGTGGGGGCAGCTTAGTGGGAATGGAGAGTTTAAGGTAAGTGGTAAGTCAAGTTTGGTGTTACTGTATAGAGGTGCTGTAGCAAGGAAGATATTTTGGTTAGTGGTGACCACTGGAGAGGGGTTAGGCCAGAAGTGGCCCTTGACCACGGCAGGGACATTAGATTAGATTAGGATTAGATTGCAAGCTTCTCTGAGGAACAGTAAGTGTCATAAACTCTCTGTGCTACATAAATGCCTAATATTATAATAGTGTCAGTTTGAACACAAGCGAAAACCCTGACAGGCTTACTTTCAACCAAATAAAAAAGAAAAAAGTCTAAGCCCAAGTTTCATGTGACATTCACGTACCTCTTCCCTTTAGGATAACTTCTTCCACCTGAAACAAGAGATAAAAAAATTAGGTTTGTATGAAGTTAATAATAAACAAAGATAAAATGGTTTAATGTAAGTTCAGCAATCTAAAGCTGGGCACATACATCCAATTTTGATTAGCCAATTACTGACCAAGTTTACCTACGCAATCTGTTCATTGTATTCAAAATCTGTTGACCGTCATACTACATGGAGGGCGTAAAGTTGGCTATTTAGTAGCCAATCAAAATAGGTGGTCTGTACCATGCTTAAGTCACATCCAATTTTGATTGGTCAATGATTAGTCAATTTTAACAGTATCTCATGGAGAGAGTTCCAAAGCCAGTAGAAAAAAATACCTGATTTCCCCGAATGCCCTGGGAGGAGAATTGTGTATAGCTAAGCAGCCTAGCCTGTGACATGACTGAGAGAACAGGTCTACATACAGCAACATTTAGCTATAGAAGGTGTTTCTGATGCTGAGACCAGGAAATGACCATAAAAGTGGGTGTCCTGAAAAAATGACTTCATTCTACTACGTCACTATGGTGCATGTGTGAGTCTCAAGCAAGGTGATAAGACCCACTAGGGTGATTTTAGCAGCTTTTATGGTTGCCGACGATCACTGGTGATTCCAAAAGCACTATGCTAATAAAAGTCAATGGAGGCAAACTCATGGGAGTAGTTTCGATTAAGGAAAATGCAATCACTGGTACCTGCAACATTTTTGGAGGGATTGTGCTCCAATAAAAATAATAGGAATGCTGCAAAATCACTTTTCAATCGATAAACAAATCAATTTTCCTAACTGAACCAAAAAAAAATGGATATTGCTAATCGCAATCGCTCTGCAAACCCAAGAACTAAAATAAAAATGCTTTAAAATTTGCCAGAAATGTCTGTACAAAACGATAGCAAAAATGCTAAGTGATTTTGATCAGCAATCTGTAGTGGACACCTAGCGTAAGATTATTGAAACACATTGATAAACCACTGATCTTTCAAAAATCACAGGTTGCTTTCGCTCCTAATAAAAGCACACTGCCGGAGGAAAATTATCTATGTGACAAGGCCCAATGGCCCATCTCACACTGGCAGCAGGTAGTGCTGGGGATAAACTCAGAAAAAAAATCAACAGTATCTTCTCTCTTGATTTTTTGTTGCTTGACAAATGTCATATGTCACATAGAGATGGCCCAAACGGTTAGCCGGCGGACAGTCCCCGGCAAATGTTGGCTGTTCGCAGTTCGACCCGCCCCCTATACATCATCATGGAGCTAAACTTTGACCCCTTACCTCACAGTCAGCAGACACATGGCAGCCAATCAGCTAGCACCCCCTCCTGGACCCCCCACCCACCTATCAAAAAGCAGTTGTGGTGGCCATATTGGATTCATTCTCTGCTGGCTGCTGTTAGTTGGAGCAGGGTCAGACTTGCTGCAGATAGGTAGGGAAAGCATTAGCTAGGCCTGTGTTCTGGTTCCTCACTTGCTGAAAGTACTCCAAACAGCCCTTTTGAGGGCTAGCACATCGGTCTCCTGTGGTTTTTGTGTGTGTGACACTCCACAGCCCACTGACACCCAGAGCTCTGTACACACTACTGCTGTTGCCTCATTATGTTGCAGACACAGAACCAGTTTCGTAGCTAAGAAGCTGTTGGCCCCGGTGCAAGTTTCACATAGGGGCCCCCAAGCACTCTATACATAATAATTGATGCGGCGCACCAAAACCTGCCAATGGCAACTACAGTGTCAGAGTTGCAAGAAGGGGATGGGGAGCAGTAATTTAACGATAACTACTGTTCAAAGCATCTATAGAAGTGATTATTACCAGCACAGGGCCAACATAGAGCTAATACTGTGATAGAGGATGGACCCTTCAGGACCCCGCTGGCCCAAAGGCCCCAATGCGGTCGCTACCTCTACACCCCCTATTGCTATGCCACTGCACAGAACCACTCCAGTGCATTATTATTTCACTGTATTCTGATAGTACTATTGCATTTCTCTGTTTGTGACACTTCACAGCCCACTGGCAGCCAGAGCTGTGTGCACACTACTGCTGTTGCCTCATTAAGTTACAGGCACATTACTAATCCAGTGCATTATTTGAAGGAATGTTATGTGTTTTCTGCCCTTTAGGGATTAAAACCCGACTTTGCGTCAACTCCTAATTTTTGGTGGGACTTTTGGCATGGATCCAGGGCTGGTTCTCTCATGAAGCAAAGTGAAACATTTGTATCAGGTGCAGAGATTTCAGGGGCAGAATGTTTGTACTGTGTGTACCTTCCTAAGGAGGATCGGAGTGGCGGAGGGTGAGCAGTTTATGTCACAGTCCACCAGTGTGTTTTTGAAGAGGTGGCCTTTGGGGGTGGCAAGTTGGACAATCGCCCCAGGCTCCGCACCTGAAGAGGCTGCGCACCACTGCCAGTCTCTCACGGGCGTATCCAGCACACAGCTCTTACTGTATCCTGATTCCCTGGTCGGCTCTGCCTCCACCTTCATGTCAATCAGACCTGACGGCACGGGTTCTTCATCATTTGCCGTGCAAGGAGCGCTCTGTGCAGGATGTCACGATTGATATCATGCGCAGAGCACTCCAAGCAGTGTGCACATGATGAAGGACATGTGCTGCATGGTCTGCCTGGCCTAAGCCGACCAGGCACTGTCTGCAGGAAGACCCTCAGGGTTTTTTTTTAGAAATTTAGGTGAGTGAGTGAATTTGGGTGAAGTCCTGGGGAGCCATTATATATATATATATATATATATATATATATATATATATATATATATATATAGGTTACGGCCAGAACCCAAAGTTTTGCCACTTCGCGTTGTGGCTGGCCACTTCGGGTTCTGGCCGGTCAATGTGTGAAGTGGGCGCGGTGCTGTGGCCAATGTCCGAAATGAGCCAGATCCTGGCGGCTCCGATCATTTTCCCCGGTGCTTGCTCCGCCCCCTGCCTTCTTGCTATCGGCTTCTGACAGCCGGGGGACACATGCATCCCCCCCAGAGTTGTCTGTGGCTGCAGGAAGGCAGAAGCAGGAATGCAGGAAATTGTTCATCCCTGCAGAGTGGGTGCTGACAAAAGCAATGTATGCAGCTCTCCCCGTTCTGCTTTCCTGCAGCCATGAACGACTCAGGGGGGGGGGGGACTCGTGTTTCTCCGGCTGACTGAAAGCCGATAGCAGGGAGGCAGGGGGCGGAGCCAGCACCGGGAAAAATAATCGGAGCCGCCTGGATTCAGCTCATTTCGGACATTGGCCGCAGTGCCGCGGCCACTTCGCACATTGACCGGACAGAACCCGAAGTGGTGGTCAAACCTCGGGTTCTGGCGTAACATATATACAGTATATATATACAGTATATATATATATATATATATATATATATATATATATATATATATATATATATATATATATATATATACTAGCTGGACGCCCGGCGTTGCCCGGGTATGTATTTGGCTAGTGTTGGCTCTGCCCACTTTTCCTAACCCTAACACACAATTACTTAATGACCAAGTATGTGAGCTTTGCGATCTTTGGCATCAATAATTTGCAATGAAATAAAATTAGCCTGATTGGATGTGGCTCCCCCCCAATCACCCAATGGCCAACTGTACCAGGTACAGGTGATTAACAGTGCAAGAATGGCAGCAATTAAATATTCCCCTTAAAAATCAATAGGTGGATTTTGATTGGCTTTTATAGGCTCCACCCACTTTTTCTGAATATTAATCCCAGTCACCCAGTGACCAATTGTGCAAAGTTTGAGAACCCTACCATTAATAGTGTAAGAATTGCTGCAGTTTACATTTGTGCAATGAAATTTGTATTTTTCTCCACCCACTTATTTCCTAACATTGTTCAGGTACATATTTGGCTGGTGTTGGCTCCGCCTACTATTTCTAACCCTAACACACAATTACTCAATAACCAAGTTTGTGAGCTTTGCGGTCTTTGGCATCAATAATTTGCATTGAGATTAAACAAATCTGATTGACTGTTTGTGGCTCCACCCCTTTGTCTGAATTTGAACCCCAGTCACCCAATGACCAACTGTACCAGGTTTAAGGCTTGTGCCATTAACAGTGCAAGAATGGTAGCAATTACATATTCCCCTTGAAAATCAATATGTGAATTTTGATTGGCTTTTGTAGGCTCCACCCACTTCTCTGAATATTAATCCCAGTCACCCAGTGACCAATTGTGCAAAGTTTGAGAATCCTACCATAAAAAAAAGTGTAAGAATTGCTGCAGTTTACATTTTCTCAGTGAAATTTGCATTTGTCTCCGCCTACTGATGACCCGGCATTGCCCGATTAAGTATTTTGCAGGTGCTGGCTGTGCCCACTTTTTCTAACCCTAACACACAATTAATCAATTACTCAATGACCAAGTTTGTGAGCTTTGTGGTCTTTGGCATCAATAACCTGCATTAAAATGAAACAAATCATATTGGCTGTTTGTGGCTCCACCTCCTTTTATAAATTTAAACCCCAGTCACCCAATGATCAACTGAACCAGGTTTGAGGCTTGTGACATTAACAGTGCAAGAATGGCAGCAATGAAATATTCCCCTGAAAAATCAATAGGTAATTTTGATTGCCTTTTGTAGGCTCCACCCACTTTTCTGAATATTAACTCCAGTCACCCAGTAACCAACTGCGCAAAGTTTGAGAACCCTACCATTAACAGCGTAAGAATGGCTGCAGTTTACATTTGCGCAATGAAATTTGTATTTTTCTCCACCCACTTATTTCCTAACATTGTTCAGGTACGAATTTGGCTGGTGTTGGCTCTGCCTACTATTTCTAACCCTAACACACAATTACTCAATAACCAAGTTTGTGAGCTTTGCGGTCTTTGGCATCAATAATTTGCATTGAGATTAAACAAATCTGATTGACTGTGTGTGGCTCCACCCCTTTGTCTGAATTTGAACCCCAGTCACCCAATGACCAACTGTACCAGGTTTAAGGCTTGTGCCATTAACAGTGCAAGAATGGTAGTAATTACATAACCCCTTGGAAATCAATACGTGAATTTTGATTGGCTTTTGTAGGCTCCACCCCCTTTTATAAATTTAAACCCCAGTCACCAAATGATCAACTGTACCAGGTTTGAGGCTTGTGCCATTAACAGTGCAAGAATGGCAGCAATGTAAATATTCCCCTTGAAAATCAATAAGGCAATTTTGATTGGCTTTTATAGACTCCACCCACTTTTATGAATATTAATCCCAGTCACCCAGTAACCAACTGTGCAAAGTTTGAGAACCCTACCATTAACAGTGTAAGAATGGCTGCTGTTTACATTTTCTCAGTAAAATTTGTATTTGTCTCCGCCCACTTATGACCCGGCATTGCCCTTTTATGTATTTGGCTGGTGTTGGCTGTGCCTACTTTTCTAACCCTAACACACAATTAATCAATTACCAAGTTTGTGATCTTTGCGGTGTTTGGCATCAATAATGTACATTGAAATGAAACAAATTTAATTGGCTGTTTGTGGCTACACCCCCTTTCTGAAATTGAACCCTAGTCACCCAATGATCAACTGTACCAGGTTTGAGGCTTGTGCCATTAACAGTGCAAGAATGGCAGCAATGTAAATATTCCCCTTGAAAATCAATAGGTGAATTTTGATTGGCTTTTATAGACTCCACCCACCTTTCTGAATATTAATCCCAGTCACCCAGCGACCAACTGTGCATAGTTTGAGAACCCTACCATTAACAGTGTAAGAATGGCTGCAGTTTACATTTTCCAGTGAAATTTGTATTTGTCTCCGCCCCCTTTTTGGTTATGGGAATAAAAAGTATCCTATACTTTATTCCAGGTAATGTACTATGTGTGCGCCAAATTTCAAGCTAAAACAGTAGTAATACTCTCTCTAACAACTAATTACACAATAAAATACTGGTGTAGTACAGGTGTTTAGGAGCAATAACGCTAGGTTTAGCACAGAATACAGCACTTGCTTAGCACTGGAGATGTCTCTTAGTGAGCAGTCAGTCACAAGCAAGGACAAGATTCTCATCATGGCGCCCGCCTTATACACAGGAGGGGCTGGCCAGGGTTCCCCTCTGTGATTGGTTGCTAGGGCTTCGACTGGAAGCCCTCTGATTGGCTCAATGACGCCATGGACGTCATCTCCATGGTTACGCTTTCAGGATCCTGGTACCCGAACTAGGTATCTGGACTGATTTCCGGATAGCTAATACGTATCTGGATTCACACGATAGTGCATTCCGGATTTAGCCTGCTATCTGGAATCCGTATCCGAGTTCGGATACCAGAAAAAAAGTTTAGATATCTGGATAGTTCGGGTATCTGGAATCTGGATGAGCATCACTGACCAGAAGTCATAACACTGATCAAATATCAAATCCAAACATTAACCACATGAGGACCGGCATGTAAACCCCCCTTCAGGGCCAGAGCAATTTACCTTTTTTAGGTGCCTTCAGTATAGACAGCCAGGCATAGGTATTCCCACTCCCAGTATAAATGTCAGGCGTGCGGAGCTTACCTCTGCCGCGGCGATCAACAGTGCATCTGAGACTTCCGGGTCGCCTGGACGCGCTATCAGCGATGACGTCAGCGGCTCGTCTGCTGACATTCTCTCGCAGCGGCAGTTAGAGGGTGGACGCACACGCTGTGCGCGTCGCACCTCTCATGCCCTTAGGAAGCATGTCAGCTGACAGCCGGTCAGCTGACACGCAGGGCTCCATCTCCAGCTCCTGATTGCGGGGCGTTGGGGGGCGTGGCTTCCCTGCCGTCTCGGGCGTCTTAAGCCCTGTGTTGCCAGTCTCACATTGTCTGTCGTAGCTAGCACTTCGCAGTGAAGGCTTCAGACCTTAGTCAGATCCGTGTGTGCTTGAACCAGCAGGACCCCGGGGATTCACACTTAGCTCAGGAATAAACATATTATTGTGATTGTATTATTGACCTCTGCCTTGCCTCTTACTACTCTTCTGCCTAACGATTCTGTACCTTTGCCTATCTGATTTGTTGCCGACCTCAGCTTGAATACTCACTACTCTTCTGCCTAACGATTCTGTACCTTTGCCTATCTGATCTGTTGCCAACTTCAGCCTGAAAACTCACTACTCTTCTGCCTTACGATTTTGTACCTTATCTGTCAGATCTGTTGTGACCCTGCCTGTTGACCATTCTCTATATTTGTACCAGTGACATTATCGCCTTCTACTGTCACTGTTTGTAACATTTCTAGTGTTGTCTGTCTGCTGGTGCCCTCATACCATAGTTAGATATGGGTGTCCCAAGCAGAGGTCCTCCAGCACCCGAGGTTGAAACACCAAAGTGCGCCCCTCCATCTCTCTCACCCCAGCCGCCACAGACTGATTGCTTTTAGACTAAGAGGCTCCTCAGGGTCTCTAAATATCTGGTTTGCAGTCATTGTCAGGTATCCCTTTTTCGTATTTCTCTCTGATTCAAACACAATAGGGGAATGATAGCTGAGTGAGTTGGGTGCCCCCTCCTACATTGCGCCCTGACCAGGAGCCTCTCTCGCCTCTGCCTTGGCCCAGCCCTGGTCCCCAGTATAGATAGGCAGCCCTTATTACTCACCTTTTTGGTTCCAGCGATGAGCAGCTCTATCTGTCTCCTCTCTCCCCACCATCCAGCCTCGCACTGCCGCTAAGTTCTGGGTCCCAGCTTGATGATGTCATCAAGCCAGGACCCAGAACTTATCTGTAGAGCGAGAATGGATGCCGGGCCGAGTGGACGTGGAGTGACGATCCCCAGAGGAACATCAGCAGAGGTGAGTGGGTCCCTTTTCTTCCTCTTCAGCCGCATGCCGCTGCTTCAGTGATTAGAGATGGCTCGAACCTCCGATTTTAGGTTTGCAAACCTCGAACGTGAACTTCCGCAAAAGTTCATGTTCGCGCGAACCATGCAAACCGCAATAGACTTCAATGGGAAAGTGAACTTAAAAAAAATACAAACACTGTTTCTGCCCACAAAAGTGATGGAAAAGATGTTTCAAGGGGTCTAACACCTGCTGGAGGGGGGTGCTTGAAAACATCTTGCGTGTGTAGACATGGATCAGCAGGTAGTGTAAGTAGTGTACTGCTTCACACTGGCAGACTAAACTCACTGTGTAATGCACCACAAACAGCTGTTTGTGTAGTGATGGCCGTGCTGGACTGGTGCGCACCACGGTGAGAGTGCAGGTATGCACTGACTGGTATATAAAACAGCATGCGGTCACACAGATGCAGTGAAAGGTATGCAGTGACTGGTATTATAATACAATGTGCAGCAGTCAAACAGGTGCAGTGAAAAGGTATGCACTGACTGGTATATATAAAACAACGTGCTGTCACACAGATGCAGTGAAAAGTATGCAGTGACTGCTGGTATAACAATGTGCAGCCACACAGGTGCAGTGAAAAGGTATGCACTGCCTGCTGGTATAACAATGTGCAGTCACACAGGTGCAGTGGAAAGGAATGCACTGCCTGCTGATATAACAATGTGCAGTCACACAGGTGCAGTGAACAGGTATGCACTGACTGGTATAC
This sequence comes from Hyperolius riggenbachi, assembly GCF_040937935.1. Lineage (NCBI taxonomy): Eukaryota > Metazoa > Chordata > Amphibia > Anura > Hyperoliidae > Hyperolius > Hyperolius riggenbachi. Next base: position 28,185,607 of record NC_090648.1, read on the forward strand.
AAAACAGCGTGCAGTCACACAGATGCAGTGAAAAGGTACGCAGTGACTTGTATTATAATACAATGTGCAGCAGTCACACAAGTGCAGTGAAAAGGTATGCACTGACTGCTGGTATATAAAACAGCGTGCTGTCACACAGCTGCAGTGAAAAGGTATGCAGTGACTGGTATATAAAACAGCGTGCGGTCACACAGATGCAGTGAAAGGTATGCAGTGACTGGTATTATAATACACTGTGCAGCAGTCACACAGGTGCCGTGAAAAGGTATGCACTGACTGGTATATAAAACAGCGTGCGGTCACACAGGTGCAATGAAAGGTATGCAGTGACTGGTATTATAATACAATGTGCAGCTGTCACACACACAGGTGCAGTGAAAAGGTAGGCACTGAATGTGCTAGGCCTGGAACAGTATAGCAATTAGCAAGGGCCAGCTGTGACAGACAGGGCTGTATATGCAAGTGTCAGTAGGCCACACAAAAAAATAAAAAACAAATCACAAGAACATTAGCTCTCAAAAGAGCTTTTTTTGTGGTGGTTTTCAGCAACAAATATCAGCAAGGAGCAAGCTATCAAGACCTCACTATCGCTTTCCCTATCTCTCCAATGTCTCTCCCTTATCTCACTAATAGCAGTAGCAGGCAGAGTGAGAAAATGTCCGACGCTGCTGCCTTTTATAAGTGGGAAGAGGGGTCCAGGAGGGAGTGCAGCCTGATTGGCTGCCATGTGTCTGCTGACTGTGATGTAGAGGGTCAAAGTTTAGCCCAATGATGTAGTATAGGGGGCGGGTTGAACTCGCAAAAAGTTTGCTATTCGACGCAAACGCGAACTCACGCATGCAAAACGTTCAGGCCATCTCTATCAGTAATCACTACAATTGGCTGGCAATTGGAGTGATCACATGATCAGGAGCCAATCGCCATGGCTCCTGATCAGTGAGGGGAGATGTCAGCTGTGATATGACAGCTGACTCTCCCCCACCGGGAGCACGTGATCGAGTCAAGAGCAGCAGGACTTCAAGAACATTACAGTTCAGTCCTATCAGCCACAGACAGCCAAACAGAGGACGAAACTGTAACGTCCTTGGTACCAAACGGGTTAATGTCAACACAGCGATAGACAGCTATTTCTGTTGTTTTCATTGTCACAACACTGTAATTCATCTGGTGATTGGAATGATTGGGAAACACAAGCGTTCAACGCTCGCGTGAATAGTGCCTAGAAAAAGAAAATTCTCATTGAATTCTTGCTGTTTCTAACCTGTACAAGACGCCTCAATTCAGGGAGAACAATGGCTGATGATGATGAGGGCCTCTGGTGGACAGTGCTATCATCTCCTAGTCCTTGATGTTGGACCTGCATTGGTTCCATGTCACTCTGAAAGAGATTAAAAAAAAGGCTCAAATCAGGAAGAATAAGAAATGTTTTTATTTCGCACCATCAGAATAGCTTAGCTGAGATCTTCCTTTAAATATTTTGAATGGGGCAATAAGTGTGGTAAAATGCTAGCGAGGGCATTACGTAAACGTCAACTACAGAATCACATCACTTGTATGAAAAATAAAAAACAAGAAAAAGTTTGCTTGACTAGTAAAATAGCGGAGGAATTTCAGAGGTATTATCAGACACTTTATAATTTGGAGCAATCAGAGGGGTCAGACCCCTTGGGTTCAAAAAAATTGAAAATAGAGGAGTTCTTAAATTCTGTTAAGCTGCCCGCTCTGACACAGCTGGAGATGGCCAACCTGGAAGAGGACTTTACATTGGAGGAGATTAAAAAAGCTATAAGGTCAAGTCCTACGGGGAAAACACCAGGCCCAGATGGGCTACCTAGTATATATTACAAAGTTTTTGAGAACATCTTGTCCCCACAAATGTTGAATTATTTTAATACCATTTCACTAGAGTCTCCATTTAGACCGGAAGCTTTACATGCACACATTGCAGTGATTCATAAAGAAGGGAAGGATCCCCAGCTGTGTCAGAGCTATAGGCCCATCTCTTTATTAAATTGTGACATTAAGTGTTTTTCTAGAATCCTGGCGGATAGATTGGGACCCTATCTACCGAGTTTGATATCGGTTGATCAGGACGGTTTTGTCCCAGGACGGGAGGCCAGGGACAATTCGGTAAAGATCCTGAACCTGGTCCACTCTGTCGAGGCTAAAAAGCAAAATATTATGTTGTTGTCATTGGACGCTGAAAAGGCCTTCGACAGAGTGGACTGGGAGTATATGGAGATGACCCTTAAAAAATGGGGGATGGGATCTAATTTTGTTAGTAGAATAATGGCACTGTATGTCAAACCAACTGCTAGAATAAAGATAAATGGGACCCTCTCTGACTCAGTGGGGATTGGAAATGGAACCAGACAGGGCTGTCCCCCTTTCCCCCCTGATTTTTGTTTTAACCTTAGAACCTTTGTTACAAAAAATGAGAGAAAATAGGAATATAAAAGGATTAATATTAAATAATGGTCAAGAAGAAAAGATAGCGGCATACGCGGACGATATGATGCTCATAGTGTCAGACCCGATGCAAACTATCCCACATATTTTTTCAGAATTGAACTTGTTTGGTTCCATTTCTAACCTCAAAGTAAACATAGAGAAATCCGAATTGTTGAATATTAGTGTCCCACTTGCGGAAGTGGAAAAATTGAGCCGGAAGACTCCTTTTGTTATAAGGGATAGAAGTTTGAAGTATTTGGGGATTTATATATCTGCGGTTGAAAGGGACATGTTTACCCTTAATTTCCCCCCACTGCTGACACAGATCCAGAAAGATCTTCTAGATTGGTCACATTCTCATATAACGTGGATGGGGAAAATAAATGTTATTAAAATGAACATATTACCAAGGTTATTGTATGTTATGCAAACTATTCCGATAAAAATACCCCTATCTTTTTTTAAACAAATAGAATCAACTTTTCATAAATACATTTGGCAAGGAAAAAGAGCAAGATTGGGAAGGAAAATTATACATAGAATGAAAGAGAGAGGTGGGTTGGCACTTCCCGACTTGAGATTGTATTCCTATGCTATCCATTTGCAGAGAATTATAGACTGGACCCAATCGGGAGATAATAAGAAGTGGGTGGGAATTGAGGGAACATTATGTGGATTCCCTTTGAAAGATTTACCTTGGGCGCCCAGGAAGTGGAGGTTGACAAATACAGTGCGCTCTATATACTCAAATGATACGCTTAGAATTTGGAATAGAGTAGAAAAAATGTTTGGTATGGATGATACTGTTTCGCCATTTCTCTCTCTCATTCAAATGCCGTATTTCCCTCCCGGCTTAGAGAAGAAGAGTTTTGGTACATGGCCAGTGGATTCTGAATTGCGTCTGAGCCAGGTGGTGCGGGGGGACTCAATTGCCTCTTTAGATACTCTCCGCCATGAACGAGGGGAATTTCCGATGGATTTTTGGAGATGGAGGCAGTTGGCTCACTTCGTAGCCTCTTTGGCCGGGCAAATAAGGATGACAAATCAAAGTCACAAATTTGAAATCTTGGTTAATAGTAAAATCAAAATTAAACATGGTATTTCTGTATTATATAGACTGTTGATAAACTCTGTGTATCCAGACATTCCTAAATATGTGGAGGAATGGGAGAGAGAAATGGGGATACCCGGCTCAGATATGCAAAAGACTGCAGCCTTATTATTGGCACATACATCCTCTTTTGGATCACCTATCCAAGAAAGCAACTTCAAGCTGCTTGCTCGGTGGTATATGACCCCGGACAAGATACATAAGATATATCCAGAAAGTTCGGATGAATGTTGGAGAGGCTGTGGGGGTTTGGGAACACACTTTCATATATGGTGGACTTGCCCAAAAATCACGGCTTTCTGGGATGCTATTCTTGAGGTGATGGAATTAATTGTGGGAGAAACAATCTCGAGGGATCCTTGGTTTATCCTATTACATGGTATTAAAACAGGGGTAAAGAGCTATAAAAAGTCAATTATACCTTCATTACTTAATGCAGCTAAGAGTCTAGTACCCAGATACTGGAAGTCGCACACAGTCCCTACAGTAAAGGAGTGGTGTGAGGTAGTAAATAGACTGTTGACATTTGATGAATTACATTTCCTGAAACTGAATAAGTCAGATATACATTATGTAAAATGGAGAAAGTGGTTAGAGTTTAGGGAAAATGAAAGATATGCAGAATTTGTTTAGTATTAAGAATGATAAGAATAATTAATCTATTTTTTCTATATGATGTATTAAATATTTAGTCAATTTTCCCTGGCAGATAGATGAATAAAGATAATGAATACTTGGTTTATGGAGCATGGGAAATGGATATACCACCTCGGGGGGATAAGACAGGAAATAATAAGTGATCTGTTTTGTTTTTTCTTTTGTTGTGTTCTTTTTCTTTGTCTTCAAAGTGCAATTAGAGATACAAAGTATTAGAATTAAAATAATAGAGAAGGAAGGAATTACTGTGAATAGAAAATAGGCTGTTTTGTATAGTTTAACTTATAGTATATAATGGCCATTGTAAACCACGGTATTTGTAGGTTGGATGGAACTTACATATAACTTGAACTGTGGCATTTTTTATGTAAATTTTGTAGACATAAATAAAAAAGATATAAATTAAAAAAAAAAAAGAATAGCTTAAAAGAAAATGGAAAAATTGGCATATTGTCCCATAAACCTTACTTCTTTGCAGTCACCTCCAATGGACATTTAGTTTACCATTTAGCTCACTCTTGGCTAAAGATTTAAAAAAATAACACACCGCCCAGCATGTCTCACTCCCGAACTTCCTGCATCCTCCCTGATTTAACGCAACTGATTTTACATACAGCATCAGTGTTTTCAAGAAGCCTCTGGATCCTAATGAGGCTTCCCCCATTCACTTCAGCCACCAGGATCCAGCGTGGCAGCCCCCAAACACTACGTACGTAGAGATGGCTCGAACCTCCGATTTTAGGTTTTGCGAACCTCGAACGCGAACTTCCGCAAAAGTTCGGGTTCGCGCGAACTTCGCGAACCACAATAATGGGGAGGCGAACTTTGAAAACTACAAACATTTATGCTGGCCACAAAAGTGATGGAAAAGATGTTTCAAGGGGTCTAACACCTGAGTTTTTGCATGGATGAGTGGGATACACGCCAAAAGTCCCCGGGGAAAAATATGGATTTGACGCACAGCAGCGGTTTAAGGGCAGAAATCACATTGAATGCTAAATTGCAGGCCTAAAGTGCTTTAAAACATCTTGCATGTGTATACATCAATCAGATAGTGTAATTAGTGTACTGCTTCACACTGACACACCAAACTCACTGTGTAACGCACCGCAAACAGCTGTTTGTGTAGTGATGGCCTTGCTGGACTGGTGGAAGGCTGTAAGGGATACAGAACCTTCCCCTCCATAGATAAGTATTACTTTAAGCAACCTGTTGCCAGTATCTTGGTTTCACCATTCCAAGGTCTTATGAAGTCCAAGCCTCAATGGGTCAGAGCTGTTTTGGCTGACACAGGGATCCTGCACAGGTTTAGGTAATTGTGCTTAATAGTTTTGTCAAATTCAGGGTATACACTACAGCTAGCAGAGCAGCCGCCTTGCTAATCATCCCACAAAACTCCATCAGAAGACACTTACCTCCAGATAGTGGACCTGCACCTCAGTCCTCTGCTCTTCTCCGGAGATGTGGCAGCCAGCAGCTCACTTCAAAGGCAGTTTAATAGATTGTTCTAGGGGAGTTCCAAGTTATAAACTTTTATGACTTACTAGTATAAAACATCAGTGCTCTTAGTCACTATAAATGCATACGTTCTAGGGCCTTGCAAGCTGGTCTGCAAGTGAAAGTGTGCTTTTTGAGAGGCAGAGAAAAAAAGCAGCATTATTATGTGATACACTAAAGAAGGTTCCTACCACTTTCTTCAGACCATGTTATCTTACTGATCAGGTGTTTAAATACAAATCCTGGGTGGCCCCAGTAAAATTTGATGGGCCACCACCAATGTTCAACCCCCTTGTTCCCTTGTGGTGACCTATTGGCCTGAGGACTCCATGTGCGAGGAGTCATATGACAAATGCGTTCACCATAACTCCCCTCACCCATAACAAGTGTGGCCACAAGAACTCAGCACTTGGGGAGGGGAAATAAGAGGGTGGAAAGGTAAAAAAATTGGAGCCCCCTATAGTCCTGCCACCTCCCTTGCAGCTTCAGGTTCTGATCCCCTCGGAGTCACACCTTTGTTACACCTTAGCAACAGTGACTCTGAAAGATGACCCATTAGTGGCAAAGCTTCTGTGACAGACCCCTTAAAGAGACTCTGTAACACAATTTTCAGCCTTATTTCTTCTATCCTATAAGTTCCTATACCTGTTCTAATGTGGTCTGTGTTACTGCAGCCTTTTCTAGTTGCATAGTGGCTGTGTTATCTCTGTTATATGATCTAATCTTCTCTCTTCTGTCGGCTCTGTCGGCTGAGGCTGGAATGTGTGGAATGTGCTGCACTGCTCGTCATTGGCAGAAGCTATACACACCCTCTCCAAGCTCTGTATGAGTCAGAGACCGAGCTACTCTTAAGCCTATCATACTGTAGTTAGAAGCCATGTCTTTTTTGTTTGTAAACACTGCCTAAAAATGGCAATTACAAGCCAGGATTGCAGCAGGGAGTGGCAGAAACAGCACAGAGGGGCCCAGGAGAACATAATGAATAGAATGGTATGCTTTTTATTGTAAGAATTTTAGAGTACAGATTCTCTTTAATAAGAGAGCCCTTGGTAACCCTAGTGACAAAGCTTTAAGTGACTAGTGATGATCGTAAACTGCTAAATAAGATTATGTGTAATTTTCTGCAATTACAGTTAGGGCATTCAATTGATTTTGCGTAATCCATTCCTAATTATGTAAAATTTTGCGTAATTTTATGCCAACAGCAGTTAATAGCAAAGCCCCTATACATGCTTTCACTTGACAAAGAGAAGTTTATCCGTTTCGAAACGGCAACAGTCCGTTGTGACTAGAATTGGGCTGCAATGGAGGCGTAACCTATTCTGGAGGAAGTCCTCAAGCCATTGTATGCAGCTAAGAGCTATACTTACTACCAAGAGCTATAGTTACATTCTGGGAGTCCGGATGTCATGGCTATTTTTATTCACTCTTTTTTGTGAATAAATATTCTGCTTTTTAAGAATTGGCAAGTGCTGGTCATCTTTACTTTTTTGCTTGTTATTTTTTCCCAAAATTTTGTATTAGGACTTCACATCATAACTGTGAATTATGATATAAAATTACGATTCATTGAAATTTGTGCTCATTACTATTAGTGACAGAGACCCTGTGACAGACCCCTTACTGGTAGTGCCACTGTGCCAGACCTTAGTGTGGCAGAGCCCTTAGTAACAAAGCATTCTGGGGACCTCTTCGTGACAGAGTTCCTTGTGACTGATCCCTTAGTGACAAAGACTCTAAGATTGAACCCTCTGTGAATTTGTTCAAAAATACTTGGAATTGCAAGGATTCAGAGTTTATCAAGTTTATGGCAGATGGGAAAAAGCTGTTTTTCAGTCTGTTTGTTTGTATGCAGATCTAAAAGGAGCTCAAACAAGACGTTTCGAGGGTGAGTGTTGTCCTTGATAATGTTTTTGGCCCTTCTCTTACAGCGAGTCTTATACAGGAGTTCTAGTGATGGTAGTTCAGTGCAGATCATGGCTTCTACTGTTTTAACAACTCGCTGCAGGGCTTCTCTAGCAGCCTTGGTGCAGCTGTTGTACCAGGATGTCATGCAATTGGTCAAAACGCTTTCTATAGTGCATCTGTAGAAATCAGCCAGCAGCTTCTGTGGAAAGTTAGCGCTCCTTAGTTTTCACAAAAAGTAGAGGAATTGTTGTGTTTTGCCAGTTACAGCTAAGCATTGTCAGCCCAGGACAGGTCCTCGTCTGCGATGGCGACTCCCAAAAAATTAGAGCTGGAAACTCTCCCCAGCAAAAAAAAAGTGTGGGACTGGGAGGAATCTGGAGGACTGGGAGGAATCTGGAGGACTGGGAGGAATCTGGAGGACTGGGAGGAATCTAGAGGACTGGGAGGAATCTGGAGGGCTGGGAGAAATCTAGACTAAGTAATCTGGAGGGCTGGGGGAAATCTGGAGGGCTGGGGGAAATCTGGAGGACTGGGAGAAATCTGGAGGACTGGGAGAAATCTGGAGGGCTGGGGGAAATCTGGAGGGCTGGGGAAAATCTGGAGAACTGGGAGAAATCTGGAGGCCTGGGAGAAATCTGGAGGCCTGGGAGAAATCTGGAGGCCTGGGAGAAATCTGGAGGGCTGTGGGAAAGCTGGAGGACTAGGAGGAATCTGGAGGATTGGGAGAAATCTGGAGGACAGGGAGGAATCTGGAGGACAAGGAGGAATCTGGAGGACAGGGAGGAATCTGGAGGACAGGGATGAATCTGGAGGACAGGAAGAATTCTGGAGGACAGGAAGAATTCTGGAGGACTGGGAGGAATCTGGAGGACAGGGAGGAATCTGGAGGACAGGAAGAATTCTGGAGGACTGGGAGGAATCTGAAAGGCTGGAAGAATTCTGGAGGACAGGGGGGAATCTGGAGGACTGGGAGGAATCTGGAGGACTGGAAGCAATCCGGAGGACTTGAAGAAATCTGGAGGGAAATCAAGCTGGGACGTACAAACTGCATACTGCATAACGTTAACATGAATTTTTTAAAAATGTAATTCTTCATGATGGGCTTAACACATAGATTGCTACTTTGAAGCTTGAAGACGACCTGAACGCCAGTGAAAAAGCTGATATAAAGCAGCAGACCAAGGAGATGTGACCTGAGATTGTGGCGGTAGGTGACAGCTCAGCTCACTAGAGGCCGTCTGGGCCACAGAAGCAGCAGGAAACCACATTTCTAGCTTACATAATGAACTGGATGACATCATTAATGCATGCCACCAGGGGCGTCGCCAGGGCTTCCATAGAGGCAAAGGGGTCAATTGCCCCAGGGCCCCCGCATCCATAGGGGCCCCCAAGTGTCCCCCTTTGCCTCAAAGCATATGCCTCATATGCCAGGATACCCCTGCGCACTCCCCGCGGCTGCCGCCAGCCAAATTCCCCCCTCGCTCGCTTCTCCCCCCGCACGCTGCCCCACTGCAGTGTAATAAAGTCAGTGGGAGAGAGAGACTCTCTCCTCCTGAATGATCCAGCCGGTACGGCTCCCTTCTTTCTGCCCTGTAGTGATTGTCCTTCACTTCCTGCTTCTCCGTTCAGGCACTAGAGCACAAACGGATTAGCAGGAAATGAAGGACAAGGACAATCACTACAGGGCAGACAGACGGGAGCTGTACCACCTAGATAGTTCGGGAGGTGAGCGTGTCTCTCTCCCACTGACATTATTACACTGCAGTGGGGCAGCGTGCAGGGGCAGAAGCGAGCGAGCGAGGGGGGAGGGGGATATCTGGCTGGCGGCAGCGTGCGCAGGGGGGGGGTTGGGTATTGGTGTCGGGGGCCCTGGATTACTTGTGCCCCGGGGCCCCATTTTAGCTTGAACTGGTCCTGGGCGTTGCTAGGACCTGTTAGGTTCCGGGGGAATCTCCCCAACCCCTGCCTCCACCATAGTATCAAACAGACTCCAGAGAAAGACAGCAATTAAAAGTGTGCAGCTGGCTGGGAGGTGGACAGACCTAACAATGCCCCTTCATGCCATCTATAAAGGTTTATAAAATTGGCATAAACATTAAGCTCCAAAAAAGTGGACTAGACAAGGAGAGTGGGTCAAATATTGTATTGAAGGTAAGCGCACACTGAAATAGTGGTATACATGCAGAGATAATGCCCTGTTAAAAAGGGTTCACCTCGTATGTGGGGCTGGAGACACCCATATGGGTTACCAGCAGCGATCGGTGGTGCTACACTGGAGCACTGCACCCAGCCCCCCTCCCCCCCCCTCCCTTGTTCAGTGACAAACGTACAGTGAACAGGATAGTGTCTGTAAAAAGCTTGTCATGTCAGCCTGAGTCTATGTAGGCATTACGTAAACCAAGGGTCTTATTTTGGAAAGGTGTACAGAGGCGCCACAAGGATAAAATATGCTAAAATCGTATAAAACGTTCAGGAGGAGGTGGTGGACCAGCCACTCCAAAACAGACACGACACTGTTGATTGAGGTAGTCACAATCAGGGCCGGGCCGAGGCATAGGCTGGAGAGGCTCCAGCCTCAGGGCGCAGTGTAGGAGGGGGCACAGAATTCATTCAGCTGTCATTCCTAATTGTGTTTGAAGCAGAAAGAAATAAGAAAAGGGATACATAGCAGTGACTGCAAGACAGATAACTAGAGATTAAGGTGTTGGGGAGGTTGTGGGCCCTGTGGCACCTCTTAGTCTAATAGCAATCAGTGTGTGATGGCTGGGGTGGCAGGGATGGAGGGGCGCACTTTGGTGTCTCAGCCTTGGGTGCTGGAGGACCTTGTCCCGGCTCTGGTCACAATTTATTCACATACTCCTAGAAACAACTGGCAACGCGTTCCGCGGGTATATTCCTGCTTCTTCAGGCAATAACAAATAGGAGTACACACAGTACAATCTCAAGGTCACGATAAGCGCCTCTGTATATTTACAGGAGGCATCTTGCAATCCTTGCAAGATCCCTTCTAATTAATGTATCTCGACGACACTTATATTTGCAAGAAAAATCTACCTGCTCATTTTAATTTTATGTTCTAACATTGTCAGCACACAGGAATAAAGTCTGAAGAAGGCTTACAAGCTGAAAGCTTACTGTTTTTCTTTTAAATTAGCCAATGAACTAGAGCTTGTATTTTACAGACTAGAGGAAGTTTTGAATCAGGATAATATTCCTGATTCAAAATGTCCTGTCTGTAAAATGCAAGCTCTAGTCTCCAGCAATGCTTAGCTACTAAGATAAGGAATTACACACACAGTGTTTCTCTCCCTCCTGCCACTTCCCCCTCCCCTTGCTTGTAGAGTTGTGAGACACAAGCTGGGGGCTGGAATGATTTGTCTGTGATCTGTCCACACAGGAGCAGCTTACTAGCAAGTAAGGATTAAAGCATGCCAGCATACTAGCCAAGTACATCTGCAGGTAATTTAATAATAGCACCATCATTTGGACAATCTGCTCTGGTCAAAAGCCACTGAATTCTCTTTGTGATGTTTATATTTGGTTCTCATTATTGCTGAACTAGTTAGCCTTAATTTTATCACCTGAGAAAGGCAAACAAATAACTAAAGCTTGCCATACAAACATTGATTTTTGATCACCCAAATGGGCCCCACCAGCCAGCCAGCCATCGTGCAACCTTTGTTGCCCCCCCCCCCCCCCCCCCCCCCCCGTGTCAGACTGGGAGGTGGAAAAGCGTAGGAAATCCACCTGCTGGCCAAGCAGCAGAAACCCTGTGTTATCACTCCCAATAGAAACCTGCAGCAAGTCTTCACTGTGAGCAGCAACACCTGATTACTGATGCTTGGCCAGCAAGTGGATTTCCTCAGCTTTTCCAGCTCCCAGTCTGACATTGGTACCCACCCCCCACCACCACCAGCACACACACACAAAAGGAAGTTGCAGCTGCCACAGCCAGCAGTGGAGCTGGCATCCCCCTTAAGAGCCAGGGGCTGAGTTTAAATAGTAGATCCTCTGGTTCCTGGGCGTCCCTTCTTTTTAATAGTTATTAAGGTATACTATTACTGAATCAATAATATTGCGGCCATTCACCATTGTATATTGCACTTTTCTCCTGGTGGACTCAAAGCGCCAAAGCTGCAGCCAATAGGGCATTGTTGGTAAGCAGTACCAGTGTTAGTGAGCTTTGCTCAATGTCTCCTTACTGAATGGGTACTGGTTTACTGTGCCAGAGGCCAAGCCCTTAACCAGTACACTATCCAGCCACTGCAATTTTAGCCTATATCTGCAGTGAAGAGATGACCGTGTTCTTCTCACCATTGTAGAATACAATACAGTTTTCAACAACAACAACAACAAATAACATTTGTAAAGCGCTTTTCTCCCGTGGGACTCAAAGCGCATAAGCATGGCTCAGACCATCGTGGTACAGAGGAAGACATTTTATAAATCTGGAAATGCCAGGCTAAACAGGTGGCTTTTCAGTCTGGATTTGAATAGCTCCAGGGATGGTGCTGTCTTTACTGGGTGTGGTAGGGAGTTCCAGAGAGTAGGGGCAGCATGGCAGAAGGCTCTATCTCCAGATTTTTTGAGGTGCACTCTGGGAGTGACCAAGTTTACAGAACTTGCTGATCTGAGGTTGTGAGAGGTGTGGTGCAGCTTCAGCAAGTCCTTCATGTATCCAGGGCCCAGATTGTGCAGGGATTTGAATGTCAGCAGTCCAATCTTGAAGAGTATTCTCCATTCTACTGGTAGCCAGTGCAGTGAGCGAAGGATCGGTGTAATATGACAGTGGCGAGGCTGGTTTGTTAGCAATCTGGCAGCAGAATTCTGCACTAATTGCGGGCGACGCAGGTCCTTTTTGGGGAGGCCAACATAAAGGGCATTGCAGTAGTCCAGCCGTGATGTGATGAAGGCGTGGACTAGGGTTGGAAGATCCTCTGGGGGAATCAGATGTTTTTTTTCGTTTAACACAAAATTTTATTAAGTGAATTCACAAAGCATAGACAGCTAGATCAGAAACATTGAGTGATCATTATACATATGTAGATATATACACATATACAGGATTCTGTAAGCAGGAGAGGTACATATATATCAGAGGTTATGACATTTTATCGTCTTTCTAACAATGTCGGTTTCTATTTGTACCTTGGTGCTCTAAACAGCCTTAAGGAGTATTATTAACATTGTAAGGCAAAAGAGAAGGAGGTATATATTGAGAGAAAAATAAAACTTAAAAAGAATAAGGAGAAAAATAGAACTAGGAGGAAAAGGTCTATTTGCGTGGGTCTGTCTTTCCGTTTAGTAGTTGATGTTTAAGGTATAGTTTCCTCAGGTCCCTGTTACCATTCAAACTTCCAATTCAATCATGGGGGCATATAGTTCAAGAAATATGTTTCCCATGGATCCCATATTTTATCATAGGTGGTTTCTGAATCTCGTAATAGAGCTGTTAAAAACTCCATTAGCTTGGTCCATCTGATTTTAGCCATAATCTCGGGTGTTGTGGGACTACAAAGACTGCGCCAGTTGGAGGCCAGAGAGAGTCTAGTGGCCGTGAGAATATGAGTTATTAATCTCATGGTATATTTTTTGACTTTAGGGATAGGTTTGCCTAACAGCATATATATAGGATCCATGGGAATATGTATACCTGTTACTTTTAAGATCAGAGTCTGGATATCTATCCATAGAGGTTGAATAGCTGGGCAAGACCAGAAGATATGCTCCAGGGAACCTATGTGACCACACTCCCTCCAACAGGTGTTAGACACATTATGATAAATTTTAGCTAATACTTCAGGAGTTCTATACCATCTGAATAATATTTTATAAATATTTTCTTTCACTTGTGTGCACATAGAGGTGTGTTTAGCGTTTTCCCAGATAGAGGACCAGTCTTCTAGACTTATAGTTTGGTTCAGAGCTTGTTCCCATTTTGTCATATATGAGTGATTAGGTTTTGCAGAACCGGATTTATCAAGAAGCAAGACATAAATTGCTGATATAAGGCCTTTTTGATGCCCTTTATAATCACATAGACGTTCAAATGGAGTGTAAGTAGGCATAGGGTTATTGTCCTTGGGAAGGGATTTCAAAAAATGGTAAATTTGATTGTATTCCATAGTGAGCTTAGTTGTGAATCGTACTTTCTCCTCTATTGCTTCTTTAGTTACAATTTTTCCTGTTCGTATGTCAGTCCAATTGCTAAGTTTAGTATATTGAAGGGTGAACCATCTGCCCATAAAATCCTCTGCCATACCTGGGATAAAGGCTGGATTTCCTAGTATAGGGTAAAGTGGGGATAAGGGGGATCTAAGGTTGGCAGTTTTTGCGGTTGCCCGCCATATTTGCAGAGTGAATTTAATAGTAGGGAGTAATTGAGCAGTAGGGATCTTTGGCGGGGTCTGGGGCCAGATTAGAGCTGGTAATGATATTGGGAAAATACTCATTGCTTCAATAAAGCCCCATTTAGTGAATGTTTTGAGATCAGACCATTCAGAAAGTTGTCTTAAATGTGCCGCTTGGTAGTATAGTTTTAAGTTGGGTAATCCCAGACCTCCTTGTTCCCTGGATGCCATTAAAATAGTGGATTTAATTCTGGGTTTGGAGTTATTCCAAACAAATTTTAAGAAAGCACGTTGTAATATTTTAAACTGTAAGGGTGGTACTTGAATGAGGAGGGTCTCAAATAAATACAATAATCGTGGCAGGACATTCATTTTGAGGGAGTATATTCTGCCAATCCATGATATTTTATATGCCGTCCATTTGTGTAGATCTGAGAGTATAGATTGGATCAGAGACGGATAGTTTGCTTTATATAATGTAGAATAAGTTTGAGTCAGGTGAATACCCAGGTATTTGATAGCATGTGTCTTCCAGTTATAATGAAAAGTGTTTTGTAGGGTTTCGAGTAGGTTTTGTGGGATCTTGATAGGTAGTGCCTCAGTTTTTTCCTGATTGAGTTTAAAGCCTGAGATGGACTCAAAGTTCCGTAGTATAGTATGTAGGACAGGAAGTGTAGTGAGCGGTTGAGTCAGGGTTAGGAGGATGTCATCCGCGAAAAGCGAAATTTTATAATCTCGAGTTCCTTGCCTAACGCCCACAATATCCGGGTTCTGTCGTATTGCACAAGCGAGTGGCTCTATACTAAGGGCGAATAATAGAGGGGAGAGGGGACATCCTTGCCGTGTACCGTTGAGGATAGGGAAGGGTGTTGGGGACGCAAAAGGTAATTTTACTGAGGTGGATGGAGAGGAATATAGGAATCGTATTAGAGTTAGAAAGGGTCCATCGAACCCCTGATGTTCCATAACTCTGAAGAGGAATGGCCAAGATAGTCTGTCAAAAGCCTTCTCTGCATCTAGACTCAGAAGCAGAGAAGGCTCCTTAGATCTATTCATTAGTTCTATCAAATTGATTGCCTTCCTTGTATTATCTCCTGCTTGGCGGCCCATTATAAAACCAACCTGGTCATTATTGATTAGGGATGTGAGGATTGGATTTAAGCGATTAGCTAGAACTTTAGTGATTATTTTAAGATCCGCATTAAGAAGTGATATTGGGCGGTAGCTTTGTGGAAGTTGTGGGTCCTTCCCTTCCTTAGGGATCATGGTGATTAGGGAGCTTAAAAATGAGTTGGGGGCAATTTTCCCTTCCATGAGTGTGTTAGCTAAGAGGGTCAGATAGGGAGCTAAGATGAATTTAAACTTTTTGTAGTAGGAATATGGTAGGCCATCAGGGCCAGGGGCCTTAGAAGAAGGTAAGAATTTGATTACATCTAGGACTTCTTTAGTAGTTATGGGGGAATTTAGAAGCTGGACGTTATCTTCCGTTAATTTTGGTAGAGGTAGTTGATTTAGGAACTCGTCTATTTTAAGCATATGTGTAGGATGGTGGAGTGGTTGGGGGAGGTTATAGAGTTGCTGATAGTATTCTGTGAAGATTTGGGCAACTTTCTGAGGATGAAAGTGTGTGGTTCCTTGAGGATCTTTAATGGAGTAAATGAGTTGTTGGGATCATTTTGGATTTAATTTTCTAGCGAGAATGGTGTGGGGTTTATTGCCTCTTTCAAAAAAGAGTTGTCTGGTCCATCTCAGGCTTTTTTCTAATTGTGTGGATTGGAGGGCTTGGATGTCTTGTTTTATAGTGTGTAGAGTGGTGTAGTGCGTCTGGGAGGGATCATCTTTATAAAGGTTTTGTGCCTGTTTAAGTTTTGAGTGAAGAGTTAAGAGTTTGAATGACGCTGCTTTTTTACGTTTAGTAGCTTCCGAGATGAATAGTCCCCTGATAAACGCTTTATGAGCTTCCCAGAGAGTCCCTACCAAGGAAACAGAGCCCTTATTTATGTCAAAGTAGGATTGCAGAACATTTGTTAGTCTTGAAAAAAGTTCCTTATCTTGTAGTAGAGTTTCATTTAACCGCCAAAAATTCGGTTTATGACTATGGGAGAATAGGTCAATCTCTACAGTAACAGCTTGATGGTCCGACCATGCGATTGGTTGTATTTCAGCTTCCTTCAATAAAGGTAATATAGAGGCTGTTGAAAACAGGTAGTCTAGTCTGGAGTGGGATGCATGTGGTGGAGAGAAAAAGGTATATTCTATAGAGGTGGGATTGGATATCCGCCATAGGTCTAATAGTCTATATTGTCTCAGTAGTGTTCTGAATTTACGAGAATTACGATTGTGGAAGGATGTAGTGGTCTTGTTAGGAGGGATATATCGGTCTTTTATGTCAGAGAAAGCTAGGTTAAAATCTCCCCCTATCAGTAGAGTGCCCTTAGTGACTTTAAATAGTTTCCTAAGAAAGGTTGTTAGAAACGGTATTTGGTCCTGATTGGGGACGTATACATTAGCCAAAGTGATAGGTTTACCTAATAAGGAACCAATTAGGATTAGATAACGCCCTTTGGGGTCTGGGACAGTCGTAGAGATCTGTAGAGGGAGTGTTTTTTTATAGAGTATAGCTACCCCTGCTTTCTTTTTGGGACCTGAGGCTAAACACACCTCAGAATATAGCTTGTTATAGAGACGAGGCGGATCTTTTTTGCATATATGAGTCTCTTGTATGAAAGCCAAATCGATATTTAGTCTTCGTAAATCTTTAAACAGAGAGAACCTCTTCTGAGGTGTGTTTAGTCCCCTGGTGTTTAAGGTCAGAAAGTTAACCATTATCAAAGATGATGTGAGCGTTTGCATATATTCCTAAGACAGACCCAATAGACCTAAAAACGATACCTAATATAGATGGAGAAGTAACAATAATAAGAAAAGCAAAACTAAAAACATTTATAATAATCTGAACATTAATCTGGCAGAACATGCCACTGTTATTACAGTGGTCTGTTGTAGGGGCAACATAAAACTGTTGCCTATATGGAGACCTCCCCAAGTTGGTCACTCGTAGAAACGAATGATCAAATTGAGAAAAGGTCCCCCGGAGGTACATGAGGAGTCTCAGGAGAAGGCAAATAACAATCAACATAGTAAACAGAGTGTGGTATAGTAGTGAGAGAAACCGGTCTCCACCGCCAGCTTTGGGAGTGTATTCAGTTCGCTTCTATGGTTAAGAGGCAGCTAATCGAATAAAGCTTAACGGTTAAAGAGGGGGAGAACAGATAAGCTGGTTATGTGAAGTGGGCAGGCAGTTTGAGGGCAATATCCTGTCTCCGTAGGAGACGCAGAAAGTTATGTTAAGGCCCATGCTCAGGTTCCAGATGGTTGGTCTTCCATATTGTCAGCTCTGTCAGGGTAGGTAATACTGCGGATCGGACCTTTCGACCATTCTGAGACATGTCGCATCTTCCGTGGGGGTGATGACATAGGTGACGAGCGGGACGCAGGTGTAGATGTGTTAGGGAGTTTAAGTCCCATTTGTTTAAGAAATAAAGGTGCATCGTCAAAATCAGATAAAGTGAGGGTCAGGCCCTGTTTGTTTACAATCAGTCGGAAAGGAAAACCCCATTTGTATGGGATATTGGCATCCCTGAGTAGCTGCGTAACTGGTCTAAGAGCTCTGCGTTTAGCCAGTGTTATTAATGATAAATCGTTGTATATAGCTATATCGTCTCCTTTAAATGAAATGGTGGTTGTATTTCTAAGAGCTCTAAACAGGGCGTCTTTGGCCTCATAGTAGTGCAGTTTCGCGATAATGTCTTTGGGTCTTGAAGTACCAGGGCGCCGTTCACCTAAAGATCTGTGGGCTCTATCAATCCTCCACATTTCTTCGGGGGAATCAGATGTTTAATCTTTGCAATGTTCTTCAGATGAAAGAAGGAGGATTTAACTACAGATGAAATTTGGTTTCTGAAACTCAATTCCCCATCGATTAGTACGCCAAGGTTGCGCACAAGGTTGGAGCTGTTTATGTCTGAATTCCCAATCCTGATTGGTGTTGCTTTAGGATAGAGCTGTTTTGATGGCGGGCACTGGCTTTGGACAAACAGGACCTCACTTTTGTCAGCATTCAGTTTCAACCAGTTATCATTCATCCATGCCTGTAGCTCAGCTAAGCAAGAGTTTATTTTTGGGGTAGGGTCTGTTCCACCAGGTTTGAAGGACAGGTATAGCTGTGTGTCATCGGCGTAGCAGTGGTACGTCAGGCCATGTCGTTGGATAAGTGTGCCGAGTGGCAACATGTAGATTGCAAACAGCAGAGGGGATAGGATTGATCCTTGTGGCACTCCGAATTGTAGAGGTGCAGGTTTCAGAGCCTAACAACCCTGCTCACCTACTGTAACAGCAATGATGTTTGCCTAAAAATTTCTGAACACAAAAAAAATCCTTCCCTGAACTATGCTGTAAATCTCTGCCTGTCACAATACAATATTCTGGGCTTTATACCTACTTCCTACACACACAAAACACAAAATGGAGTGACTAACCCCTCTCTCCACCCCTGGATATAGTTGCTCAAAAATTAGCCAGTTGTATAGCTCTGTTGCAAGTGATATAAATGCAGGCCAGAGAGTACAGGCAGAGGGCCCAATGGGGTTCTCTGGACCAAAAATTAGCCTGTGGTAGTGATATAGGCCTCAGATCCGATCCCACAGCCGTCTGGGCTAATTGATGTGAACATGGCCTTAAAAGAAACCTTAACTGTGATGAAAAAACAAAGTTTTACTTACCTGGGGCTTCCCCAAGCCCCTTGCAGCAGTCCTGCGCGCGTACCGTCCACGACTATCCTCTGCCAGCAGTGGTGCTCAAATACCCCTTTTCAAAATTCGAGTTTGGTCGAATTCGAATAGTAAATTATTCGAGGTCAGTCGAATATTCGAGTCGAATAAATTTTACTATTCGATTCGACCTCGGACTTCGAGCTCACTATTCGAGTCGGTATTCGAGCTCATTATTCGAGCTGACTATTCGAATTGGCCTTAAATAGCTTCCTACACTTGTTTTGAGGGTGAATGATGCAAGAAACATCTTTTTTTCCAAGTAACAACAGCAAGTGATTATGTGGGGATGTTCCTTTAAAAAAAAAAGGTGAAAAGAGAAGTTGTGTCCAAAATTTTGTTCAGTACTGTATATACTTCTTCTTCTTCTTCTTCTTCTTCTTCTTCTTCTTTATCTTCTATATCTTCTTCTTCTTCTTCTATATCTTCTTCTTCTATATCTTCTTCTTCTATATCTTCTTCTATATCTTCTTCTTCTTCTTTTATATTGTCTTCTTCTTCTTCTTCATCTTCTTCATCTTCTTCATCATCATCTTCTTCTTCTTCATCTTCTTTTTCTTCATCTTCTTCATCTTCTTCTTCTTCATCTTCTTCTTCTTCATCTTCTTCATCTTCTTCTTCATCTTCTTCTTCATCTTCTTCTTCATCTTCTTCATCTTCTTCTTCATCTTCTTCATCTTCTTCTTCATCTTCTTCTTCTTCATCTTCTTCATCTTCTCCTTCTTCATCTTCTTCTTCTTCATCTTCTTCTTCTTCATCTTCTTCATCTTCTTCTTCATCTTCATCTTCTTCTTCATCTTCTTCATCTTCATCTTCTTCTTCTTCTCCTTCTTCTTCTTCTTCTTCTTCTTCTTCTTCTTCTTCTTCTTCTTCATCTTCTTCTTCTTCATCTTCTTCTTCACTTATTTCTCTTTTCAATTTTTTTTTTAAAGAAATGCAGCTATTTTTGAGCGTAACAAATAGCTGGTGGCGCACGCATGTTGGAAGCGCCATTGTATGTGCTCCCTGGCAGTGGAAACACACAGACAGCAGGAGGTAAATTCAGCAGCAGGAGGAGGAGGATGAGTGTGTGGCAGCAGGCAGTCAATGAGGCAGGCAGCGTGACATAATAGCCCTGGTACCTAGCGGTGATACCAGGGCTGTAAATAAACACAGCAGGCAGGAGGTCCCAGACAGCGGTCGTGCAGCCCACATCGTGTCCAATACACAACTGGGACAACACAGTTTTCAACCCGGGCACCTCAGAAAAATTAAACCTTTTTTTTTAATGGTTTTTTGGTTTTGTTTGTAAAACAAATTACACAGATATATAGCTATTGTTTGACGTAATAGCTGGTGGCAGAGTGGCAGCAGAATGTAATTCTGTGTACCCTGGCAGTGGGAAACACAGACCGACAGCAGCAGCAGCAGGAGGAATGGAGGAGTAATGTGAGCAGCTATTGTTTGACGTAATAGCTGGTGGCAGACTGGCAGCAGAAGGTAATTCTGTGTACCCTGGCACTGGGAAACACAGACAGACAGCAGCATCAGCAGGAGGAATGGAGGAGTAGTGTGAGTGTGGCAGCAGGTAGGCAGCGTGACATAATAGCCATGGTACCTAGCGGTGATACCAGGCCGTAAATAAACACAACAGGAGGTCCCAGACAGCGGTCGTGCAGCCCACATTGTGTCCAATACACAACTGGGACAACACAGTTTTCAACCCGGGCACCTCAGAAAAATTAAACCTTTTTTTTTGTAATGGTTTTGTAGTTTTGGTTTTACAACCAATTACACAGATATAGCTATTTTTTGACGTAATAGCTGGTGGCAGAGTGGCAGCAGAAGGTAAATCTGTGTACCCTGGCGTTGGGAAACACAGACAGACAGCAGCAGCAGGAGGAATGGAGGAGTAAGTATGTGAGCAGCTATTGTTTGACGTAATAGCTGGTGGCAGAGTGGCAGCAGAAGCTAATTCTGTGTACCCTGGCAGTGGGAAACACAGACAGACAGCAGCATCAGCAGGAGGAATGGAGGAGTAGTGTGAGTGTGGCAGCAGGTAGGCAGCGTGACATAATAGCCCTGGTACCTAGCGGTGATACCAGGCCGTAAATGAACACAACAGGAGGTCCCAGACAGCGGTCGTGCAGCCCACATCGTGTCCAATACACAACTGGGACAACACAGTTTTCAACCCGGGCACCTCAGAAAAATTAAACCTTTTTTTTTTTTTGTTTTTTTTTTGTTTTGGTTTTACAACCAATTACACAGATATAGCTATTTTTTGACGTAATAGCTGGTGGCAGAGTGGCAGCAGAAGGTAAATCTGTGTACCCTGGCGTTGGGAAACACAGACAGACAGCAGCAGCAGGAGGAATGGAGGAGTAGTGTGAGTGTGGCAGCAGGCAGGCAGCGTGACATAATAGCCCTGGTACCTATCGGTGATACCAGGCCGTAAATGAACACAACAGGAGGTCCCAGACAGCGGTCGTGCAGCCCACATCGTGTCCAATACACAACTGGGACAACACAGTTTTCAACCCGGGCACCTCAGAAAAATTAAACCTTTTTTTTTGTAATGGTTTTGTAGTTTTGGTTTTACAACCAATTACACAGATATAGCTATTTTTTGACGTAATAGCTGATGGCAGAGTGGCAGCAGAAGGTAAATCTGTGTACCCTGGCGTTGGGAAACACAGACAGACAGCAGCAGCAGGAGGAATGGAGGAGTAATTATGTGAGCAGCTATTGTTTGACGTAATAGCTGGTGGCAGAGTGGCAGCAGAAGCTAATTCTGTGTACCCTGGCAGTGGGAAACACAGACAGACAGCAGCATCAGCAGGAGGAATGGAGGAGTAGTGTGAGTGTGGCAGCAGGTAGGCAGCGTGACATAATAGCCCTGGTACCTAGCGGTGATACCAGGCCGTAAATGAACACAACAGGAGGTCCCAGACAGCGGTCGTGCAGCCCACATCATGTCCAATACACAACTGGGACAACACAGTTTTCAACCCGGGCACCTCAGAAAAATTAAACCTTTTTTTTTTTTTGGTTTTTTTTGGTTTTGTTTTTACAACCAATTACACAGATATAGCTATTTTTTGACGTAATAGCTGGTGGCAGAGTAGCAGCAGAAGGTAAATCTGTGTACCCTGGCGTTGGGAAACACAGACAGACAGCAGCAGCAGGAGGAATGGAGGAGTAGTGTGAGTGTGGCAGCAGGCAGGCAGCGTGACATAATAGCCCTGGTACCTAGCGGTGATACCAGGCCGTAAATGAACACAACAGGAGGTCCCAGACAGCGGTCGTGCAGCCCACATCGTGTCCAATACACAACTGGGACAACACAGTTTTCAACCCGGGCACCTCAGAAAAATTAAACCTTTTTTTTTGTTTGTTTTTTTTTTTTTTGTTTTTACAACAAATTACACAGATATAGCTATTTTTTGACGTAATAGCTGGTGGCAGAGTGGCAGCAGAATGTAATTCTGTGTACCCTGGCAGTGGGAAACACAGACCGACAGCAGCAGCAGCAGGAGGAATGGAGGAGTAATGTGAGCAGCTATTGTTTGACGTAATAGCTGGTGGCAGTGTGGCAGCAGAAGGTAATTCTGTGTACCCTGGCAGTGGGAAACACAGACAGAAAGCAGCAGCAGGAGGAATGGAGGAGTAGTGTGAGTGTGGCAGCAGGCAGGCAGCGTGACATAATAGCCCTGGTACCTAGCGGTGATACCAGGCCGTAAATAAACACAACAGGAGGTCCCAGACAGCGGTCGTGCAGCCCACATTGTGTCCAATACACAACTGGGACAACACAGTTTTCAACCCGGGCACCTCAGAAAAATTAAACCTTTTTTTTTATGTTTTTTTGGTTTTGTTTGTAAAACAAATTACACAGATATATAGCTATTGTTTGACGTAATAGCTGGTGGCAGAGTGGCAGCAGAAGGTAAATCTGTGTACCCTGGCAGTGGGAAACACAGACAGACAGCAGAAGGGCAGTACACAGCAGCCCACTGTAGGTGTAAAATGTGTGGCTGCAGGCGACGTAATAGTCAAAGTGAACCAGGCTGGCTTAGTGAGCAGGAGCCAGGAGGTGGTAAAGGGTGGTAAGGCACATTAACGATGGTTCTTAGCCAGTTCATGTCCCCCTCTCGCCGACAACAGGGGCCAGGAACTCGCCTTCCACCCACGCCTGGTTCATCTTGAGAAACGTCAGTCTGTCCACAGACTTGTGAGACAGACGTGAGCGTTTCTCGGTGACCACACCACCAGCTGCACTGAAGCAGCGCTCGGACAGCACGCTGGAAGGGGGGCAGGACAGCACTTCCAGGGCGTACTGCGCCAGCTCGCTCCAGATCTCCAGGCGCTCGACCCAATACTCCATGGGATCAACAGGGGCATCGCTGTCAAGCCCGCTGTACGACCCCATGTAGTCAGCCACCATGCGGGTCAGGCGCTGGCTGTGACCGGAGGAGGATGCTGCTGCATGCACCTCCTCTCTAGTCACTGCTGCCGGAGCCTCTACAGTCCTGTAGAGCTCGTGGCTGAGAGACAGCAGGTCTGTGGGGCGCTTGCTGCTGGATGCAGGCACCTGCTGCTGCCTCTGTGCTGGCTGCTGGACAGTGGGGGTGGAAGGCTGGGGGAAGGCTTCCTCCAAGCGCTCAACAAGGGCCTGCTGCAAGCTCCTTATTTGTTGCGCTGGGTCTCCTCCTGCAGGCGGCAGGAACTGGCTCAACTTCCCCTTGAGGCGTGGGTCCAACATCATGCTGATCCAGATGTCCTCCCTCTGCTTCATCTGGATCACCCTGGGGTCCCTGCGCAGGCACGTCAGCATGTGCGCTGCCATTGGGAAGAGGCGGGCCACGTCTGCTGGCACATCGACGGCAGTGCTGCTGTCCTCATCCTCCTCCTCTGCCTTGTCAGCCTCATCCTCTCTCCACCCCCGCACCAACTCAGCTGCACTGTGCTGCTCCCCCTCATCAGCAGCAAGGTCAGGGACCTCCACCAAGTCCTCCTCCTCCTCCCCCTCAGAGGTGGACTGTGCAGCTGCTTGCCGCTCCTGCTGGTCCAAGGCTGCCACTCCCTGTTCCAGCAAAGCATCGAGGGCCCTGTTCAGCAGACAAACCAGGGGCACCCACTCGCAGACCATAGCATGGTCCCTGCTCACCATGTTAGTGGCCTGCAGAAAGGGAGCCAGCACTAAGCACACCTGCTGCATGTGCCTCCAGTCATCATCGGGGACGATGGACGGGATGTTGCTGGTCTTGTCCCTTCTCTGAGCGGCGGAAACAGTGGCCAGGGCAAGGTACTGGTTGACAGCGTGCTTCTGTTCAACCAGACGCTCCAACATCGCCAGGGTGGAGTTCCAGCGAGTCGGAACGTCAAGGATCAGCCGATGGCGTGGCAGATCCAGCTCCTTTTGCACGTCTTCCAGGCTCGCACAGGCTGCAGCCGAGCGCCGGAAGTGACGCACAACGTTCCTTGCCGTTTCCAGCAGTTCGCCCATCCCCTGGTAGGTGCGCAAGAACTTCTGCACCACCAGGTTCAGCACGTGGGCAAGACAGGGGATGTGGGTCAGGTTTCCCCTGTCTATTGCGGCAACCAGATTGGCCCCATTGTCGGCCACCACCTCTCCGACTCTGAGGCCTCTGGGGGTCAGCCAAATCCTCTCCTGCTCCTGGAGTTTGGCCAACACATGGGTTGCCGTCAGCTTGGTCTTCCCAAGGCTGACCAAGTGCAGCAGCGCTTGGCAGTGGCGGGCCTTCACGCTGCTGCTGAGGCGGGGGGTTTGGCCAGGTGTGCCGGAGGATGGCAGAGGATCGGAGGAACCTGCTGCAGTTCCCCTGACCCTGCGGGGTGGCACCACCCACTGTGTTGCTGCTGCTGCTGTGCCCGCTGCTGCTCTCCCATCGTCACCCCCTTCCACCAAGCTGACCCAGTGGACAGTGAAGGACAGGTAGCGGCCTGTCCCGAAGCGGCTGCTCCAGGAGTCCATGGTGACGTGGACCCTTTCACCAACCGCGTGCTCCAGCCCTCGCTCCACATTGGCCATCACAAAGCGGTGCAGTGCAGGAATGGCCTTGCGGGCAAAGAAGTGTCTGCTGGGGAGCTGCCAGTCTGGGGCTGCGCAAGCAAGCAGCGCACGAATGTCGCTCCCCTCCTGCACGAGCGTGTACGGCAGGAGTTGGGAGCACATGGCCCGTGCCAGCAAGCCGTTCAGCTGCCGCACGCGACGGCTGCTGGGAGGCAGAGCCCTAACCACCCCCTGGAAGGACTCGCTCAAAAGGCTCTGGCGTGGCCTTTTGCTGGCACGGGAATCAGCAGACACAGCGGAGGAGGCCACTGAGGACTGGCTGCCAGAACAGGCCTCAGTGTCGGCGGCAGGAGTTGCAGAGGGGGGAGGAGCAGTGCGTTTCCGCACTCCTGCTGGTGCTGCTGGAGGAGCAGGAGGGCGGGTGGCTGCTGTTGCTGCTGCTGCTGCAGCTGAAGGCTGTGCAGTGATGGGTGTGGTGCCATTGCCAGCACCAGATGCCTTCAGCCTCTTGAACTCCTCATGCTGGTGGAAATGTTTCGCAGCAAGGTGGTTGATGAGCGAGCTGGTGCTGAACTTTAAGGGGTCTGCACCTCTGCTCAACTTCCGCTGACAGTGGTTGCAAGTGGCGTACTTGCTGTACACAGTGGGCATGGTGAAAAATCGCCAGATTGGTGACAGAAACATCCCCCTACGGCATGGAAGCGCTGCTGCCGCCTGTCTCCCTGTGGTGGTTAGGGGGGGGGGGGGGGGCTTGGGTGCGGCTGGTGGTGGTACTGGCAGATGCTGCTGCTGCTGCTGCTGAGCCTGAGACACCAGCAGGCTGTGGGACCTGCCTACTGCTGCCAATGCTTGCAATGATGCGCCTCCTTGCAAGGCCCACAAGCGCATCCTCCTCCTCCTCCTCCTCAGAGCTGCTGAGGACGACATCCCCTGGAGGTGGTGGCACCCAGTCTCTGTCTGTCACCGGGTCATCATCATCCTCCCCCTCCTGAAACATGTCCTGCTGGGATGATGACCCCCCAAACTCCTCTCCTGATGCATGGATGGGCTGCTTGACTGTCGCCACAGTCTTGCTGTCCAATCCCTCATCCCCCAAAGTGCCCATCAGCATCTCCTCCTCCAAATCGCCAACAACAGCAGACAATACCCTGATAGTGCCTGGGGTAAAAATACTGCTGAGTGACAGGTCGCCAACTTGTGACGGTGAACTGGCCTTCTCCCCAGACCCTGCTGGGCGGCTGCTGCGAACAGGGGTGGTGGTGGTGGTGGTGAGGGTGGAGGCCTCGGATGCAGAGCTGATGGCGGGCTGCTCATCCTCCGTCATGAGTTGCTCCACAGTGTCTGCATGCTTTTCCTCAATGGGGCGTTTCCGACCCGGCTGGAGGAAAATCGGAGCAGGTGCTACACGCTGCTGCTGCTGTGTCTCTGCAGCGTGAGTTGCAGATGCTCCTGCTGGGCGGCGCCCAAGGCGTCCACACGAAGTGGCTATGGGAGGAATGTTAGCCACTGACGCTGCTGCTGCTGCTGCGGAACTGTGCATGGTGGCGCGGCCGCGGCCTGCCACAATGCTGCTCCCTCTCCTCCTGATTCCCTTGCTGCCCTTCCCCTTGCCCAAACCGCGCTGGCTGCCACTTCCAGACATCTTCGATGTTTTGGGCGTAAAGACAAAAGTTTTTTAAAAGGGCGGGTTAAAAGTGGGGTACTTTAATGGAGTGGGTTGGTGGGTGAGGTGACTGAGTGAGTGTCCCTAGTACAGTAAGTAAGTAGTAACAGTCAGGAAGTACAACTAGAAGTTACAATAATCAGTAGTAATCACAAGGAAATTTAGTGTGTGTACACTACAGACAGTGAGTGCACGCACGCGCAAACACGCGCAGGAGCTAGCCTATGAACAGTGACTGAGTGAGTGTCCCTAGTACAGTAAGTAAGTAGTAACAGTCAGGAAGTACAACTAGAAGTTACAATAATCAGTAGTAATCACAAGTAAATTTAGTGTGTGTACACTACAGACAGTGAGTGCACGCACGCGCAAACACGCGCAGGAGCTAGCCTATGAACAGTGACTGAGTGAGTGTCCCTAATACAGTAAGTAAGTAGTAACAGTCAGGAAGTACAACTAGCAGTTACAATAATCAGTAGTAATCACAAGTAAATTTAGTGTGTGTACACTACAGACAGTGAGTGCACGCACGCGCAAACACGCGCAGGAGCTAGCCTATGAACAGTGACTGAGTGAGTGTCCCTACTACAGTAAGTAAGTAGTAAGAGTCAGGAAGTACAACTAGAAATTACAATAATCAATCAGTAATCAGAAGGAAATAGAGTGTGTGTAGTGTGTACACACTACACAGACAGTGAGTGCACACACACACGCAGGAGCTAGCCTATGAACAGTGACTGAGTGTCCTAGTACAGTAAGAGTAAGTAGTAACAGTAAGTACAACTAATTACAATAATCAATCAGTAATCAGAACTTCAGAAGGAAATAGAGTGTGTTGTACACAGACAGTGAGTGCACACACGCAGGAGCTAGTAGCCTATGAACAGTGACTGAGTGTCCTAGACTCCTATAGTACAGTAAGAGTAAGTAGTAACAGTAAGTACAACTAATTACAATAATCAATCAGTAATCAGAAGGAAATAGAGTGTGTGTGTACAGTACACAGACAGTGAGTGCACACACGCAGGAGCTAGTAGCCTATGAACAGTGACTGAGTGTCCTAGACTCCTATAGTACAGTAAGAGTAAGTAGTAACAGTAAGTACAACTAATTACAATAATCAATCAGTAATCAGAAGGAAATAGAGTGTGTGTGTACAAGACAGTGAGTGCACACACGCAGGAGCTAGTAGCCTTAGCCTTAGCCTTAGCCTATGAACAGTGACAGTGAGTGTCCTAGTACAGTATAACTACAATACTAAATACAGAATCAATCAGTAGTAAAGGACAGCAGAAATACTGGTATAGATGAGAGAAATATACTAACAGAGGACAGGAGAGAACAGCTGCCCACACAGGCAGGCCCTGAGGCCTAAAGCTGTAAGCTTGCCTGCAGCAGCTGTCTCTGTCTATGTAACACAAAAGCTACTAACTAAAATACAATGTCTATCTAACTAACAACAATATAGGTGTGTATAGGAGGTGTATGTGAGCAAAAACGCTAGGTAAATGACCACAATAGAGCTCTTGCTAAGCCAAAGCACAAAGGAGCAACTCTCTCTCTATGCAAGTCTCAGGCAAGGACGGAGAAACCTAACATGGCGGCCGCTATTTATAGGGTAGGGGCTGGCCAGGGTCCCCCTCTGTGATTGGCTGCCGTCAGAGGGCCTGGGAGCCCTCTAATTGGCTCTAAGGACATCAATCTGGGCTATGACGCTATTCGAGCTCGGTACCCGAGCTCGAATAGCGCCGTTTGCTCGAATAGCTCGAATAGTGAATGGGCTATTCGCGTTTACTCGAATAGCCCATTCGAATAGCTGCAGCTATTCGGAGCTCGAATACCGAGCTCGAATAGCTGAAAAAGAGCTCGAATATTCGAGCTACTCGAATATTCGAGCTCTGCTGAGCACCACTGTCCTCTGGTCCCCCGCCGCAGGTTAGTTTTGCTCAGTCAGCCCCTGGCCACGCGCATCCTTGTATGTGTTCCCATCGTAAGGCACGTTCTGCACAGGAGCAGTAAGTGAAACCTTGTTCTGCGCAGGACTTGCTTTATGACGAGAACACATATAAGGATGCGCGTGTGCAGGGGCTGAGTCTCAGTTGCCCGAAAACGATACTAACTCGCGGCGGGGGACCAGAGGATATTCAAGGACGGAATGGGTGCAGGGGGCTTGAGGAAGCCCCAGGTAAGTGAAACTTTTGGTAAGTGAAACTTTTTTCACAGTTGAGGCTAGGAAAAAAAATGAGTTTTACTCATTTGGGGTTTCTACCAGCCCCCTGCAGCTGTCCCGTGTCCACGCAGTCACGCTCGGATCCTCCTGGCCCCGCCGGCAGCTACTTCCGTTTTTGGTGACAGGCCTGGGAACGCAAGTTATTTTTTGTGTTACTGGCCGCAATAGCAGTATAGAGGGCGCTATTGCAGCCAGGAATGACGAATCACTCGCCTTCCCAGGCCTGTCGCCTAAACCGGAAGTAGCTGCCAGCAGGGCCAGGAGGATCCGAGCGTGACTGTGTGGGCACGGGAAAGCTGCAGGGGGCTGGTGGAAGCCCCAGGTGAGTAAAACTTAAGGCCCTGTTCACATTGCACGGGTTTCCATCTGCGTTTCGGGAACACGTGCAGGAGGCCAACATGCACAACATCAGACAGTGCATAGACTGCACTGTCTGATGTTCACACTGCATGCGTTCTGTACCAGTGCGGTCCAGGAACGCATGCTGCAAGTATTTTTTTCCAGAAACGCGCTGCTGACCCATTCACTTCAGTGAATGGGATCAGCCACGCAATGCATACAAACGTGGGTGGCGTGCGTTCGTATGTGTTGCGTTCCGAATGCAAGGCCGTCTGCGTTTGCTAATGTGAACAGGGCCTCACTTCAGTGAATGGGATCAGCCATGCAACGCGTACAAACGCAGATGGCGTGCATTCGTATGCAGAGCTGGGACAAGGTCCTCCAGCACCCAAGGCTGAGACACCAAAGTGCGCCCCTCCATCCCTCCCACCCCAGCCGTCACACACTGATTGCTATTACACTAAGAGGGCCACAGGGCCCACAACCTCCCCAACACCTTAATATCTAATTATCTGGCTTGCAGTCACTGCCATGTATCCCCTTTTCTTATTTCTTTCTGCTTCAAACACATTAGGAATGACAGCTAAATGAATTGTGCGCCCCCTCCTACACTGCGCCCTGAGGCTGGAGCCTCTACAGCCTATGCCTCGGCCCGGCCCTGTTCGTATGCGTTGCGTTCCGAACGCACGGCCGTCCGCATTTGCTAATGTGAACAGGGCCTAAGTGTCCCTTTAAGATTCCTTTTAAGGATAATTGGAAACATGCCAGTGTGATAGTAAAGATGTGGTTTTCATAGCTGCTCAGAAATCATTTAGCAGTGTTGTCCGGATCATGAACAATTTGGATCTTTGATCCGAATCTATTTTGTGAGTCGAATCATCCGAATCATCAAAATGATCGGATCGAAAAACGGGCGGGGCAAGGAGCGACACGCCCCCCTCTCCGCGGGCAGCGGGGTCCTGGAAGCAGAGCAGGGATGGATCGCTGAGTTGGAGGGGAGCCAGCCTTGCAGCCACAGGTAGATGAGAGAGAGGGGACATGGGTGCCACTGCCAGATATGTGTAGAGCACACATACTGGCTATAATGTGCTGCTGATTATAGGCTGTCTGTTCCGTAGTTGTGCACAGTGATCACATTGGAAACTTTTGGCTCAGCACAGCTCAGTAACTTTGCAGGCCCTGTGATTGCTGTGCAATATGATCCTCCTAAACAGCTGCACTTTACTTCTGGGAATGCTTTGGGGAATGCTTTATTTCACTGCGACGTTTGCTTGCAAAGTACACAGATGAGCATATAGGTGAAATACATGTAAAGCATATGATTGCAGCATGTGGGTATTGTGTGCAAGCAAACATTTCTGCTCTCTGCTCGTCCCTCCTCCCATCTCTGTCCACTCCCTGCCCTCTGTCCATCTTCTCCCCTTCTCTGTGTGTCCACCGCCCTCCCCTTCTCCTGTCCACAGCAAGGAAAGACCTGTCCTGCTATTCAATTCACCCCCGAATGCTTCGGTAGTAAAATGATCCGAGATTCGGATCAAAGATCCGGATCTTTTCAATGATCCGATTCGAATCATCCGGATCATTGAAAAGATCTGAACTTCCCATCTCTATCATTTAGTAATCCATGCTCTGTTTCTGTAGTGTTGTCCGGATTATGAACGATTCGGATCTTTGATCCGAATCTATTTTGTGAGTCGAATCATCCGAATCATCAAAATGAGTGATTCGGATCGCAAAAGGGGCGGGGCCAGGAGCGACACGCCCCCTCTCAGCAGGCAGCGGGGTCCTGGAAGCAGAGCTGAGATGGATCGCTCTGTTGGATGGGAGGCAGCCTTGCAGGGAGACAGGTAGATGAGAGAGAGGGGACATGGGTGCCACTGCCAGATATGTAGAGCACACATACTGGCTATAATGTGCTGATCATTACAGGCTGTCTGTTCCCTAGTTGTGCACAGTGAACACATTGGAAGCTTTTTGCTCAGCTCAGCACAGGGGAGGACTGGGACCTTTTGGCCTGGGGGGACAACACAAACGAGAGGCCCGTTTCACGGCATCCCCAGCCCAAAGCCATATCTTTCTTGTGTGCAAATCTTCAAATTGTGATGACTAACAGCCACACACACACACACACACACACACACACACACACACACACACACACACACACACACACACACACACACACACACACACACACACACACACACACACACACACACACACACACACACACACACACACACACACACACACACACACACACACACACACACACACACACACACACACACACACACACACACACACACACACACACACTATGTACCTGATGCCTAACCCCATTTCTCCGCACAATCTACCTGTCTGTGTCTGATGCCTAACCTTAAAGGAGTTATCAGGCTTTTTTTTTTTTTTTATGAAAATAAGTGCTACTTACCCAGGGCTCGTCCAGCCCCAAGCTCCCAGCATGTCCCTTGCCGCAGCTCTTCAGTCAGCTGTTCGCTGCCGCTGCCTCCCAGCCCCCGGCGATGACGTCAGGCCGACTGCGCCTGTGCGAGCGGCGCTGTCAATCACCGCCACATGGACCAGAGCGTACTGTGCAGACGCAGAACTACTGTGCCTGCGCAGTACACTCCGGTCCATGTGGCGGTGATTGACAGTGCTGCTCGCACAGGCGCAGTACAGGCCGACATCCAGGTCGGACTGGTGCCTTCGCCGGGGACTGGGAGGCAGCGGCAGCGAATGGCTGACTGCAGAGCTGCGGCGAGGGACATGCTGGGAGCGTGGGGCTGGAGGAAGCCCCGGGTAAGTAGCACTTATTTCATTAAAAATGCCTGATAACTCCTTTAAACAACCCCCCCCCCCCCCCACACACACACACACAAACCTACCTACCTAGTGATGCCTAGCCCCACTCCTGCCCACCCACCATACAAACTACTTGTCTGACACCTACCCCCCCCCCCCCCCCCCTCCAACTACCTGTTTGACAGTGCCTAACTGCCTGCCTCCCCCCTCCCCTGCCGCCAATCACACCACAAGAAGAAAAAACGTTTCCCCTCAGGCCAGGGTCAGAATGGGGATGATTATCACACAAAAAAAACCTCAGAGGGCACTGGCCTGGGCAGAGAATTGAATTTGACAGCGGTAGCAGGCAGGCAGCAAAGTGTGTGTAAGTCAGTGACAAGAAGTACAGAAACAAAATTTATAAAAACCACCTTCTCCTCTGGCAACCTGGACCCGACCTCCTCTATCCTCCTGTCTCCTCAGTCCTACACCACCTCCTCCACAGCAGCAAGCAGCTATAGGTGGCATCTCCGACTCCCAGCCCCCAAAGTGTCCGACTCCTCCAGCCAGGACAGCCAGCCAGCCACTCGTAGCCGCAGCTCCAGGCCCCCAGCCCCCCCAGCACAGAAAGCTGAAGAGTGAGACAGCTCACTCCGATGACACCGCAGGCACAGCAGCACGTTGCGGGCGGCAATGGCTCCAGGCGGGGGGCTGAGTCAAACAGGGTCAACCCACCGGGCCGGAGTGGACCTAAGCTATTTGTGTCCTTGTGCCGCTCACATCCTCCGCAGGCGCGGCCACGCACAAGGGCACACCACGGCCGGCAGCCTCAGCCCCTTCTCTGATTGGATACTTCAACTTGCCGGGAAATATCGCGCGAGGTTGCGATCCCCACTGCAAACCTGTCACCTGTGGTGTGTCTGCGGCCCCTGAGTATAGCAGCGGCCGGCCCTAATTACTTAAGATTCGGGCGGCCCGGGGGGCAATTGCTCCCCGTCCCCCTGGGCCAGTCCTCCCCTGTCAGCACAGCTCAGTAACTTTGCAGGCACTGTGATTGCAGCGCAATATGATCCTCCTAAACAACTGCACTTTACTTCTGGGAATGCTGTCTTTTACTGTGCGACGTTTGCATGCAATGTACACAGATGAGCATATAGGTAAAATACATGTAAAGTATATGATTGCAGCATGTGGGTATTGTGTGCAAGCAAACATTTCTGCTCTCTGCTCGTCCCTCCTCCCTTCTCTGTCCACTCCCTGCCCTCTGTCCATCTTCTCCCCTTCTCTGTGTGTCCACCCCCTCCCCTTCTCCTGTCCTGCTAGTCATTTCACCCCCCCTAATGCTTCAGTAGTAAAATGATCCGAGATTCGGATCAAAGATCCGGATCTCTTCAATGATCCAATTCGAATCATCCGGATCATTGAAAAGATCCGAACTTCCCATCTCTAATGCTCTGTGAGAAGTGGAGGGGTGGGGAGAAAGCTCTGACTGTTAGGGACTGGGGATATTTGATTGGACAAGAGCTAGAGAATGTTCTGGCATGTTCTCTAGACTAGGGGGAGGAGATACACAGCAGCACTGGGCAGTAGAGATGGGAAGTTCGGATCTTTTCAATGATCCGGATGATTCGAATCGGATCATTGAAGAGATCCGGATCTTTGATCCGAATCTCGGATCATTTTACTACCGGAAGCATTCGGGGGTGAAATGAACAGCAGGACAGGTCTGTGGACAGGAGAAGGGGAGGGGAGTGGACACACAGAGAAGGGGAGAAGATGGACAGAGGGCAGGGAGTGGACAGAGAAGGGAGGAGGGACGAGCAGAGAGCAGAAATGTTTGCACGTAATACATGCTGAAGTCATATGCTTTACATATATTTCACCTATATGTTCATCTGTACACTTTGAAAGAAAAGGTCGCACAGTGAAAGAAAGCATTCCCAGAAGATAAGTGCAGCTGTTTAGTGCCGAGTGCAGGAGGATTGTATTGCCTTTCAATCACACTGTCTGCAAAGTTACTGAGCTGTGCTGAGCTGAGCCAAAAGCTTCCAATGTGATCACTGTGCAGCACTACGGAACAGCCTGCCTATAATGAGCAGCACGTTGCAGTCAGTATGTGTGCTCTACACATATCTGGCAGTGGCACCCATGTCCCCTCTCTCTCATCTACCTGTCCCTGCAAGGCTGCCTCCCATCCAACAGAGCGATCCATCTCAGCTCTGCTTCCAGGACCCCGCTGCCCGCTGAGAGGGGGCGTGTCGCACCTGGCCCCGCCCCTTTTGCGATCCGAATCACTCATTTTGATGATTCGGATGATTCGACTCACAAAATAGATTTGGATCAAATATCCGAATCGTTCATGATCCGGACAACACTACCTCACATTCCTTCCTGTCCTCTGTGTACTACCTGCAAGCTGGTGCCTCCCTCCAGCCAATAGAAACTTGAGAGGCAGCAGTGTGCCCCTACATCATGCATCCAGGAAGAAGAGATCAGTATTGCTACCCACTTACCTTACAACTTTTTGAGATGAGAAAAAGAGACACTTAAGCCACGCCCCTGCCACACCCCTGGCCACGCCCTCACCATCAATCACACCATCCACATAGGACTCGACCCTCCTGTGATGAATCAACGGGTTTTTATTGCGTACATGAGCGGTGATATAGCACACAGAAAGCACAACGTTTCGGGCAAAGGCCCTTTCTCAAGTGCTTCTCAAAGGCTCATGTACGCAATAAAAACCCGTTGATTCATCACAGGAGGGTCGAGTCCTATGTGGATGGTGTGATTGATGGTGACTATTTAGAGGAGCTGGATGGACCTCTCACCACACTGGACTCCCCGAAAAAAACTGAACCATCTCTATGGCCGGCAGGTACTACTTTACATTGCACGCCCTCACCATGCCTCTGGTCACGCATACCATAAAGATTTCATAAGAAACATATGTTGTTTTATAATTGAAACCACACTAGTCCTTTCTATCCTGC
This sequence comes from Hyperolius riggenbachi, assembly GCF_040937935.1. NCBI lineage: Eukaryota > Metazoa > Chordata > Amphibia > Anura > Hyperoliidae > Hyperolius > Hyperolius riggenbachi. The sequence continues at coordinate 28,220,435 of NC_090648.1, forward strand.
TTCATTTTCCTTCATAGTAACATTTTAAAATTAGTAGTATATCAATTTATAGGTTAGAAATAAAGTTTAGAGTCAAACACATTTTTAGAAGAGAAAGAGGGACAAAGTCCTGAAAGAGGGACAAATGAGGAGGAAAGAGGGACAGAGGGACAGGGCTCCCAAAGAGGAACTGTCCCTCCGAAAAAGGGACAGTTGGGAGCTATGCCCTCTGATCACAGGAGGTAGGCAGAGGAGATAAAACACAGCACAGCCTGTCCAGTACTGCAGAGGCGGAAACAGTAAATTCGGGCGCCTGAGGCTAGTGGACAAATCGGGCGCCGCCATTCACTCCTATAATAAATATCGTTTAATGGGCGCCCGATAGGAAAAAAGGGCGCCGGTGAAAAATAACGTTTTAAAAGCGGCGCCCGGACACTTAATGTTTTATTACTGCTTCTCATGATTACACATTATTTAATGATTTATACATTTTTTAAATATTATTTTTAAACGAAAAACAGTACAATATTTTTTCCAAACATTATTTTTAAACGAAAAACAGTACATTTTTTTTTTTTTTTTTACATTATTTTTAAACGAAAAAAACAACAGGGGGGTCTTAGGTTTAGGCACCAACAGGGGGGTCTTAGGTTTAGGCACCAACAGGGGGGGTCTTAGGTTTAGGCACCAACAGGGGGGGTCTTAGGTTTAGGCACCAACAGGGGGGTCTTAGGTTTAGGCACCAACAGGGGGTCTTAGGTTTAGGCACCAACAGGGGGTCTTAGGTTTAGGCACCAACAGGGGGGGTCTTAGGTTTAGGCACCAACAGGGGGGTCTTAGGTTTAGGCACCAACAGGGGGGTCTTAGGTTTAGGCACCAACAGGGGGGTCTTAGGTTTAGGCACCAACAGGGGGGTCTTAGGTTTAGGCACCAACAGGGGGGTCTTAGGTTTAGGCACTAACAGGGGGGTCTAGGGGTTAGGGGTAGGTACAGGGAGGGTTACTTAGGCACCAACAGGGGGGGTCTTAGGTTTAGGCATCAACAGGGGGGTCTAGGGGTTAGGGGTAGGTACAGGGAGGGTTACTTAGTAATTTTTTATTTTTAACGTTATTATACGTTTCAGTATTTAAACGAAAGATTAACGTTTTTACAATTGCCGATTTAATGCACATTATTTAATTATTTATAACTTTAAAAAACATTAATTTTAAACGAAATACAGTACAATACATTTTTAAACGTTATCTATGCTTATCGTTAAAAACCCGGCGCCCTTTTTTCCCAGCGCCCCTTTTTAACGTACGCGCAGAGGCTGCCTGTGAGTGTGACAGACAGACCTGGTCATTTAACTCTTTCAGGTGACAGACAGGTCTAGGAGCCTGGTAATTATCAGCTAGCAGCACAGTCAGGGCTGGTTCGCACGGATGGCAGGCGACGTTGGGGCGGGCCGGGAAGCAACATCGTCCTGTGACGTCTTGTTCGGGGGCAGTGGTACGGCGATCGTCGGCTTTCCGTCACGATTGGCGTCTCTCAGCCCCACAGGGGGACAAGGAGCCGCGGCGGCCAGCCGGCCCTGGACGTCGCATGCGGCTTCTAGGGCCGGCCGAAACGACGAGTTCAATCGGGATCGGAACGTCGCGTTTGCGCAATCGCCGGTAACCGTGCAATGCTAAACGCTTCCATTCACTTAAATGGGAGCGTTTAGCCGACGAGTCCCGAACGCTTGGTGGTAAATGCTGCCAAGTGTCCCTTTCAACCTGCCCTTAATCTTTAAAGATTGTTTTTTAAAGAAACAAATACTTAGGGCTACTATTGTACTATTTTTTTTTTGCTCTTATTTCCCAACAACATTGCTATATTTTCTATGTTCACCACAGAGCTTAGACTACTTGTAGCAGGGGTCTCAAACTCGCGGCCCGCGGGCCATTTGCGGCCCTCGATACAATATGTTGTGGCCCTCGCCGGCAAAAGCTTCCTTATAGTTCGCTTCAGTGCTCCCAAGTAATCCGCCGCATCCCTGCCGTTAAACGAGGGCTGCAGAGCCCTCAAATCGCCCGGGGGCAACCCGCTGGCATTTCCTGGAAGGGGCAGAGCTTTCAGATTCAGCTCTGCCCCTCCTGACGTCAATCGCCACACAGATCACCGCCTCTCCTTTCCCCTCTCTGTGAAGGAAGAGTGAGAGGGGCGGGCAGAGGTGGCGATGTGCCGCGATTGTGAAATTCCTTATGCGGCCCAGCCTCATCCAGACTTTGCCTCCTGCGGCCCCCCAGGTAAATTGAGATTTAGACCCCTGACTTGTAGTATTATAGCCAAAGCTACCAAGGGACAGTCCCTCTTTGGGACCCCTGTCCCGCTGTTCCTCTTTCTTCCTCATTTGTGCCTCTTTCAGGGCTCCTGTACAGATCTATGTAAATATATGGATTTTCTACAAAAAAAAATGTTATATTTTTCCTTTAAAATCTTTATGGTATGCGTGATTACGGGTGTGGCTTAAGTGTCCCTCTTTCTTATCTCAAAAAGTTGGGAGGTATGGTTTTGCTGCTGTTTTTCTTTGGCTTGTGAATTTTGTAAGGCTTCATTCACATCTAAGGCCCAGTGCACACCAAAACCGTTATGCAGATCCACAAAACGCTAGCGGTTTTTGGAGCTGATTTCAGAGCGATTCTAGGTATGTTTAGAGAGGTTTTCTAAACACACCTAGCGGTTTTGGGTGCGTTTTTGGGTAGCAGATTACACATATTGTTACAGTAAGGCCCAGTGCACACCGAGCGGTTTTTGGAGCGATCCGCCGGCCGCATCCACCTGGAAAAACACTTGGCTAATGTATTGCAAAGGGATAGTGCACACCGGCGGTTTGAGGTTTTTGCCAAGCCGCAAACGCGCCTCCTGCTGCACGTTTGCGGTTTTCGCAAGCGTTTCGTCCTCAATGTAAAGTATAGGAAAAACGCAAACTGCTCTGAAAAACGCTACTTCAGAGCGGTTTGCCAGGCGTTTTTGTTACAGAAGCTGTTCAGTAACAGCTTTTACTGTAACAATATGTGTAATCTGCTACCCAAAAACGCACCCAAAACCGCTAGGTGTGTTTAGAAAACGTCTCTAAACATACCTAGAATCGCTCTGAAATCAGCTCCAAAAACCGCTAGCGTTTTGTGGATCTGCTAGCGGTTTTGGTGTGCACTGGCCCTAAAAGCTGTTACTGAACAGTTTCTGTAACAAAAATGCCTGGCAAACCGCTCTGAAGTAGCGTTTTTCAGAGCGGTTTGCGTTATTTCTTATACTTTACATTGAAGACGAAACGCTTCCGAAAACCGCAAACGTGCAGCAGGAGGCGCGTTTGCGGTTTGCCAAAAACCTCAAACCGCCGGTGTACACTATCCCATTGCAATACATTAGCCAAGCGTTTTTACAGGCGGATGCGGCCGGCGGACCGCTCCAAAAACCGCTCGGTGTGCACTAGGCCTAAAATTGTAATCACAAACACAAAAGTTTTGCGATTTTGTGTGGCGGGTTTTTTCCTCTCCCACCACTCCACTGTGAGCTGCATTTTTGGTAAAAGCGCTTTTCCGGATCGGTTTTGTCATTCACTCCCTGACGCAAGTCAGGAAGTGAACTCTTTGACCCGGAACAGAATAATTACAATGTATTTATGCTAAAAAACACAAACGCAATCGCCACACAAAGCGGTTTTGTGAGCATTTAGCGCTCTTCCTATACCTTCCATTATAGCAAAAACACCCCAAAAATGGTGCAGGCAAAGCGGACGCAATGTGCTGATATGAACCTTCTCATAAAGATTCATTGCACAAGCGTTTTGTGGGCGATTTTGAAAATCGCCTGCGCTGGAAAAAGGGCAAAAAGGCTCTTAGTGTGAACGAGCCCTTGAAGATTTTTTGCCTAAAAAAATTGCATTAGTTTAGCAACAAATGGTAGTGAATGGGGCTGTTTCTATTCAATGCAATTTTCGTAAGCGTTTGTACGCGCAAAAAATCAGTATCAGTCGTGTTTAGTGTATAATGCTTTGCAATGCTATTGCATAGCAACGCAAATTTTCACGTTAATTGCGCGAATATCCGCAATAAATGCATGGTTACAGGAAGTTGTCAGCAGTCATGACTAAGCTGTTACTAGGCAGATTATGTTAAATTTAACTAATGAGAATTTTCGCGTACGGAAATTTGCATACAACGCGTACAAATTTACACGCAAATTCTTGTTCTTTTTTTTGGGACGTGAACATTTAACACTACAGAGGAAACGTAGCCTTCCAGGTGAAATAAATCTGCTCCAATAAACTGAAGACCACACACCATTCAATTAAAAAAAAATCCAATTCTACATCAATTCGATTAAACTTGTATGGAAAAATCAAGTTTTTCTATTTGAGCTAGAAATCTGATCAAATGTCATTTTTTTTCCTATATGAATCGATTGGGAGTAGCAGTTTCACACTGCATACCAGCCAACCGCACCTCCAAAAACAGGCCGGGTCAAACTGTAATCCCCATCTGGCAGCAGGCCATACAGGAAGTGAGGTTCTCTATCGCTGACATCATGTGGCCAAATTGATGACGTGCGTGCAATGTATTGATAAAATACGCTTTCGCGCAATGCGTAGAACTTGTCGCAGTCGTTTAAAAACACGTGTGTCGCTATAAACTTGCATGACTTTTGGTCCGCTTCAGGAGCCGTACAGTAACGTAGGTATGTGCTCGCATTAGGGTGCTTACGGCGCAGCATACCGCCCATGGTATGAACCACAACATAAACTTTCATTGACCTTGCGGTAGACTGTGGCTAATTACCGCACCGCCCCAGTGTGAAAAGCCCCTGAAGGTAATTCATGTTTTAATTCCCCTCCCCTTTTCCTAAAGCACCCACAACTTCCTTTAAAGAGAGTCTGAAGCGAGAATAGATCTCGCTTTAGACCTCATATATAGCAGGGGCACAAGTGGCTTAACCGGGTCCCTGTCCCCCCAAATCCCCTCCGTAATGCGGGGGAAGCGCTTCCGCATTGGGGCAGGACTAGCCGCCTCAGCCCTGCCCCACGCGCGTCTGTCAGCCGCGTATCTCCGCCTCTCCCTCGCCCCTCTCAGTCTTCCTTCACTGAGAGGGGCGGGGGAGAGGCGGCGATGCGCGTCTGATAGACGCGACTGGAGGCAGGGCTGCAGCCGTTAGCCCTGCCTCCAGGAAGGGAAATTCTACAACCAACCTAGCGACCAACTTTTGCGGGGGGTGGGTTGGGGGTGAAGGGACCCCCGTTTAGCCGCGGGATAGCGGCGTTTTAGCAGGGGCACACGTGCCCCTGCTATATATGAGAGCTGAAGCGAGATTTATTTAGTCTCGCTTCAGTGTCTCTTTAAAGGATAACTGTGACCTGCTTAAAGAGGTAACAAAATTTTGAGCCTTATTTCTTCTATCCTATAAGTTCCTATTACTGTTCTAATGTGGTCTGTCTTACTGCAGCCTTTCCTAGTTGCACTGTCTCTGTAATAAATCTTATCTCCTTTCCTCTGTCGTCTCTGTCGGCCTCAGGCTGGAATGTGTGGAATGTGCAGCACTGCTTGTCATTTGCAGAAGCTATACACACCCTCTCCATGCTCTGCATGAGTCACACAGTAACCTGTTCTCAGAGTGGTTAGAATCCATGTATTTTGTTTGTAAACACTGCATAAAAATGGCAATTACAAGCCAGGATTGCAGCAGGGAGTGGCAGAAACAGCACAGAGGGGCCCAGAAGAACATAAGGAATAGAATGGTATGCTTTTTATTGTAAGAACTTTAGAGTACAGATTCTCTTTAAGAAAAACAAAATGCATATACTCGCCTAAGAGAAGGGATGGCTCTGGACTCCTGAGACCAATCCTGTTCCTCTCTGAGTCACCTCATTCCACTGACTTTAATATCAATGAGGCTTTCAGGTCTCCTTAGAATGCCACAGAAGTACTCAGGTCTCCGATTATTTCCGAAAATGAGCGGCCAAGTCCACAGACGCACCTGCACAGTACGGAGCCACTCGTTTTTAAAAGTAATCAGAGATCCAGGTACCTCTGAGGAGACCCAAGTACTTTGGAGGAGACCTCAATACATTGAAAGTCATCCATGGCTATAATTACAAGGTAATGCCCAGTGATGTTGATCCAGGGATTTTATCTGATTGCCATCTGGGGGCTAGTTGGACCATGCCTTGTAAAGGATTTTTGCCTTCTTCTGGATCAACAGGGATATGTGAGGGAGCAGGCTGGTGTTGCACCTTATTTTCTGGTTAAACTCAATGGACGTGTAACGATCTTAAACGTTACCTCTGTGGTGGAAAGCAGCGCAGCTGCTTTCACACCTGATGTCACCTCTCTGGCCAAGCCATCCCGGGTGTCGCTTCCCGACTCAGCTGGGGCAGGGATCTCTGTTGCAGCAGCTTGGGTCCACACGCCTGCGCATGGAGCAAAAGGACCTTTACATGGAGCTAAAGGACCTTTATGGGCAGAGGAGACAGATCAGCTGACTTTGTGGTCAGCTGACTTCCACCTGTCAATCTTCCTTGCAGGTTGGTTCAGCCCCTCGGGCGGGGCTGCTTGAATCTGCTGTCAGTATTTAAACCTGGAGTTGTTACTCTGTCTTTGTCTGTCGTCGTGAACTCTTGTGTGTCAGCACTCAGACCATAGTTAGATCCCAAAGTGTGCTAGAACCGGCCGGAGCCGGGGATCCACACTTAGCCAGATTCTGTTGATAGCTTAAAGTACTAATTGTCTGTATCTGTGTTCTAGCATAGTTTCCAAAGGTGTTGACGGCCACGGATCTCACACCTTAGGGTTAGGAAATTATACTGTACTAGCCAACCCGCGGCATAGCATACGCCGCACAAGAGGGTAGAGGGCAGGAAGGGGGTATTGGGCACAGCAGCGGGGAGGGGGATTGGACCCCCCCTCAACTGGGTCCCCCATGTGTGCTCTACCTCCAGCTTAAGCTCAGCAGGAACCCCCCCTCTCACCTGGGTCCCCCATGTGCGCTCCCCCTCCTGCTTAAGCACAGTAGCAGCCACCACTATTAGTAAGAGGCAGCAGGCGGGGATGACTCACCTCTTCCGTGTTCCATCGTGCGTTCCACTGTCGTCTCTTCCTGCAATGCCGCACACTGTACTGGTGTAATTTGCCTTCTTAAAACAGAAGGAAATCTGCAATAATTCATCTATAAGTGAACATTTGTGGTTACCCACAATGCACTGCTACTAAATATGCAAATTACCCCTTTTCCCCCTTGGTAAGCCAAGCAAGCACCCAGAGCTACTGGTGTATAGCAAGCCTATAGCTTAAAATTTACACAGTCATATCAAATCCACATGTAAACAACCTGTTTCAGACTTTTAGTCCTCATCAGTACATGGCAAGGAATGGCTGTATGAGATAGGGCTTGGACCATTACAATAGAGTAACCAAGCAGCTCAGGGTGACCCAAACCACTCGGAATGTATAGGGGATAAAAGGGACCAAAAAGACCTCCTACTAAAAAAAGCAAAGCTTCGTGTAATTTGCCTTCCTAAAACAGAAGGAAATATGCAATAATTCAGCTATAAGTGAACATTTGTGGTTACCCACACTGCACTGCTACTAAATATGCAAATAATTCCTTTTCTCCCTTAGTAAGCCAAGCAAGCATCCAGAACCACTGGTGTATAGCAAGCCTATAGCTTTAAATTTTACACAGCCATATCAAACCCACATGTGACAGCCTGTTTCAGACTTTTGGTCCTCATCTGTACATGGCAAGGATTGATATGGATGTGTGAGATAGGGCTTGGACCAGTACATCAGAGTAATAGGCATGGTCGGAAGAGCCCATTTCCGTTTCCGGGACAATTCCGCATGCCGTCATACCAGAATTCCGCATACCGGCACATTCCGGCGGTATTCCGTGTAATTCCGCGGTATTTTCTGTAATTTTTATCCGGACTTCCGTAACTTTCGAATGATTGTGTCTATGTTGTCTATTGTCAATAAAGTTGTTGTATATTACAGAAAACGTGATTGAAAAGTGTACTTTGGTAAATGTACGCCTTTTTTTACGGAAATGCTGGTTTTATGTATGCGCACTGTTTGGGGGTGTATGTGTATATGCTGTGATCACTCGGAAACGGCTTGACCGATTTGAACGAAAGTTGGTATACAGATTCCTCACTAGCTAGGATGATATATTCTGGGGTCTCGTGTACCCCCTGCACACCTGGGCGGAACCACAAACAGCCAATCAGATTTCCTTGCTAGATAAACAGCTTCCATTCAACACATTTCTGATCATGATTGGTCAATTCATTCCAATTCCGATTTTTCCGGAATTCCGTATTATTCCGCATTCCGGTTTGAAATTTCCGGATTCCGCGGAACAATGCGTAAACCCCAATTCCGGCGGAATTTCGGTATTTTAGCTTCGGCTGAATTCGGAAGCTCATGCCTGCAGAGTAACCAAGCAGCTCAGGGTGACACAAACCCCTCGGAATGTATCGGTGGATAAAAGGGACCAAAACGAACTTCTACTAAAAAAATCAAAGCTTGGTGTAATTTGCCTTCTTAAAACAGAAGAAAATCTGCAATAATTCAGCTATAAGTGTACATTTGTGATCACCCAAGGCACCACTACTAAATATGCAAATTATTCCTTTTCACCCTTAGAAAGTCAAGCAAGCCTACAACTTTAAGTTTTACACAGTCATATCAAACCTACATGTGACAGCCTATTTCAGGTATTTGGTCCTCATCAGTACTTAGCAGGGATTGATAAGGCTGTATGAGATAGGGTTTGGACCAGTACAACAGAGTAACCAAGCAGCTCAGGGTGACCCAAACCACTCGGAATGTATAGGGGGATAAAAGAGACCAAAAAGACCTTCTACTCAAATAAGCAAAACTTGGTGTAATTTTCCTTCTTAAAACAGAAGCAAATCTGCAATAATTCAGCTATAAGTGAACATTTGTGGTTACCCACAATGCACTGCTACTGAATATGCAAATTATCCCTCTTTGCCTTAGGTTTGATATGACACTACTTCTTCTTCTTGCTTGGACCAGCCCCTTCTTCTTGCTTGGACCGGCCCTGGGGGCAGGGCATTACTTCTTCTTCTTGCTTGAAGGTTGAGGCACTTACTCTATTATATATATATATAGATTATCTGTTATGACCTTCTGCTTGCCTGACTATTCTTCTGAACTCTGATCCTGTACCTTGCTAATCTGATACCCTGTTGCCGAACCCTGCCTGTTTACTAGACTCTGAATCTGTACTGTATCTGTCCGTGTGTTTACGACCTGGCTTGTCTGACCTCGAGAACTATCTCTCCTGTTAGGAGATAGTTCACAGATCTGTCAGTGACACTTCCTCCATTGGTGTCACTCACGTTCTGTCCTTCCCTCTCCCTGTCTGACTCCTTCCCGTGGAGAGTCCAGACTACGGAAGGAACTTGTTGCTGGGCAGTATTCCTATCTGCTCTTGCACCTGTCTTTCAGGGGCGGTCCCCAAAGTATTACTGTTCGCACCTTAACACTTACACCTGCTCCACAGGTGACCATTAGAGCCGTGTTATTTGTATCTCTTAGACTGCAATAAGGTCTGAATCACCTACTCCACAGGTGACCATTAGAGCTGTGTTATTTGTATCTCTTAGACTGCAGTAAGGTCTGAATCACCTGCTCCACAGGTGACCATTAGAGCCGTGTTATTTGTATCTCTTAGACTGCAGTAAGGTCTGAATCACCTGCTCCACAGGTGACCATTAGAGCCGTGTTATTTGTATCTCTTATGCTAGGTACACACCATACAATTTTCTGTTAGATTCTTCTGTTAGATTTACCTACAACATGGAAAAAAAGCTATCTGGCAGGTAAATCTAATAGAAAATCTAACAGAAAATTGTATGGTGTGTACCTAGCATTAGACTGCAGTAAAGTCTGAATTACCTGCTCCACAGGTGACCGTTAGAACCGTATTTCTCTGTCTGTACCTTCCAGCCCCACTAGGGGGCCTTGTGTCTAGTCTGTTCTGTTGGTGTCCTGAGTAGAGATGTAGCGAACGGTTCGCCGGCGAACGGTTCCAGGCGACCTTCGGGGGTTCACGTTCGCCTGCACCAGGCGAACTTTTGCGGAAGTTCGATTTGCCCCATAATGCACTATGAGGGTCAACTTTGACCCTCTGCATCACAGTCAGCAGGCACATTGTAGCCATTCAGGCTACAGTAAGCCCTGGAGCCCCACCCCCCTTATATAAGGCAGCCTCCGGCGGCCATTACACTCACTCGTCTGCCTGCTAGTAGACAGACTAGGGAGAGCTGCTGCAGACTTGTTCTTCTAGGGACAGATTAGTTAGGTTCTTGGCTGCTTAGCTTGCTCCTGGCTGATTATTATTGCTTTTATAGCACCCAGCAACAGCTCTTTTCAGAGCTCATCCTGTTCTTTTTTTTTTTTTCTGTGTGTCAAACTGACACTTTTGTTGCATGCACAGCCTTGCTAATTGATAGTGTGTGTGTGCCACTGCCAGCAGCCCAGCACATTCAGTGACTACCTGTGTGTGTGACAGGGAGCTGCACATTGTACTACACAGTACTGCATATACCCAGTACCTGTTGTGTATACTTAACCCACCTCATCACTGCATATACCTAGCGTTGTGTTGAGTGAACCCAGCTCACTGCATCTAAATACCTGTTGTGTTGGGTGAGAACCCACCTGGCCACCTCACTGCATCTAACTACCGGTTGTGTTGAGTGAGAACCCACCTCACTGCATCTTAAGTACCTTAAGTACCTTCACTGTTCAGTGAACCCAGCTCACTTGATCTAACTACCCAGTACCTGTTGTGTATACTTATCCCACCTCATCACTGCATATACCTAGCGTTGTGTTGAGTGAACCCAGCTCACTACGTAGTTTCTTCGCAGCAGCGCTTCTAAGGTTTTACTCCTATGCAGAGTTAACCACCTGTATGGAGAAAAAGCAGGCACATAGCGGGTAAGCCTAAAACACTCGTACACCCTGTGTCAACACAACACACTGTGCTCCAGGATAAACCACCGCATGCAGGTTGGGGGTAACGCTCCCCCCTTCAATCCCCTGCTCACCAAATGTCTGCTTTAAATCAGGCACGTAGCATCCACTGCAACGAAATAGCTAGGAGAAAGCACATAGGACAACCGCCTCTCATGTGTAAAATCCTTATTTAATATGGGTAAAAGCCCCTAAAAATGCATATGCATACCAAATAACATAAAAACAAAAGCTCATCTCAATGTATCCGGCTCACCGGCATCCAAATCCTCCAAGTCTCCACGCCGCAGCGCTGGTAGTTCCGTGTTCCGTAAGAGAGTAGTGTAGCGTGCGTATCCAGGCTCCGCCCAACGCGTTTCGTCACTGTGGGGGCGTGACTCATCAGGGGCACTGGACACGCTCGCACGCTAGAACTAATATATGCGAGTGCCCGCCCTTGCCGCCTCCCACCACGCTATATTCCAGACTAGGGTGTAAGTCAGATTGGTCTAACAGCGTAGAGGGGCGGAAGCTTGCAGGATCACACGCAAAAATAAACAAATCATTTTAAAACATAAGTAAAAGTATCACAGCATCACATTATGGTTTATACACTTCCATAGAGAGGACAATCACCGCCAGAGGCGGGTACTAGCCACTGCACGTCACAGGGCAATGTATCATATTGTTCCACCTAACAGATTAATACCCCTCCCTCTGATAGTGATCAAACCCATCCCATCCTACAGCAATAGATGCCAGTAACAATCCAACCAACCCATACACCTATCCCAGTCCACACAGAAAAAAAGGACCTATACCCCACCAAACAACACTCTCTCTCAGGTTCGGTGCCCTTCGATATATAAACTTAGGTTTGTTAGGAAGTGCCTGTTTTAAAATGGGATCACTGAGCATAACTGGCCAATATTTTCTAAAAATGTTTTCCACCTTTTTAAACTGTAAGCTAAAATTACTGATAAAGGCCAGCTCATTTTGTGTTTGTAATGTTGCTGGTCTCTCTGCAACCAGAGCATTCCTGTCCATATTTCTCACGCAGAGAATAGTAGAATCTATCTCTGCTTCATTATATCCCTTTTTTAAAAATTGGGATTTTAAGACTGTTGCCTGCTCGTCAAAGTTAATGCGAAATTTAAAAGCTCCAATAAAAATTCAACCTGGTGGGCATTTAGGGTGGGGTCGGTATATAGACGACCTGTTACTACTGTGGCGGGGGTCAGAGGAAGAGCTGAAAGATTATTTTGTAAAATTGAATGACCTGTGGCCCAATATTAAGGTCACCTTGGAGTTTGATAACAAGTCTATACATTTTTTGGACTTAAATATTTTCCTGGAGGGAGGCCAAATAAAAACAAAGTGTTTCTTTAAACAAACAGATAGGAATGGGTTCATCCCAACTGGAAGCTGTCACCACCCACAATAGCTGAGAGGGGTCCCCAAGGGACAAATGGTGAGGCTACGGAGAAATTGCAAAAATGTGATGGACTTTGACGAGCAGGCAACAGTCTTAAAATCCCGATTTTTTAAAAAAGGGATATAATGAAGCAGAGATAGATTCTACTATTCTCTGCGTGAGAAATATGGACAGGAATGCTCTGGTTGCAGAGAGACCAGCAACATTACAAACACAAAATGAGCTGGCCTTTATCAGTAATTTTAGCTTACAGTTTAAAAAGGTGGAAAACATTTTTAGAAAATATTGGCCAGTTATGCTCAGTGATCCCATTTTAAAACGGGCACTTCCTAACAAACCTAAGTTTATATATCGAAGGGCACCGAACCTGAGAGATGCCCTTGTTCCAAGCTGTGTGGACCCACCCCAGGGCCAGAGGGCTAACAACTGGCAACAGCCAGGTTTTTATCCATGTGGGAATTGCCAGGGGTGTAGCCTGACCAACAGGAGGGAGACGATCAGATCGGTCGTCTCTCCCCATAGTCAAAAAAGCTTTAAGATAAAAAACTTTGTTACATGTACCTCTACTTATGTGGTTTATCTGCTGTGGTGTAGTTGCGGTGTCCAATATGTGGGCAGAACCACTAGAGATCTAAAAACTCGAATTAAAGAACATATCTATAAAATTAAGAAAGGACACGAGGATCATCGTGTTTCTGCTCACTTTAGAGAGGTTCACTCGCGCAACCCCGATGATCTGAAGTTTTGTGTGCTGGAAAAACTGGCCCCAAACTGGAGAGGTTGTAATCGATTAAGAGAAGTGTCTAAGTTAGAGACAAGGTGGATTCACAGACTAGGGAGTCTGACTAGTGATGCTCGGATGTGCCTCATCCACGAATTCGGAAATCCGCGTGGTTGAAAAAAAAATCCGCATTCGGCCCCGCCGCATGCGGATTTGCGGTCGCGTCCACGCAACCACGCGGATTTTTTTTCCGTGAATGGCGTAATCACGCGTGGATTCACGCCCGGAGGCGGATTTTCTTTTAACGTTAATAACAAAGCCCCCATACATGCTACAGTCCCCCAAATAGCATGGATTATCGAGGTGATAAGGGGCAACATAACTTCAACATAAAAAAATTCCAATTTTTTTTTTTTCTAGAGAAAATGGATTTTAAAGTGAAATCAACACTTTAAATGGGGCTATTAATTGGTAATAAGTGGTTTTAAAAAGGGATATACGTGTTAAGCAGTCAAAGAGGTGAAGGCGAGTTCCAATGGCACTTGGCGGCGAAGGTACCGCTGGAGGAGGATGAGTGGCTGACGGCAAAAAGGCTCCAGAGAGGTTTTTGTAATTTTTTTTTTTGTTTTTTTTGCAGCAATTAGAAATGACATCGCAGCAGAGTTGTCAGTGGACACGGGCAGTGTGAACGCAGAGTGCAGTGGTGGTAGCGACTGAGTCAGGAGAAGGACTATGCGGGTGGTCAGTTCAGCATCACAGAAGGACCACGGCAACATACTGGTGGTAGTAGTAGCAGCACAGCGTCATAGTGCTGGCCAAAAAATTAAATGCACCCAGTGACCCGGGCAGTGTGAACGCAGAGTGTAGTAGCGACTGAGTCAGGAGGACAAAGCGGGCGGTCAGTTCAGCAGCAGCAACACAGCAGTAGTAGCACAGCGTCATAGTGCTGGCCAAAAAATTAAATGCACCCGGTGACCCGGGCAGTGTGAACGCAGAGTGTAGTAGCGACTGAGTCAGGAGGACAAAGCGGGCGGTCAGTTCAGCAGCAGCAGCACAGCAGTAGTAGCACAGCGTCATAGTGCTGGCCAAAAAATTAAATGCACCCGGTGACCCGGGCAGTGTGAACGCAGAGTGTAGTAGCGACTGAGTCAGGAGGACAAAGCGGGCGGTCAGTTCAGCAGCAGCAGCACAGCAGTAGTAGCACAGCGTCATAGTGCTGGCCAAAAAATTAAATGCACCCGGTGACCCGGGCAGTGTGAACGCAGAGTGTAGTAGCGACTGAGTCAGGAGGACAAAGCGGGCGGTCAGTTCAGCAGCAGCAGCACAGTAGTAGTAGCACAGCGTCATAGTGCTGGCCAAAAAATTAAATGCACCCGGTGACCCGGGCAGTGTGAACGCAAAGTGTAGTAGCGACTGAGTCAGGAGGACAAAGCGGGCGGTCAGTTCAGCAGCAGCAGCACAGCAGTAGTAGCACAGCGTCATAGTGCTGGCCAAAAAATTAAATGCACCTGGTGACCCGGGCAGTGTGAACGCAGAGTGTAGTAGCGACTGAGTCAGGAGGACAAAGCGGGCGGTCAGTTCAGCAGCAGCAGCACAGTAGTAGTAGCACAGCGTCATAGTGCTGGCCAAAAAATTAAATGCACCCGGTGACCCGGGCAGTGTGAACGCAGAGTGTAGTAGCGACTGAGTCAGGAGGACAAAGCGGGCGGTCAGTTCAGCAGCTCAGAAGGAGGACCATGGCAACTTACTGGTAGTAGTACCATAACACCAAAAAATTAACCAAGGTAGGCACTAGGCAGGTAGTAACTGTCTTTATAAAGGCAGGCATAGTTAACAACAGCACATGCAGCAGCCACTTCATGTCCCCCTGTGTCCGACAATAGGGGCCAGGAACTCACCTTCCACCCAAGCCTGGTTGATTTTCAGGAAGGTGAGTTTGTCCACAGAGGCGTGGGAGAGCCGAGAGCGCTTCTCTGTGACCACGCCACCGGCCGCACTAAAGCATCTCTCTGAGAGGACACTGGAAGGAGGGCAGGATAGAAGTTCCAGGGCGTACTGGGAAAGCTCGCTCCAGATGTCCAGTCTCTTGACCCAGTACTCCAAGGGGTCCACGGGGCTGTCGGTGTCATTGAGCCCACTGGATGACCCCATATAGTCAGGCACCATGGTGGTCAGTCGTTGCTTGTGCTGGTTGGTGGTGGATGCTGTGGCGGGTACCTCTGTTCTGGGCTGCTGCACTGCATACAGGCTCTTGCTTAGGCTCTTCAGGTCTCCGGGGCGCCAGTTGCTGCTGCTGCTGCTGCTGGTGGTTGTTGTTGTGCTGCTAGTGGCAATGGCAGGCACCTCTTGCTGGCTTGGCAGAGCAGTTACAGTGGGGGTGGAAGGCTGGGGCAATGCTTCCAGTAGTCTGCGCACAAGGGCCTCCTTCAACTCCCTTGTGCGTTGCTCGGTGGTGGATGGCGTCATTAAGTCTCCCAGCTTCCCCTTCAGACGGGGATCAAGCATCAAGGTAATCCAGATGTCCTCCCTTGAACGCATCTGGATCACCCGGGGGTCCCTGCGAAGGCAGCGCAACATGTGCACAGCCATGGGAAACAAGTGGGCCCTGCCAGCAAGATCTTCCTCGTCCTCGCCATTGTCCCATAACGCATGCCTGTCCTCTTCCTGTGCCATGTCGTTGTCCTCCTCAAACCGCCATCCACGTACAATGCCTGCTGCACTCTGCTCCTCCTCCTCCTCATCATGGTTAGGGACCTCCAACTCTTCCACTACCTGCTGTGAGCCCTCCTCTGAGCTGGACTGTGCTGCCATCTGCTCCTGTTCTTCCAACTGCCTCAGGGCTTCATCCCCACGCTCAATTAAATTGTCCATTGCCTGCTCCAGTAGACAAACCAAGGGCACCCACTGGCACACAGAGGCCCGCTCCTCACTGACCATCTTGGTTGCCTCCAGGAAGGGACTCAGCACCAGGCATACTTGCTGCATCAGTGTCCACTGAGTGGCAGTAATCATGGGGACTTGCTGGTTGCTGGGGACACTTGGGTCTAGCATGTAGGCCCTAAGAGCCAGCCTGTGCTGACACAGCCGCTCCAACATGGCCAGAGTCGAATTCCAGCGAACTGGCATGTCGATGATCATCCGGTGTTGTGGCCTTCCATACAGCTGCTGTAAGGTGGACAAGAGTGCAGAGGCAGTGGCTGACAGGCGGAAAAAGCGTACCACCGCCCGGGCATCCTGCAGCAGCTCGCTCATCCCCTGGTAGGTGCGCAAGAAGCGCTGCACCACAAGATTGAACACGTGGGCCAAGCAGGGGATGTGCTGGAGGTTTCCCTGCTGCACTGCTGCCACCAGGTTGGCCCCGTTATCGGCTGCCACATACCCCACTTCCAGGCCTCTGGGGGTCAGCCACCTCCGCTCCTGCTTCCTGAGGGCGGCCAGGACGTTGTTGGCCGTAAGCCTCTCCTTCCCCAGGCTCACCAATTTTAAAAGGGCTTGGCAGTGCCGAGGCTTGGCGCTGCTGCTGCCGAGGCGGGCTTGCTTTCCGGGTGCTGAGGGAGTGTCGTGACAGGACCCTTCTGCATCCCCCCTGATCCCGCGTGGTGGCACCACTAGCTGGGCTGATGCGCTCTTGTCCTCCCTCCCTTCCATCAGTGTCACCCAGTGGGCCGTAAAGGACAGGTAGCGACCTGTCCCAAATCTGCTACTCCACGAGTCCATGGTCACGTGGACCCGCTTGCCCACAGAGTAGTCCAGGGAACGGGCCACGTTTTCCACCGCAAACTTGTGGAGTGCTGGGATCGCGCTCCTGCTGAAATAGTGGCGACTGGGGACTTGCCACTCGGGGATGCCAAATTGGAGCAGCGTCCGCATGGCGCTCCCCTCCTGCACCAGGGAGTAGGGAAGCAGCTGTGATGCCATGGCCCGGGCCAGCAAGCCATTTAGTTTGCGGATCCGCCTGTGGCTTGGAGGCAGAGGCTTGGTCAGACCCTGAAAGGTGTCGCTCAGCAGGGTCTGACGACGCTGGGATGCAGGGGAGACAGAGGAGAGAGACGAACACTGGCTGCCAGCCTCAATGTCTGTGTCCTGAGCAGCCGAGATGGAAGAGCGCTTGCGTGCTACTACTGCTGCTGCTGTGGGGGATTCACGACCCTGAGGGAGGGAGGATGCTGCTGCGCTGGTGGGCCTTCTGCTCTCAGGAACCCCTGCCAGCAGTGCCTGCTTCCTCTTAAAGTCCCCATACTCGCGGCAGTGGCGGCTTCTCAGGTGGCCCTGGAGGGATGAGGTACCCATCTTGCTCAGACTTTTCCCACGGCTCAATCTTTTGCTGCATAACCTGCACACCGCATACCTTTTGTCATCAGTACATTCCTCAAAGCAATCCCACACTGGTGACTTTAATTTACTGCGGCCCCCACTAGCAGAGGGTGCAGCGGAGCAATGTGTGGTAGTAGTTGCCGGGGGTTGCATGGTGGTGGTGCCGGCTGAAGCAGTGTCCTGTCTACTTCCTCCACGCCCACTGCTGCCGATGCCCCTGCCTGACATATGGCGATATCCTTGCCTAGGCCGAGGTGACTCGTCATCCTGCTCTGACCATTCTTCCACGGACTCAGCAGGCTGCACATAGTTAGGGTCCACAACGTCGTCATCATCAGCAGCATCATCATAATCCAGCTCTTCCTCTGACTCCCCCGCCTCCTCTTCTGTCCCTACATCCCCAGACACAGACCCCTCTTCTGCATCACCAGAACTCAACAACGCTTGTGATTGTGGCCCGATCTCAATCTCTGCCACATCAGTCCCCAGTAAGTCCTGAGCTTCTTGCATCAGCAGGTTCCCAGATGCCGGACTGAGGGACAGAACGCTGTCATCCTGGGAGGGCTGCTGACCAGTGGGTGCTGGGGTGGATGTCACAACAAGCATGGGATGTTGGCTGCTGCTGCTACTGCTTGGAGTGGTGCTCACAGTAGAGGTCTGGGAGGAAGTCATGATGTCCATGAGTACGTCAGGTTCCATTTGCTCAACCACCACACGGGGACCAGAAACTTTAAAATATTTGGACAATGGTGTCCGCTGACTCGGCCCAGGCTTTGCTGCCCCCTTTTCTGCTGCATCACGACCACGTACAGCTGGGCGTCTTCTCCCTGGACGTGGAGCAGTCCCAGAAGTGGCTGAGGCAATTGAACTCCCTTTCCTCTCACCCCGCGAAACCCTGCCAGACATGTTGCTAGTAATGAATCACTGGATGCAGTGGGCACAGTACAAGGTCACTGAAGGATGCAGTGGGCACAGTACAAGGTCACTGAAGGATGCAGTGGGCACAGCAGTGGGCACTGGATATACAACTAGGTCACTGAAGGATGCAGTGGCCACAGTACAAGGTCACTGAAGGATGCAGTGGGCACAGCAGTGGGCACTGGATATACAACTAGGTCACTGAAGGATGCAGTGGGCACAGTACAAGGTCACTGAAGGATGCAGTGGGCACAGTACAAGGTCACTGAAGGATGCAGTGGGCACAGCAGTGGGCACTGGATATGCAACTAGGTCACTGAAGGATGCAGTGGCCACAGTACAAGGTCACTGAAGGATGCAGTGGGCACAGCAGTGGGCACTGGATATACAACTAGGTCACTGAAGGATGCAGTGGGCACACAAGGATGTCACACTGTGTAATGAGATGCTCATATGCCAGCGAGCGAGCAGTGGGCACGGCACAAGGTCACTGACAGAATGAATGAACAGCGCTGGCAGAGAGTGGCGGCGCCGGCGGTGTGACTGGCTGCCTGCAAATAGTACAAGTGTATAACTGTCACTGGAATATACAAGTGAACACTGCAGCTGCACTAACCTGCCTGCCTGCACTCTACACACAGATAATCCCCACTCCCACTACACTGCAGCACTGAACCTGCCTGCACAGCACTACACACAGTTAAATAATCACTAGACTCCCACACTCCCACTACACCACACTGACTACAACTAACTACAGCAATCACTCACTGACTAGCTAACTGTGTACAATATAAGAGCAGTGTTAGCAAAAAAAAACGCTTTGTTTTTAACACAATAAATGCACTTGCTCAAACAACAATGGCCTGGAGATAATCCTCTCAGCACCACAGTCTAGCAAGGACAGAGCTTTTCCATCATGGCCGCCGCTTTATATTCAGGAGGGGAGGGCATAGCTCCCCTCCTGTGATTGGTTGCTAGGGCCTGGCTGGGGCACTCTGATTGGCCTGCAATGTGTCACTTCCGCATAGTTTGACGCATTTCCGCAAACTACGACTTCAGCGCCGGGTTTCACGAGCGTGAATGCGGATTTCTGTCCGCATTCACGCGAAGCCGAAGTAGATTTTCGTGGTTGAAAATCGGAATGCATCAAAATGGTCGTGAATCCACGCGTAAGCGTGATCACAACCTGGCGGTGAGCACCACTGAGTCTGACACCTGGGGGTCTAAATATCGAGATTGACATAAACTGCTTTATATCTAACGACTAGTGACGAGCCTTGCTATTAAGCACTGATTAGTTATTATGCTGAATACTGCAACCAGGTGGGGGGAGGTATAGAGGAGGGGGGTGGGGGGGGGGGCTGTTATATAGAGCTCTGTTTATATTTTTGATAGATTGGGTAGTGCAAGGTGTTATAAAGGTTGATGTGTGCCAGTAAAATGTGGGGGGGGGGGGGGGGGGGGGGGTTGGTGGGGTATAGGTCCTTTTTTTCTGTGTGGACTGGGATAGGTGTATGGGTTGGTTGGATTGTTACTGGCATCTATTGCTGTAGGATGGGATGGGTTTGATCACTATCAGAGGGAGGGGTATTAATCTGTTAGGTGGAACAATATGATACATTGCCCTGTGACGTGCAGTGGCTAGTACCCGCCTCTGGCGGTGATTGTCCTCTCTATGGAAGTGTATAAACCATAATGTGATGCTGTGATACTTTTACTTATGTTTTAAAATGATTTGTTTATTTTTGCGTGTGATCCTGCAAGCTTCCGCCCCTCTACGCTGTTAGACCAATCTGACTTACACCCTAGTCTGGAATATAGCGTGGTGGGAGGCGGCAAGGGCGGGCACTTGCATATATTAGTTCTAGCGTGCGAGCGTGTCCAGTGCCCCTGATGAGTCACGCCCCCACAGTGACGAAACGCATTGGGCGGAGCCTGGATACGCACGCTACACTACTCTCTTACGGAACACGGAACTACCAGCGCTGCAGCGTGGAGACTTGGAGGATTTGGATGCCGGTGAGCCGAATACATTGAGATGAGCTTTTGTTTTTATGTTATTTGGTATGCATATGCATTTTTAGGGGCTTTTACCCATATTAAATAAGGATTTTACACATGAGAGGCGGTTGTCCTATGTGCTTTCTCCTAGCTATTTCGTTGCAGTGGATGCTACGTGCCTGATTTAAAGCAGACATTTGGTGAGCAGGGGATTGAAGAGGGGAGCGTTACCCCCAACCTGCATGCGGTGGTTTATCCTGGAGCACAGTGTGTTGTGTTGACACAGGGTGTACGAGTGTTTTAGGTTTACCCGCTATGTGCCTGCTTTTTCTCCATACAGGTGGTTAACTCTGCATAGGAGTAAAACCTTAGAAGCGCTGCTGCGAAGAAACTACGTTGTGTGTGAGGAGGACTTTTTAGGTTCTGCTCTCATTTGGCAGCCAGCTGCAGATTGGAAGGACTTGTTTTAGAGGTGGTGAGCGCTGTATCGCATTTTGAATATTGAACCCAGCTCACTGCATCTAAATACCTGTTGTGTTGGGTGAGAACCCACCTGGCCACCTCACTGCATCTAACTACCGGTTGTGTTGAGTGAGAACCCACCTCACTGCATCTTAAGTACCTTCACTGTTCAGTGAACCCAGCTCACTGCATCTAACTACCCAGTACCTGTTGTGTATACTTAACCCATCTCATCACTGCATATACCTAGCGTTGTGTTGAGTGAACCCAGCTCACTGCATCTAAATACCTGTTGTGTTGAGTGAGAACCCACCTGGCCACCTCACTGCATCTAACTACCGGTTGTGTTGAGTGAGAACCCACCTCACTGCATATAGCTAGCATCCCCCCGAGATGGACAAAATGGACAAACCAGGTAGAGGAAGAGGTAGAGGCAGGCCCAGAGGAAGGCCACCAGGCACCGGCAGGTCTGTGCGAGGTGGTGTTTCTCTGATTTCGTGCGGACCTGCCCCAAAATACAGTGCTCAGAAGAAGGCACGTGCCATCACTTCCCAAAATCGTGAGGAGGTGATTGAGTTTTTAACACAGAACACCTCATCTCCCGCAGCCACCAGCGCTACAACAAGCACCACATCCGCTGCATTTGACACTTCGCAGGAGTTATTTGGTGGTGGTGGTGAAATCACTGATTCCCAGCCACTACTGCCACAACAACAAGAAGGCGCAGGTACACCACCTCATACGTCCGAGTTAGGGGGCGATAATATGGACGTAACGTGTGTGGATGGGGATGATGGTGGACCACCTGAAGTTGGTGCACTTGAGGAGGTGTCTGAAGAAAGCACAGCTGTCCAGGAGGATTATGATGACGATTATACGGATACCACATATGTTCCCGGTAGAGGAGATGACCAGGGGGACAGTTCAGAGGAGGAGTCAGAGAGGAGTAGGAGGAGACGACTCCATGATAGAAGCAGAGGGAGCTCGTCCTCAGAAACAGCTGGGGGCAGTGTCCGGCGCCATGTATCGCAAGCTATGACCAGCCAGCACACATGCCCTTCAACGTCAGCTGCTGATGCCACCGTAGCGCCATCAGCCCAGGGGGGCTCAGCGGTTTAGAAATTTTTTCACGTGTGTGTCTCAGATCGGAGCAAAGCCATCTGTTGTCTCTGCCAGCAAAAATTGACCCGTGGAAAGGCCAACTCTCACGTAGGGACAAGTGCCTTACGAAGGCACCTGGAGAGAAGGCACAAACAGCTATGGCAAGAACACCTGAGGAAAAGCAGCACCCCTCAAAAGACAAGCCACCCTCCTTCTCCTCTTCCTCCTTCAGGTGCATCGTCTTCATCCACTTTCTCCCTTGACCTTCACAGCCACCCTCCTCCACACCGCCTCTTCCCTTCAGCGGTTCCTTCTCCTCTGCCCACAGCAGTACCCAGCTGTCCGTGAAGGAAGTATTTGAGCGGAAGAAGCAAATGTCTGCCAGTCACCCTCTTGCCCGGCGTCTGACAGCTGGTGTGGCGGAACTATTAGCTCGCCAGCTATTACCATACAAGCTGGTGGAGTCGGAG
Source organism: Hyperolius riggenbachi (assembly GCF_040937935.1). Lineage (NCBI taxonomy): Eukaryota > Metazoa > Chordata > Amphibia > Anura > Hyperoliidae > Hyperolius > Hyperolius riggenbachi. Next base: position 28,242,842 of record NC_090648.1, read on the forward strand.
GCTTTCGTAAGTTTGTGGCCATTGGTACACCGCAGTGGAAGATACCAGGCCGCAATTATTTTTCACAAAAGGCCATACCCAAACTCTACCGTGCAGTTGAGAGGCAAGTGATGTCATCTCTGGCACACAGCGTTGGGTCAAGGGTCCACCTGACCACGGATGCCTGGTCTGCCAAGCACGGGCAGGGCCACTACATTACATACACAGCCCATTGGGTCAACCTGGTGACCGATGGCAGCAAGCAGGGAGTACGTGGCTGCGCAGCAGACCGACTTGTCACACCTCCACGGCTTGCAGGCAGGCCTCCAGCCACCTCCTCTCCACCTGCTACCACCGCTTCGCTGTCGTCATCCTTCTCCTCCTCCTTGGCTGGTGCCACGATCTCCTCTCCAGCTACACAGCCCCAGCACCCCAGGGCCTATGCTGCATGCCAGGTACGACGGTGTCACGCAGTGTTAGACATGTCTTGCCTGAAAGCGGAGAGTCACACTGGAGCAGCTCTCCTGGCTGCTCTTAACAAACAGGTGGAGCAATGGCTGACCCCGCACAAGCTTGAGATCGGCAACGTGGTGTGTGACAACGGCAGCAGTCTGATTGCTGCGTTGAATTTGGGAAAGCTGACACACATACCCTGCATGGCACGTGCTAAATCTGGTCGTGCAAAGATTTGTGTCCAAGTACCCAGGCCTAGAGGACGTCCTGAATCAGGCCAGGCAGTTGTGTGGGCATTTCAGGCGCTCTTACAAGGCCATGGCACGCTTTGCGGAGATTCAGCGTAGAAACAACTTGCCGGTGAGACGCCTGATTTGCGATAGCCCGACTCGCTGGAATTCCACCCTGCTGATGTTCTCTCGCCTGCTAGACCAGGAGAAAGCCGTCACCCACTACCTGTATCATTACAGTACAAGGACACAATCTGGGAGGATGGGGATGTTGTGGCCCAACAACTGGACACTGATGCGAAATGCATGCAGGGTCATGGAGCCCTTTGAGGAGGTGACCAAACTGGTGAGTCGCGATGAGGGCACCATCAGTGACTTGATCCCCTACACCTACTTCCTGGAGCGTGCTGTGCGTAGAGTGGTGGATACAGCTGTGGAGGAGCGTGAACGAGAAGAGTTACGGCAGCAGGAGTCGTGGGAGCCATTTACACACGAACCCGATGTTCCCACAACACCTGCGGCAGCACAGAGGGGAGAGGAGGAGGAGGAGGAGGAAGAAGAGGAGTCGTGTGGGGAAGGAGAGGAGTCAGACTCTGATGATGGTGATGATGAGGAAGGTGTTTCTGTGGAGGAAGAAGAGGCGGCGGAAGAAGAACGACCGCGGCAGCCGTCACAGGGGGCTTCTGCTGCTCCACGTTCCCGTGGTATTGTTCGTGGCTGGGGGGAGGAAGAGGAGTTGCGTCCCATAACTGAGGAAGAGCAAGAGGAGATGGAGAGTACCTCTGCATCCAGCTTTGTGCAGATGTCCTCTTTCATGTTGTCCAGCCTGTTGAGGGACCCCCGTATCAAAAACAAAAAACTCAAGATGAATGACCTGTACTGGGTGGCCACGCTACTAGACCCTCGGTACAGGCACAAAGTGGCGGACCTCTTAGCAACTCAACAAAAGGCGGAAAGGATGCAGCACTTGCAGAACAAGTTGTCGATGATGCATTTACAATGCATTTAAGGGTGATGTGGCTGCAAAACGCAATCAAGGTACCACTGGCAGTAACCCTCCTCCTCCCAAGTCCACGCAGGCAAGGACAGGATGCTCCAGCGATCTCAGGGTGATGTCGGACATGCGGAAGTTCTTTAGTCCAACTCCTCGCCATAATCCTTTCGGATCCACCCTGCAACAACGCCTGGAGCGGCAGGTAGCCGACTACCTGGCCTTGAGTGTGGATGTAGACTCTGCGAAAAGCGACGATGAACCCTTGGACTACTGGTTGCGCAGGCTTGACCTGTGGCCAGAGCTGTCCCAATTTGCCATACAACTTCTCTCTTGCCCTGCCACAAGCGTCCTGTCAGAAAGGACCTTCAGTGCAGCTGGAGGCATAGTTACTGAAAAGAGAAGTCGCCTAAGTCACGACAGTGTTCAGTACCTGACCTTTATCAAGATGAATGAGGAATGGATCCCGGAGGGCTACTGCACGACCGAAGACTAAGTCAGTCCCAACACACACAGCATCTCTGCCTGCAGGCCGCTTGACTGCCTTCTCCGCCACCACCAACAGGGTCCAGGACTCTAGGCGGATCCCTGAATTTTTAAGGCTGCTGCTAGCAGCGGCCGCTACACTAATTTTTCTGGTGCGTGTACATGCCTGCCTAATTTTTCTGGCTGCACTGCGGGCGGCTGCAACAACAAAACAAAAGGCATGTACATGTGCCCATCCCCCTTCATGATCATTACCTTGCCACGGTGAAGGGGCTTGCACATCACAATGAAGCAATGACCGCCGGCTATTTGAGTGTCTCGGGTGGGGGTGGCACACAAAAGATAATAAGGTCATTGCTTCATTGTGGTCAGACCAAATTTGATCAGCTGGACAGTCACTACTGTTCTATCATTGAGCTACCACAGCCTGGCGACCATATGGGCTTGAAAAACACCACGGCCTACACTCTGGCCACGGTGCACACCAGTCCAGTACGGCCGTCACTACGCAAACAGCTGTTTGCGCTGCGTTACACAGTGAGTTTGGTGTGTCAGTGTGTAGCAGAACTCTAATTACACTCCCTGATTGATGTATACCCATGCAAGACGTTTTAAAGCACTTTAGGCCTGCAATTTAGCATTCAATGTGATTTCTGCCCTTAAAATGCTGCTTTGCGTCAAATCCAGATTTTTCCCCGGGACTTTGGGCATGTATCCCACTCCGCCATGCCCCCCTCCAGGTGTTAGACCCCTTGAAACATCTTTTCCATCACTTTTATGGCCAGCATAATTTTTTCTATTTTTGAAAGTTTGCATCCCCATTGAAGTTTATTGCGGTTCGCGAACTTTTCCGCGAACCGAACCTTCTGCGGAAGTTCGTGAACCGAAAATCGGAGGTTCGCGACATCTCTAGTCCTGAGTGTTCCTTACCAACTCCTGTGGTAAGGTCCTGTAAAACCATTAGAGTTACGGTGGTACCAGACACAAACTTACGCTCTGCTCTCGTTCTTGCTATACTGGTATTATTGGTGATTCTGCGGATCACACATAATCGAGTATAGCGACTGTATTCTTGGTGATTCCGCAGATCACCAATAATCAGTCATCTGAGTAGTGGCATTAACCGTTACAGGACATATGTCTTTTTTCAACCCCAATAACTATGTAACTTCTGAGGAGGCGCGAGTACCTCCTGGGGGAGGCGCGAGTACCTCCTGGGGGAGGCGCGAGTATCTCCTAGGGGAGGTGCGAGTATCTCCTGGAGGAGGCGCGAGTACCTCTGAGGAGACGCGAGTACCTCCTTATAGGTGAGTATATAACTTTTTTTTGTTAGCAGGATACAGTTGTCCTTTAACCTCCTTGGCATAACCCAGAGTCAGACTTGGGGTGGAAAAAATAAACTAGGAGCAGTAATCCCGAGCCTGACTTGGGATAGCTGGCAGGAGGTATGCAGACACAGTGCAGCGTGGAAATGTTTCTAACTTGCCTCTCCTGGGAGCAAAATGCTGGCAGCCATTCTTCTTCTAGTCCTCTGAGGCTCTCAATCCCATGCCTGAGATCATCATTTGTCTTGATGTCAGACGTCGATCTCATTATAGAGGTACAGCGCCACCTGGAGGACGTAGGGAGAATTGCAGCGCTGGATACCAGGAAGGTGAGTAAGGGCTCGTTCACACTGGAGGCGCTTTTGCCTTTTTTTAAGCGTGTCCCCCGCAGAAAAACCGAAGCGCTCTCACAAGAGGCTTTAGTTCTTCTGCCCGGAAAAATTTTGCATCCCCCTTGTACTTCCGCTTAGCAATAAGTACAAGGAGGGAAAACAAAAATGAAGGTGGTCATCTTGTGGCCAAGTAGTAAAACTACATCTACATATCTTTTACATTACAATTTTTACACATATAACAACATTAAAAATTAACTTAGTATTAAATAATTGCTCAATGCGGTGGGTTGGTGTCTGATTCAGACCGGTACATATACATCAAAAACCAATCATACCCTTGCCAGGGTATGTATGTTATTAGAAAATGCAAAATAATATATCACATGCACCATGTCAACGAATAATTATAAAATGGTACGGAAAAAGGATTGACTCTTGGGTGCATGTGAAAAAATAGAAAAAATCTTTAATATAGCCAACTATTATAAATACAAATACGTACACATATTACAATTAGTAGGCAAAAACATTGATAATCCCATGCATTAACCTATTGGGTCGCTACTGTCACAGGAGCCCTAGTGGCTGACCGCACTTAGCCTTCTAAACGGTGCCAGCGCACAGATCGTGCGAACTCTGGTCGCAGTCAATGCGCAGGAACCGTTAAGAATTAGCCGCAGACAACTCAGAAGGGAGCCTGTGAGACACGGGTAATTACAACGTCACCTACTGGTTCAGAGTAAACTGCCACCACCGCGGTTACCATGGGACCGTGGAGCCCACTAACTGACTGACTAGTCCTGCGAATAAAACGGTTAAACACACGGTATTCTGTCTAGCCAGCAACAAACAAACAGTAGCGTATCTTCAGAGACCCGGGATCAGTTCTGCGTGTGCTGATAAGCAGGGTAGCGGATAGTGAATGACTTGGAGAAAGTCGTTTATTCACGCAATATAAATAATTAATATATACAGACAATTATTAAAATCACAATTATTAAGACAGTAATAGCCAGTATAAAAAATAAAAGAAGGGAGAAAAATACTTAGTTCCTGGAAAGATGTCCTTTTTGTGGGAAAACAGAGTTCTGGGTTTCAATTTGAGTTCAGAGTTCAGACCAGGTGGATGCCAGCATATCCTCAAGCTGGCATCTGATGAGTGCAAGATGTTTCAGTCTGGAGGACACTGAGTTTGGGTCCTCAGCCATTCTTATGCCCCTGCTTCAGTAGGAGGGAGTGAGGGCGGGGAGCCATACACCCCCTTAGAAGATGAGATGAGCCCTCCCCTTATCCTGGGGGCTAGAAATCGCTATATCCCACTGACTATAAAGAGAAAAACAATGGTCTGCAGCCCCCTAAGTCCAGTGTAACAATTGCCTCCTGGCCCATCAATCATAAATTACTGTATAAAGTGCTCCCATAGATGATCCAGGCCCTGTGTCGCCGCCTGTTTTAGCCAAAGCGTCTCACTTCAAAATAGCATTTTTATTTTGAAGTGAGACGCTTTGGCTAAAACAGGCGGCGACACAGGGCCTGGATCATCTATGGGAGCACTTTATACAGTAATTTATGATTGATGGGCCAGGAGGCAATTGTTACACTGGACTTAGGGGGCTGTAGCCCCTTGTTTTTCTCTTTATAGTCAGTGGGATATAGCGACCCAATAGGGTAAAGAGAGTCTGAAGCGAGAATAAATCTCGCTTCAGACCTCATAGTTAGCAGGGGCATGCGTGCCCCTGCTAAACCGCCGCTATCCCGCGGCTTAACGGGGGTCCCTTCACCCCCAAATCCCCTCTGTACTGCCGGGAGCGCTTCCTGGTTGGGGCAGGGCTAACCGCCGCAGCCCTGCCCCACGCGCGTCTGTCAGCGCATATCTCCGCCTCTCTCAGTCTTCCTTCACTGAGAGGGGCGGGGGAGAGGCGGCGATGCGCCGCTGATAGACGCGACTGGAGGCAGAGCTGCAGCCGTAAGCCCTGCCTCCAGGAGCGACCAAGTCTGCGACCAAGTGTCGCAGTGGGGGGTTTGGGGGTCAAGGGACCCACGTTTAGCGACGCTATTGCTGCGGTTTAGCAGGGGCACACGTGCCCCTGCTAACTATGAGCTCTGAAGCTAGATTTATTCTCGCTTCAGAGTCTCTTTAATGCATGGGACTACCAATGTTTTTGTCTACTAATTTTAATATGTGTACGTATTTGTATTAATAATAGTTGGCTATATTAAAGATTTTTTTCTATTTTTTCACATGCACCCAAGAGTCAATCCTTTTTCTGTACCATTTTATTATTAAAAATTAACTGTTTATGTCCCAAACCAAAATATTACCCAAATAAAATTTTTGTAATGGGAAAAAAAAAAAAAAAAGACAAATAGTTACCTAAGGGTCTGAATTTTTTAAATATGCATTTGAAAGGGGTATACTATGAACATTTTTTTTTAAATCATAACCTTGTAAATAGTGATGGATGCAAAACGGAAACAATGCACCTTTATTTCCAAATAAAATATTGGCGCCATACATTGTGATAGGGACAACATTTAAATGGTATAATAACCGAGATAAACGGGCAAATAAAATACATAGGTTTTAATTATGGTAGCGTGAATTATTTTAAAGCTATAATGGCCGAAAACTGAGAAATAATTAATTTTTTCCATTTTTTTTTCTTATCCTGTTAAAATGCATTTATAAATAAATAATTCTTAGCAAAATGTACCACCCAAAGAAAGCCTAATTTGTGGCGGAAAAAAACAAAATATAAATCAATAAATTGTGATAAGTAGTGATAAAGTTATTAGCGAATGAATGGGAGGTGAACATTGCTCTGATGCATAAGGTGAAATATCCCTGCGGGCTGAAATGGTTAATTTACTTAACAGCTATCAAATGAGACTGTACATAAGTATCTTAGAAGATAATGGTAAAAGCCAAACACAGTGAAACCAGCGCAGGAAGATTTGGGCGCAGCTGGCGCCACCACCGGCTGTAATCGGAATTACAGCTATAGCAGTGCACAGTGAGTAACTTCGGCGCTGTCAGAAGACGGAGCTGAAGTTACTTTTAAAACACAATAATTCGGCTTCCAGCAATTGCTGGAGGCCAAATTATTTCATTCCCCATCATCCATGGCGGCCTTGAGGGGGAATAGTATTTAACGTCACCGGGAACTTGAGCAGGATAAGCGATACCGGCTGTATCCTGCACCCAAGTCTCCCGCGCCGATACTTCTCGTACGCGTAAATGCGGGTGTCTGGTGTGGGTGTCAGATTCATCAGAAAGCAGGGTGCAGGTAGCGGGCTGCATGTACAGGTCGGGTGCAAGTCTGAAAAATTAGACCTGCCCAGGCCTCTACTTTAAAGAAAACATGAGGTGAAAATAAACTGATGGGATAAACAATTATATTCATCCTCCTTCTAAAAATGACCTTTTTTGATACCCCACAATTTTATTTTATATTTATATCTACTTTTTAAGTTCTGTTTCACTTTCTCTGTTCAATGACACATTCATTGACGTACCGGTATGCCAGAGCTAGAATCTATGAACCATTGACTCTTCTTATCTATTTCCTGCTCTCAAAAGCAGGGTTGTGGAGTTGGTACAAATATCACCAGACTCCGACTCCTCGGTTTATGAAACCTCCGACTCCAGGTACCCAAAATTGCTCAGACTCCTCAGTCTACAATACAATAATACAATACAATAACATTGATAGAAGCGCTTTTCTCCCATAGGACTCAAAGCGTGTCCATAGGACTCAAAGCACAAAGTCTAATACTTACCAGGGCTCTGGAGCTGGTACAAAAATCATTTGACTCGTATGAAACCACTGATTCCGACACCAGGTACCCAAAATTGCTCCGACTCCTTAGTCTCATACTTATTGGGGGAAGGAGGTGCCCAAAAATAGGTAATGCAATAAAACAAAAAATAATGAGGGGGAGGGAGATGTCTTTATCACTCCGGATGTAAGAACCCAAACCGCATGTAAATGTAAAAAGATTAAATTATTTCTAAGAGTATTTCTGGTGTCTATGCTTGTGACCATATTTTAAAGGCACTTGTATTGACCTCAATAAGTGGGCTGAGACCCCTGAAACGTATTGTCCTTTTAATCGTGCTGAATAAATCATCTAATCTTTTTACATTTACCCTGTGGTTTGGGTTCTTACATCTGGAGTGGTAAAGACACCTATCTTTGGGCGCCTCCACCCCCCCCCCCCCCAGTACTATACATTACATCTCCTTTGGTGGTGTTCACCTTCCGGGTGTGGTGTTATCTACAACCAAGAAGGCACAACCAGAAGTGTGACCTTCCAATTCCAGTAGGACCTGGAGTACCGAGCTGGGGCGGGTTTTTTCCCAATTGGAATATACGGTGGTTGCAGGGTATAAATACTCCAATCTAACATCTAATACCCATATGACTGCACCATTTGGCTCCTGGTCTCTCCTCGTCATACAGGTTACTAGGGCTGCACGATATATCGTTTTAAAATTGATACCGTGATTTGCGGCAAGGAAAAAAAAAGCCAGATACTTACCTAAGGAGGGGCTCCTATAGAGCCTTCCTTCTCCTCTCCCGGTCCCCGTTCCAGCGCTGGCTCATAGGTAGCAGTATTCAACCAATTTGGTCAAATTCTGCTGTGTCCACCACCGAAGGGAGGCTTTGGAAGTCTTCGGGAGCCTAAGTGCTCCTGAAGAGGAGCCGCTCCATACTGTGCATGTGTGAGCGCCCTCTCTCGCCCACTCGCAGGTGCGCAGTATGGAGCCACTTGTCTTCAGGAGGACTCAGCTCCTGAAGACTTCTGAAGTTCCCCACAGTGGGGGATTTAAACCCGGGAGCCAGCGCAGCATCGGGAGAGGAGAGGGAAGGTGCTATAGGACTCAGAGCATTCCCTCTCCTTAGGTAAGTATCTGGCTTTTTTTTTTTTTTAAATAGAATCCCAATGACTTTAACATGCATTAATTCATTGAGAAGATAAACTTAATATATTCCTTTTCATTTGCTTCTCTGCAGGAAACAATGTCATCTGTGGACCTGAGAAGAGAGTTGGAATGTACAATCTGTCTGTCCATGTATTCAGATCCTGTCATGCTGAGATGTGGACACAACTTCTGCCGGGTCTGCATTGATCGTGTGTTGGAGACGCAGAGGTGGTCTGGAGCATACTCCTGTCCTGAATGCAGCGCTTCGTACATGACCCGTCCTGATTTGCTGAGGAACATCAAGCTCCGTAACATAGTGGAGAATTTTCCACCTACTACAGATCTGAATGAGTCTACGGTTACCTGTACTTATTGCATCCATGCTCCTGTACCGGCTGTTAAGTCCTGTCTGATGTGTGAAGCATCTCTGTGTGATAATCATCTGAAGCTCCACAGCCAGTCACCAGAACACATCCTATGTGGCCCCATCACTTCCCTGGAGAACAGGAAATGCCCCATCCACAAGAAGGTTCCAGAATATTTCTGCACTGAAGATGGCACCTGTGTCTGTGTGTGCTGCCTTGTTGGAGAACACATACAGCATAAGACAGAGCCACTGGACGAGGCCTGCGAGAAGAAGAAGAACAAAATGAAAGATGTTCTGCAAGAAGCAATAAAACAGAAAGAGGAGACCGAAGAAAGAGTCCAGATGCTCCAGGAACGCAAGACTAAAGCGCAGGAAAGAGTAACAGGTGAAACCGAGAAGATAACTGCCATGTTCAGAGACCTCAGGACACAGCTGGAGGCCTTGGAGATGAAGGTCCAGAGTCAGATCTCCAGGCAAGGACAGCAAGTGTCCCTCGCATGTGATGATGCGATCCCTCAACTGGAACTGAAGATAGAGGAGCTACAGAGGAAGATAAGTGCTATTGAGGAACTTTGTAATAAGACGGATCCAGTGACTGTCCTACAGGAATCGGACACATGTGGCTTATGCACCACCAATGACACAGGGAATTATAGTAAGCAGCTAAATGATGATGGGGATGAGGACGTGGCTGGCATCTCACAAACGTTATACAGAGGGTTATCTGATATTATAACACAATTCATTGGAGGGATGTCTTTACTGAAAAGTGCAGACATATTGCTGGATGACAGAACGGCGTCTAATCTTTTACAGATTTCAGATGACAAAAAAACAGCATTCTTTTCACCTAGACACATGGTACTGAGCACAGCAAAGATATTTTATGATCAAACTCAGGTCATAAGCAGCCAAAGCTTCTGGTCGGGGCGTCACGTCTGGGAAGTGAGTTTCTTGGAGACTCCATTGTGGAGAGTTGGGATATGTTACCCAAGTATAGCCAGGAGAGGACCTCCATCGCAGATTGGACAGAACAGTAAGTCCTGGTGTTTGCAGGGATGTGGAACGCAGTACTCAGTAGTGCACGACAGTATATGTATTGCGATACCCGGATTTATCTCCAGCAGCGGAGTCAAGATCTATCTGGATTACGAAGCTGGGCAGATCTCCTTTTATGAGATGTGCATCCCAGTCCGACATCTCTACACCTTCACTGCCGACTTTAATAGGCCCCTCCATGCTGCATTCTATTTCAACAAAGGTTGTGTGAAGATTGACTAATGAGAAAGATTAACCAGATGTGAGAAAGGCAACTAGTAAATTAAGACTAGTGACATCACAAGGAAAAGGGAATTTAATTGGCTCAGTGTTCAGCTGATAAGTTGTCCTAGTGCTTGGACATGTATGATTCATCTGAGTAGTTTTTGTCTGATCTTAAAAAAAAAAAAAAAGGCCCGGATCTTGAAGATATTCATGGTTTGAGTTTATAAGGTAGGACCTATTTTAAATGGTATCTTTTCTCTTGCTTTAAAGTGAACCTGAAGCCAATTTAAAATAGTCGGCTCGATCAAATCTCCCGCTGCAGGAGGCTTCGGAGGTCTTTGGGTGCCCAAGTTCTCCCAAAGACGGGTGGCTCTGTACTGCTCATGCACGAGCAAGAGCGCTCACACATGCACACTGTGGAGCCGCCCATCTGCGGGAGCACTCAAGGTCTCTGAGACTTCTTGAGCCTCCTGTGGCAGGAGAGAGCAGTCTCTGACCCATCAGTCCAAGACTCTTACCAGGGGAGCCAGCTCTGGAACAAGGGGACCAGGAGAGGAACGGGAAGGCTCTATAGGTCCCAGAGCCTTTCCTTATGTATCTATTTTTTGTATTTTAAATTAGCTTCAGGTTTACTGTAAAAACGTTTCTTCTGAGTTGAAGTTGCTGTAGAGGGCTGTTTGTGAGTTGCACCACTTCTGCTAATAAGCAGAATCCTTCAGTTTGGTACTAAAAGGAAACCTAAAGGGAAGTAGATGTGGGCAGTAGTTTCTTAGCTGGAGCTTCTCCCAGCCCTCTGCAGTCCTCCTGGTCCCTCTCGGTCTTCTCCCTTCAGCCACTGTGCCCCTCTCAAAACTGGGGCCATGCACCTTTTGATAACGTTCTCATGGTCTGGAGCGTTCTGCGCTTGTGCAGTGCAATAAAGTTACTACTGTACATGCTCTGAGCCCTGCCAGGAGCGCCATCGAGGAGGTGCGAGGCTGCAGTGGCCCAAAACTGGCCAGCTTTCGGAGAAGCACAGGGCACTGCCCACTTTTATTTCACTTTACAGAAAAAGTTGCTGCTTTCCACACACCCTTTATATGGCCCAACATTTTTATAAGGGGGTGATGAGAAGGAATACCCAGAGTTCCTGAAAAAAAACAAACATACGATATAATGAATTATATGTGTAGTACGGATAATTAATAGAACATTAATAGAAAAAGAGTCTCTTATTTTTATTTTCAGTCATATAGTTTTTTTTTTTGTTTTGTTTTTTTTTTATTTTTTTTTTTTTATAACATTGCATTTTTGTTTGTTTGTATTTTTTATAACTGCACCATTCTGTCATATTGGCAGTTTACTAACCACACTGTATTTTAAACTATAAAACAGAGTAGAAATAATGATCATTTGAACTTCCCTGCAGTAAAACCTTATCTTAAGCTATCTCTCACTGTTTCTTGGTTGATTAAGTGCTCCAAAAAACAGGCCTGTATTTGACCCAGTTAATCGAAGATCTCGGAGAAGCTCTTTTGCATAGATAATTGAAGGTTTTTAACCCTTTTTTGTACTGGAAATCAATAAGAGACTCTTTTCTTTTCTACTAATGTTCTATTTCTTAGCTGTACTACACATACAATTCTCATAAGTTTATTTTCGCTTCAGTTGTCCTTTAAGTCCATAGGAAATAACCAGAGAAGGCCGGAACTCCCAGTGTAATGTTGCAGATAGAAGCCGAGGTTTCAGGACACACATGTCCCTTCATCAGGGCACAACAGGTCTATCCAACATTATAATCTAGGGAAAAGTCCATGCAGCTGAGCATACACTCACTGGCAAGTGATGTGTACTCACAGCCTGCTGCTTCATACTGCATCAGTACAATGTGTATTGTCAGGCTGCTGCTTCATACTGATTCAGTATGATGTGTACTGTCAGGCTGCTACGTCATACTGCATCAGTACAATGTATACTGTCAGGCTGCTGCTTCATACTGCATCAGTACGATGTGTACTCTCAGCCTGCTGCTTCATACTGCATTGGTACGATGTGTACTCTCGGGCTGCAGCTTCATACTGCATCAGTTCTATGTGTACTCTCAGCCTGCTGCTTCATACTGCATCAGTACGATGTGTACTCTCAGCCTGCTGCTTCATACTGCATCAGTACGATGTGTACTCTCATCCTGCTGCTTCATACTGCATCAGTACGATGTGTACTTTCAGGCTGCTGCTTCATACTGCATCAGTATGATGTGTACTCTCAGCCTGCTGCTTCATACTGCATCAGTATGATGTGTACTCTCAGCCTGCTGCTTCATATTGCATAAGTACGATGTGTACTTTCAGGCTGCTGCTTCATACTGCATTGGTATGATGTGTACTCTCAGCCTGCTCCTTCATACTGCTTACATACATACATACATACATACATACATACATACATACATACATACATACATACATACATACATATGCAGCAGCAGGCTGAGAGTACACATCGCTTGCTAGTGAGTGTATGCCCGGCTGCATGGACTTTTTCCTGGGTGACATTGAACACTACGCTGGGACTGCTGGACTTTTCTGGTTATTTTTTTATTTCACTTTAGGTACCATTTTAACCTAATTCTTTGTCAGATGCCTGGTACACATATGCAATTTTGATTGGCCAATCACTGACCGATAGTACCACATAGTCTGAGAGCTTACCTACACAATCTGTTCATAGTATTCAAAATCTGTTTGCCCTCATTCTAAATAGAGTTGGGAAAATTGGCCAATTACATTGGATGCATGTACCGGTCTGAAGCCCAGTACACCCTTTCAATTTTGATTGGCCAACCACTGACCTCATGTAGTATGAGGGTCAACAGATATTGAATACTATGGACAGATTGTGGAGGTAAGCCCTCAGACTACTCGGAGGTGGTAAAATTGGTCAGTGATTGGCCAATCATAATTAAAAGTGTGCACCAGGCTATAATAGTTTTCAGATTCAGTCATAAATAGTCTTAATTTGTCCCCGCCCCTTCCTCTTTCACAAAGCTGCTCCCATTGGCTGTCGCCAGAATGGTGCCCGCTAATCCTGTCACCAATAACACATGACCAGAGATGGTGGAAACTGGGCAATGGAAGCAACTTAAAGCTTTTTTCTAACGAAATTTGCCATCAGCAAAGCAAACATGCAGCAATGCGATCGCAATTTTCTCCATTTTAAATGAGCGCATTTTTTTTTAGTGTGTTCTTTGGTGGGTATTGAAAAATGATTGCAGGCCATTCGCAAACAGACAAAAGAATGCGGCATACACAGTATTTGCGATTGGGCAAAAATCAAAGTGCTCCAGTGGTAATGGGGCAGTGTTAAACAGGTTAATCACAGTGCCTTTGCACAGCCTGCTAAAGAGGCTCCTTAGAAAGACGAGGACAGGCACAGTTTACAAGTCAAGGCTGGTTGCCATTCCGTAAACCCTTGGACCCAGGTTCAAGTTAAAGTGGATGTTAAGCTAAAAGTTATAAAAAAAAAACATTTTAAGACATTTTAATGTAAAGTTTGCCTTAAGGCTTGATTTTGTAGAGAACCCGAGGTGAGAGACATATAGAGGCTGACATATGCATTTACCCGTATTTTTCGGACCATAAGACGCTCCGGACAATAAGACGCACCTAGGTTTAGAGGTCAAAATCCAGGGAAAAAAAAAATATGCTAAACCTGGTGCATCCATGGTGCAGGGGCATCTTGTGGAGGTTCTCCCCTCTATTTCCCCTTGTAGATTTTGTGTTCTCTGTCCCTTCTGTGTCTCCTCTAGTCTGTTCCCCTGTGTCTGCCTTTGCCCCATGTCATCCAGTCTCATTGTCTGTCACCCTGTGTCTCTTTACTCTCTATGTCCTCCTCTGTCCCTGTGTTTCCTCTGCCCTGCTGTGTTACCTGCCCCCCTCACATTCTTAATGGTTTCCTTCCTCCAAGGCTCTGCCCTCCCATGTCAGCCAACCTAGTGCCACCTGTCCCCCTGTGTCACCTGTCCTCGTATGCCTGTCCCCAATGTCCTCCTTCCTTATGTGTCTACCCTCCTGTGTCATCGAACCTGGTGTCACCTGTCCTCATATTGCTGTCCCCAATGTCCTCCTTGCTTATGTCTTTGCCCACCTGTGTTGCCCGCCCCCATCTCACTTGTCCGCAATGTCCATCTGCCTGTCACATCCCCCTGCCGCGTTACAGGTATATGTGTCCTGCGTCCCCTGATTATATAAACCGCTGTGTATGAAAGAAAGATCGATACTTACCAAACAGCTAATGACGCGGCAGGAGTCCCACGCCGAGATGAGAAGTGCATTAGTTACCGATCACCGGGACTCGCTTCAGCTTGATCCAGCGCTGTGCAGCCAATCAGGCGTGGGAGCTGCATCACGCTCATCCAATCACCGCCGCCTGCTATTCTGACTGGAAGCGATGGTCCCGGAGGCCAATCACTAGCGCTTCCAGTCAGAATAGCAGGCGGCGGTGATTGGATCCCGGTGATCGGTAACTAATGCGGGGCTTCTCATCTCGGCGTGGGACTCCTGCCGCGTCATTAGCTGTTTGGTAAGTATCAATCTTTCTTTCATACACAGCGGTTTATATAATCAGGGACGCAGGACACATATGCCTGTAACGCGGCAGGGGGATGTGACAGGCAGATGGACATTGCGGACAAGTGAGATGGGGGCGGGCAACACAGGTGGGCAGAGACATAAGCAAGGAGGACAATGGAGACGGGGACACAACACGGGGAGGATGATGCAGGGCACCATAAACCACCTTTGTTGGGCACCTTTGGACCATAAGACGCAGGGACTTTTCCCCCCCATTTTTGGGGGAGAAAAAGTGCGTCTTATGGTCCGAAAAATACGGTACCTTTTAAAGGGACTCCGAGCACCTCTGATGGGCATGCCTTTAAAGAGACTCTGTAACGTCAAAAAGATCCCCTGGGGGGTACTCACCTCGGGTGGGGGAAGCCTCCGGATCCTAATGAGGCTTCCCACGCCGTCCTCTGTCCCACGGGGGTCTCGCTGCAGCCCTCCGAACAGCCGGCGACAGAGCCAACTGTCAGTTCAATATTTACCTTTGCAGGCTCCAGCGGGGGCGCTGTGGCTGCTCTCGGCTCCGAACTACACGGAAATACCCAATCTCAGTCGGGTCCGCTCTACTGCGCAGGCGCTGGAAACTTGCGCCTGCGCAGTAGAGCAGACCTGACGGCGATCGGGTATTTCCATTTAGTTCGGAGCCGACAGCCGTCAGAGCGCCTGCGCAGGAGCCAGGAAGGTAAATATTGACGTCATTATTCTCGGAGGGCTGCAGCGAGACCCCCGTGGGACAGAGGACGGCGTGGGAAGCCTCATTAGGATCCGGAGGCTTCCCCCACCCGAGGTGAGTATCCCCCAGGGGATCTTTTGATGTTACAGATCCTTTTTAAGACTCCGACCAGTACTGCAAAGTACATAAAGACACATACCTTTCTGTAGCGTGTGCTCTCCTCTTTCATTTGATGTCTGAACATAATTCTACACCAAATAGTTTTCGTTCGATTTCAATTGAAAAATTGTGGCTCCCATCTTGCTTATGTTATAACTTCCGGGTCACCCCTGTCTTCTCTGTTAGAGAAGTGCATCACTGAATGAAGCAGGAAAAGGAAGTGACATGCATGGCCATTGCAAGAGGCTCCTCCAGAGGGGTCATAACATGACTTTGTTGGAAGTCATCTGGCTTAAAGGCATACCCATGAGAGGTGCTCGGAGTCCATTTAAACCATGCAGATTGCCTGGCTGTCCTCCTGATCCACTGCACCTAATACTTTGTAATCATAGACCCTGAACAAGCATGCAGCAGATCAGGTGACTGACTAGATTAGACATACGCTTGTTTCAGCTGTGTGATTCAGACACCACTAACCAGAAAGATCAGCTGGACTGCCAGGCAACTGGTATTGTTCAAAAGACACCAGATATGAATAAAGCTAGAGAAATGTGGGGAGCAGACATACAGTGGTGTGAAAAACTATTTGCTCCCTTCCTGATTTCTTATTCTTTTGCATGTTTGTCACACTTAAATGTTTCTGCTCATCAAAAACCATTAACTATTAGTCAAAGATAACATAATTGAACACAAAATGCAGTTTTAAAAGATGGTTTTTATTATTTAGTGAGAAAAAAACCTCAAAACCTACATGGCCCTGTGTGAAAAAGAAATTGCCCCCTGAACCTAATAACTGGTTGGGCCACCCTTAGCAGCAATAACTGCAATAAAGCATTTGCGATAACTTGCAACAAGTCTTTTACAGCGCTCTGGAGGAATTTTGGCCCACTCATCTTTGCAGAATTGTTGTAATTCAGCTTTATTTGAGGGTTTTCTAGCATGAACCGCCTTTTTAAGGTCATGCCACAACATCTCAATAGGATTCAGGTCAGGACTTTGACTAGGCCTCTCCAAAGTCTTCATTTTGTTTTTCTTCAGCCATTCAGAGGTGAATTTGCTGGTGTGTTTTGGGTCATTGTCCTGCTGCAGCACCCAAGATCGCTTCAGCTTGAGTTGACGAACAGATGGCTGGACATTCTCCTTCAGGATTTTTTGGCAGACAGTAGAATTCATGGTTCCATCTATCACAGCATGCCTTCCAGGTCCTGAAGCAGCAAAACAACCCCAGACCATCACACTACCACCACCATATTTTACTGTTGGTATGATGTTCTTCTGCTGAAATGCTGTGTTACTTCTACGCCAGATGTAACGGGACACGCACCTTCCAAAAAGTTCAACTTTTGTCTCGGCGGTCCACAAGGTATTTTCCCAAAAGTCTTGGCAATCATTGAGATGTTTTTTTTTAGCAAAATTGAGACGAGCCTTAATGTTCTTTTTGCTTAAAAGTGGTTTGCGCCTTGCATATCTTCCATGCAGGCCGTTTTTGCCCAGTCTCTTTCTTATGATGGAGTCGTGAACACTGACCTTAATTGAGGCAAGTGAGGCCTGCAGTTCTTTAGATGTTGTCCTGGGGTCTTTTGTGCCCTCTCGGATGAGTTTTCTCTGCGCTCTTGGGGTAATTTTGGTCGGCCGGCCACTCCTGGGAAGGTTCATCACTGTTCCATGTGTTTGCCATTTGTGGATAATGGCTCTCACTGTGGTTCGCTGGAGTCCCAAAGCTTTAGAATGGCTTTATAACCTTTACCAGACTGATAGATTTCAATTACAGTACTTTTGTTCTCATTTGTTCCTGAATTTCTTTGGATCTTGGCATGATGTCTAGCTTTTGAGGTGCTTTTGGTCTACTTCTCTGTGTCAGATAGCTCCTATTTAAAGGGATACTGTAGGGGGGTCAGGGGAAAATGAGTTGAACTTACCCGGGGCTTCTAACGGTCCCCCGCAGACATCCTGTGTTGGCGCAGCGACTCACCGATGCTCCGGCCCCGCCTCCGGTTCACTTCTGGAATTTCAGACTTTAAAGTCTGAAAACCACTGCGCCTGCGTTGCCGTGTCCTCGATCCCCCTGATGTCATCAAGAGCGCACAGCGCAGGCCCAGTATGGTCTGTGTCTGCGCAGTACACTCCTGGTGACATCAGCGGGAGCGAGGACACGGGCGTGCAGGCGCAGTGGTTTTCTGACTTTAAAGTCAGAAATTCCAGAAGTGAACTGGAGGCGGGGCCGGAGCATCGCTGAGTGGCTGCGCCAACATAGGATGTCTGCGGGGGACCATTAGAAGCCCCGGGTAAGTTCAACTCATTTTTCCCCAACCCCCTACAGTATCCCTTTAAGTGATTTCTTGATTGAAACAGGTGTGGCAGTAATCAGGCCTGGGGGTGACTACAGAAATTAAACTCAGGTGTAATAAACCACCTTTAAGTTATTTTTTAACAAGGGGGGGGGGGGCAATCACTTTTTCACACAGGGCCATGTAGATTTGGAGTTTTTTTTTCTCACTAAATAATAAAAACCATCATTTAAAACTGCATTTTGTGTTCAATTAGGTTATCTTTAACTAATAGTGAACGGTTTTTGATGAGCAGAAACATTTAAGTGGGACAAACATGCAAAAGAATAAGAAATCAGGAAGGGGGCAAATAGTTTTCACACCACTGTATACTGCCACCTGTCCTGATGTCCACCACTCCCCCCCCCCATTCTCCTCTCTGCCCCCCACCATACCTACAAGCCCCTCGGGACCCTCTTCTGGGATGTGGGAGTCAGGTACTACTGCACAGGTGCTGGCCAGTCTGCGCACTTCCTACAGTGTGTGCACATGGCTGGGAGCGCTATGCACATGCATATGACATCACTACATCATCTGCATGATGTCATACACATGCGCAGTGTGCTCACGGGCGCATGCAGCATGGCCAGCGCCTGTGCAGTAGTGCCCAACTCCGGCAACCCGAAAGAGGGTCCCGTGGGGCTTTTAGGTATGATAGGGGGTTAGATAGGAGAAAGTGCAAAGCAGTGGGCATCAGGAAAGGTGACAGTATATGCCTGCTCCCCCCATTTCTCTAACTTTATTTGCATCTGGTATCCTTTAAAGAGACCCTGTACTAAAAACAACGTCCCCTGGGGGGTACTTACCTCTGGAGGGGGAAGCCTCGGGGTCCCAATGAGGCTTCCCCATCCCTGTAGCTGCAGGCAATCCAGCGCTGGCTCCCCCAAAGCATACCCGCAATCCTGGCTCGACAAGCCTGACAAGCTGTGATATATTTACCTCCCCTGGCTCCAGCGGGGGCGCTGTTGCAGCTCTCAGCATGGAAATAGGTAGAAATAGCTGATCTCGGTTGGGTCCGCTCTACTGCGCAGGAGACTTGCGCCTGTGCAGTAGAGCGGCCCGACAGCGATCGGCTATTTCCGCCTATCTTCGAGGCGGAGAGCCGATACTGCGCCTGCGCTGGAGCGGGAAAATAAATATTTACATCCCCGCTGTTCGGAAGGGCACAGCAAGACCGCCATGGGACCGAGGAGAGCGGGGAAAGCCTCGATAGGATCCGGAGGCTTCCCCCACCGAGGTGAGTACCCTACAGGGGAAAATTTTTTTTTTTTTTAGTTACAGGTTTACTTTAAAAGGAAATAAATATGTCAGCCTCCATATTATTTTCACATCACTTGTGTTTTAACCCTTGTCTTGCTTTAAAGTGAACCTAAAGGCATAAAAAAAATGAGATGAACTCACCTGGGGCTTCCCTCAGCCCCCTGCAGCCGATCGGTGCCCTCGCAGCTCCGCTCCGATGTCCCAGGACCCGCCGGCGAGCACTTCCGGTTTGGCCGTCACCGGCCGACAGGCATGGGAACGCGAGTGATTGTTCGCGTTCCCAGCCTGTATATCGTAACCTATGCTGCTATTGCGGCCAGGAGCATAGCAGCATAGGGGGCGATATACAGGCTGGGAATGCGAACAATCACTCGCGTTCCCATGCCTGTCGGCCGGTGACGGCCAAACCGGAAGTGCTCGCCGGCGGGTCCTGGGACATCGGAGCGGAGCTGCGAGGGCACCGATCGGCTGCAGGGGGCTGAGGGAAGCCCCAGGTGAGTTCATCTCATTTTTTTTTTTACTTAAGGTTATCTTTAAGGGAGACCGCCCACATCAAGTTCCCTTTAATGCAACATATCTGTTCCTGGAAGAAACATACCTGCTTCCCCCAGCATGTTTTCACTGTTAACCTTCTTGAACAGCTGGTTTCTGCTGTTTGTTTTCTCACCTGCACAGGAGCTGGTATCTTACCGGTGACATCAGCACTATGCACAAAACATGGAGAATTCACGCCATATTTAGCCTGAAGTCCCCCATGTCACCTCAGTATGACAGCACAGAGTTGGGTGTCAGAATACCAGTTTTCTAAACATGGCTGTTTTTGTAAGAGATTCTCTGATCTTCTTCATCTGTTGTTATGTAAACCGTGTTCATAAACATTCATTGGTTCTTCAACCAGCGCTACACTGAAGAGATAATGGTCATCTGTGTATTTAATGTATTGTTGTTGTTGTATCTGATTTTATTTTTTTCTCTTCCTGGTATGAGGTATACTTATAGTGCACCTTGAAGTGTTTATTTAATGTGCACTGCAATGTTTAAAGGTCACCTGCAGGGAACCTGCGGATTTGTGGAAACGGGCCCAAGATCAAAGAACCCCTGGGGATACTTACCTTGAGAGGGAAAGTCTCTGGATCCTAATGAGGCTTCCCCCGTTTTTTTTTTTTCACCCTCCAGGCAGCCCCCAAACAGCCGGTATGTAAATATTTACCTCCCGCGAAGTAGCGACTTTCCGATTGGCTCTGGCGGCAATAACTGAATCTGATAGGGTCCACTTTGCTGAGCAGGTACAGCTCCTACGCAGTAGAGCAGACCCGATGGGACCGGGCTATTTCTGTCAAAGCCCATCGGAAAGTCGCTACTGCACTGAAACACGAAAGGTAAATATTTCAGCCGCTGCTGCGCTTGTCGGCTGATTTTTTTTTTTTTCAGGGGCTGCCATCGCTGGATCCTGGAGGGTGAAGAGATCATTAGGATCCAGAGGCTCCTCCCTCTCGAGGTAAGTATCCTCCTCGGGCTTTTTTGTTGTTGTTTGTTTGTTTTTTATTACAGTATCCCTTTAAGGAATAATTTGTGTAGTATTGTAGTATTCATGGTCAGTTTTTTTTTCAATGGAAGAGGGCGTTGCCCTTTAAGTTTACAATGTGTTGAGAAGCTATAAAAAAATTGTGTAGTTAATAAACACATATTTGGTAAATGTGGTCCTGAATTGTGTTGAGTGGATTAGTCCTCACATTTGGGGTCTCATATCTGATCTGGCTGATTGTGGATGTGAATTACGTCCGGCAGGATGGTCCCCCTACTCCAAAGACAATGTGGTCTGTGATCAGGTAAGCAGTCACCCCCAGTTCCCTCACCAGTTCACAGTGACTAGCAGGTAGATCAATGAGATGCAAATATTCCTGAGTTCATGTAAATTGATTACATTTTTATGCAAATATGTGCAGCTTGAAAATAGACCAATCAATTTAACTATTTCAGCCCGCGGGTTGTTTTTCACCTTATGGACAAAAGGAATTTACACACTTCAGCGCTTCTTCCATTCATTCCCCAATAACTTTATCACTACTTGTTACAACGAAATGATCTATACCTTGGTATTTTTGCCACCAATTAGGCTTTCTTTGGGTGGTACATTGTGCTAAGAATTATTTTATTCTAAATGCATTTTAATGGGAGTAATCAGAAAAAATGGGAAAAAAAATCATTATTTTTCAGTTTTCGGCCATTATAGTTTTAAAATAAAATGTGAATAAAATCCACAAATTTGTATTTGCCCATTTGGCCTGCTTATTGCAATATTTAAATTATAGCCCTAGTACAATGTATGATGACAATATTTTTTGGGGAAATACAGGTGCAATTTTTCAGTTTTACATCCATCACTATTTCCAAGCCCGTAATTTAATAATAATATACCCTCTTGACATACGTATTTTTTAAAAAAATTCAGTCCTTATTGTATGTAGGAGTCATTTTACTATTTGGCTACAAGATGTTCTTGAGCATTATTTTCTATTAGTATACTATAAGTATGCAAATAGGAAGTAATTTGTTACTTAGGAAGTGACGCTGGCATCTTGTTGATGTTGGCGATCACGGGGACCTAAGGGGAGATGAAGGAATGGGGAACGAAGTTCCCATTCATTAATCTAACAATCAGCAGTGGAAACGAATGGGAGGGAGCACGGTTGAACGATCGCTCCTACATCTGAGAATGATCACAGTTTTTTAACAAAAACAGTGATAATTCTCGCTGTACAAGAACGGATTGGCTCGAGGTACTTCTGTCCCCTTCCACCAATCCCCCCCTGTCTCCGGGACCATCGTGAGTGCAGCCCCGCAAACTGCACGGACGTGAGTCTCATGTCCCTGCGGCTAAAATGGTTAAACCTGGGTGGGACTTAATTGGTCCATTTTCAAGCTGCATATATTTGCAGAAATATGTACATAATCCAGCATGAACTCGGAAATCTTTGCATCTCATGCCTAGTAGCTGAGAAAGTTGAAGCTGGAGATGGCTGTTCTCCCGCTAAAGTGCACCATGTGACGTTCACGCCAATTTCCCAGACGCCAACTCTGAAGATTGAAGTGGGAGTCACACGGGGAGCAGATTGGATGCATTGGAAGATGGGAGTTGGGTTAATCAATAAGATGCAAATAATTTCTCCTTGCATTCAAGTTTCATGTAAGGGTTCAAACCCACTGGAAGCCTTTTCTAAACGCTAGTGATTTGAAAAAGCTCTTGCTAATGCAATGCTATGGGGGATTTTTAAAAAATCACATCGCTCCAGTGAGAACACACACATAGGATAACATTAGCAAGAGCTTTTCAAATCACAAATGTAATGATCTGCTCAGCTGCCTGTGCAGGCAGGCAGCTTTTTGACCATTGTTCAGGTCTGCATTCTGCAGGTCTCTGGAAGAGAGACCTTTTGTCAGTTTTTCAGCTTGCTGCTGCTGAAGAATTTGCATACGTTTGTCATGCAAATTGCCTAGCCACATCCCTTGTAGGCTTGCTCTATATATACCATGTGATATCACAGACTTTCGCTGGTCATAAGGATTTATCCTGTGAAACACTCCGGAGAGTGTCAGCCTTGCTCATTGTTTGAAGATTAGCTTAGAGTAATTCCTGGGACTGCACTAGGCAGGTTTCCCTAGTGCAGTTAGGATTGTATATCTGTTTTGTTTGTCTGTTGCGATTGTCCTGTCCCTGCGGTGGTCGACAGGAAGTCGTTCTGATCTTTGTTCTTGGAGTATAGCTGGAGCAGCGGTTGCTACCAGCTATCTCCCCTATCTGTCTTGCCTGGATCGCACTCGCCTAGCACTAGTGCTGTGGATCCATCTGATCTCCATCTCTCTGTCTCCCTGGATCGCACTGGCCTCTTTTCGCTAGTGCTGTGGATCCTATCTCTCGCTTGTTCCTGTTTTCGTGTATCTGTCTTGTCCGCTACGAACGCTTGCTGGAGGCTCGGTGAGGTAACCGTTAAGCAAGCGCTCGCGTCCTCTGTTTCATGTTTGTCTGTCGGTGGTTAGTTAGGCGTGCTTGTCTCTATTGTGCTTATCACGTGGAGACCGCGCATAAACGCGTGCACTGTTGCGGATTAGTGCGGTGTTCGCGTTTAGCTAGCATTTGTTATTTTCCTTATCTCCTCATTGTATGATTTGCTGTGCCTTTGCTACTCTCGTGCTCTGCCTTGCTGTAGCCTTTTGTCACATCTGGCGATCGCACCTCTCGCGATCGCGTTCCTGCTTCATATCTGCTGTGGTGTGTGCACCGTCGCGGGTTGGCGACTAGTTTGGTGAACACACATACAATCTGTCTCTGTGCTCATTCTCAATCGCCTCTCTTGCGATTGCGTTTCTTCCCTTCGTACAATTCCTGTCTGGCATGTGTGGCAGGGCAGAGGAGCTGTTCCTCTGCACTCCACAGCTCCACCTGCCGACAGGAATTTCCCTCTACAGGTGCATTGCACCTTCTGCTGGGTTTCCTCAAATTATACGCTTGTGGAGGATTTCCGCAGTGTCAGCGCACGTCTTGTGCGCTGATCACGGAGAGAATTCCACAATCGTTACAACAAAGCGCTTAGAAAAGCACTGCTAGTGGGTTCCAGGCCTAAATGTTATGCAGCTTGAACGTGGACCAATAAAAACTCACAAGAAGTTATTCTTTCTGATTGGTCCAATTTCAAGTTGCATATAATTTATTGTGAAGTAGAAAGCATCTCCCAAGCAGTGATGAAATTGGAAAAAATTACAGGTGAAACTGGAAAAATTAAAATGTTGCGGAAAAGTCTAATTATTTCAGTAATTCAACTTAAAGCGGAATGAAACCCAGCATTTCTTATTTGCTCTAAAAAATTATTTACAGCATATCATATACAACCAGCATTTTTCTTTCACTACAACAACATTCAAAGGGTTACACACAGGACTTCAAAGTTCAGTGCAGAGAAATCTGAATGCACCCGAACTAGAGATAATGTTATCTTGTGTTTATTTGATTGTATCAAGTGAGGAATGTGACACATTCTCTGACTGTGCAGAAGCTCCTGGACACAGACAGAAACTCAAAGCATTTCTGCCTTCAATTCATAATGAATAAAAACAGTTATGAATAAAATGAAAAGGCAGCTCTCACTGCAAAAAAACGGTACTTTTGGGAACTTGTAATTTCTAAATGAATAATAATACTTATGCACAAATGCAAATATGATAACCGTATGGCATATAAAAAGTAGGAAAACATGTTGTTAGTGAATACTATGTCCGGGTTTTATACCGCTTTAAAAGGGGAAACTAATATATGAAATAGGAACCCTCTGCAGGTGTCATAAGCTATAAGCCATAATCATCAAAATTATAACAAATAAAGGCTTGTAATATCTGGCTTTGCATGTAATGAGTTTATTTTATATATTAGGTTCACCTTTTAAGTTGAATGACTGAAATAAATGAACTTCTGCACGATATTCTAATTTTTCGAGTTTCACCTGGATTTCCATCACTGCTTGGGGAGCAGAGAATAACTGGGGGATAGAAAAGGATTGCTCCCTTTAAAATATTCAAGTTTGGTTGCTTTCCAGCCCGAAACAAAAACACACAAAACATTTTTCAGTGCATCTTATAAGGTCCAAGATATAATAACTAGGGATGAGCTGCACAGTTTTGCAAGAAGGGAAACTATACTTGCTCTTGTCTAAGGATGGTTTGCAGCAGAGAGGGTTAATTTACCTGGATTTCCACCTCTTACCACAGTGTTCCATGCTGCACTACATCCTCCTGATACTTCCTGCTTCACAGTGAAAGTTCCAGCAGTGAAGCAGGAAGTATCAGGAAGATGCAGTGCAGTGGAAAGAAGCAGACATCCAAATGAACCCTCTCTGCCATGGTCCTCGTCATTCCAGCCATGTGCTCTGTTGAAGTTCTGTGACCAGCTGTGTCTTATGTACTACTTCTGTACTTCTGTAGCTACTTAATACTGAGGTTAATACTGAGGTTCCTGTATCTACCTTATACTTGGGGGCACCTCTAGCTACTTAAAGGGAACCAGAGATGCCGGACTTATAAAAAGAAAAAAGATTTTATACATACCTGGGGCTTCTTCCAGCCCCATACGCACAAATCGCTCCCACGCCGCCATCCTCCGCTTCATGGATCCGCCGGTACCGGGTCCCGTCACTTCCGGCGGACGCGGCCAATTGTCCGCCTGAGCAGGGGCTCTCTCCATACCCTTACGCGTGCAGCTGAGCAGTATGCAGCCGCACGCGTAAGGGTATGCCGGGAGCCCCTGTGATGCAGGACATTTGGCCGCATGCTGCCGCCGACTGGCCGAAACTACGGGACCCGGTACCGCCGGATACAGGAAGCGGAGGACGGCGGCGTGGGAGCGATCCGTGCGTATGGGGCTGGAGGAAGCCCCAGGTATGTATAAAATATTTTTTATGGGGTCTCTGGTTCCCTTTAATACTGAGGTTCCTGTAGCTACCTAATACTTGTGGGCACCTCTAGCTACTTAATACTGAG
This sequence comes from Hyperolius riggenbachi, assembly GCF_040937935.1. Lineage (NCBI taxonomy): Eukaryota > Metazoa > Chordata > Amphibia > Anura > Hyperoliidae > Hyperolius > Hyperolius riggenbachi. Next base: position 28,268,743 of record NC_090648.1, read on the forward strand.
GTTCCTGTAGCTACCTAATACTTGGGAGCACCTCTAGCTACTTAATACTGAGGTTCCTGTAGCTACCTTATACTTGGGGGCACCTCTAGCTACTTAATACCGAGGTTCCTCTAGCTACCTTATACTTGGGGGCACCTCTAGCTACTTAATACTGAGGTCCCTGTAGCTACCTAATACTTGGGGGCACCTCTAGCTACTTAATACTGAGGCTACCTCTGTCTACCCAATACTAAGGGACACCTGTAGCTACCTATGATGGGCAAGCGAAGTATGGGAGAAGTGACAGCTGGGCCAGCCAGCACACTTGGAGTGCAGTTCGGTGGGGTTTTTTAGGTTCATGAAGGGAGAAGTCTAACGTGCCAGGACATCTATGCCTATAGGCTCTTGTGAGGTAAATGTGGGCCTACTGGTATGTATAAAAACTCTGTTATAACCAACAGAACAGAACATTTTTTACGCAATTTGAAGCAATGAGATGCAGTCCCCGGGACACAAAAAGTGCATGGAGTGCATTGTCTGATGTCCCCATCCATGCGCTGCAATTCACCACAGAATCATAAGACATGGTTGGCGATAGAAATGCACAAATGCATTGTGATTTCCATCATTGTAATGAATGGAAGCGCAATGCCAAAAAATTGCATCGGATTGGAAGTGTCAGGCGTTACGTTGGCACTTCTGTTTTCCAGTGTGATCCAGTAGGGAAAGGGCCTTTAGTACTCCACAGAAGTTTACCAGTTGGGATGATCAATTAGATACAAATTATTTTAAATTGATGCAGGATTATGCAAATTTATGCAGTTTGAAAGTGGCACAAATCAAATTTTTGCCTCAGCAGGATTTGATTGGTCCATTTTCAAGCTGATTAAATTTGCTTACAAAATTTGCATAATGCTGCATCAACTCGAAATTATTTGCATCTTATTGACAATCCTCATTTATCAGACCTAAAGGCTAAGTGCACACTTAGAAGAAAACGCACACTTGCGGAAAACGCTGCGTTTTTAACGCTAATGGAAGTCTATGAGCCGTATGAAAAACGCATATAAAATTGAATGTGTGCGTTTTTAAAAACGCTGGTTTTGTATAATATTCAAACACACATCAAGAACGTTCATAATGAAAGTCAATGGGAACGCAATGGTATGCGTTTATGAGTGTTTTCGAAAAAAAAATTGTTTTGCAATGTATTTCTGCTTCCTGTTGTCTTCCTAGTGATTTGCATAAAACGCTATGCGAAAACGCAAATTCGTTTTGTATATGAGAACCGCAAACCACACGCAAAACGCTAGAAAACGCATCTGGGGAAAAACCCACAAATGCACAAAAAACACACACACAAAAAACGCACATGTCAGAAAACGCGACGTTTCACGGTGTGTGCACCCAGCCAAAAAGTATATAACATTAAAGAGAGTCTGAAGCCATATAAACCTTTTTTTCTTGTGCAGTTATCTTAAGCATTAAGATCAAAGCTGGATCGCCGCATTCCCACAGCAGAACGAGGTATTTATCCCCCCCAAATCCCCAGAATACTAGAAGAGGCAGAGCTTTGCACAGTAGCTCTGCCTCTGCTCCAGTCATTCTCCGCCTCTCCCCGCCCCTCTCAGTCTTCTTTCACTGAGAGGGGCAGGGAGAGGCGGAGATCGGCAGAGATTGACTAGAGAGGAGGCAGAGCTACAGCGCAAAGCTCTGCCTCCCCCAGGCAGCAACATCTACGACGTGATATTTACAAACTTGTCAATAAAAATGTCCTTAAAACCACCAGCAAGTAAAAAAAAATACTCAAATATTCTTTTGATAGCACTTTTTCACCTACTTTTTGGTACTTTTTTCATTGCAAAGTGCTGAAAAGTTATTCTAAATGGAAGATGAAAAATTATCTCCTAGGAGAAAACTCAGGAGAAAAAGTTAATTGCATATGGCCCCTAGTGTCTTAAAGGGACCCTGAGCAGTAGATAAAAATGAAATTGGTACTTACCTAGGGCTTCCTCCAGCCCACCATAGGCCGCAAGGTCCCCCGGGCATACTCCTGTCTTCTCACCCGGTCCCACTGGTGACTTCATTACCGGCGACACCCGTGGCGAGTGTCGACCCAACGCTGCCTGAACGGTGATGCTCCGTGTTATCCCACAGCCGGCATGATGACGCGTAGCGGCCGGCTTGATGACGCAGAACGTCACCGTTCAGGAAGTGTTGGGCCGACACTCAACCCAGTCGCCGGTAATGAAGTCGCCAGCAGGACCGGATGAGGAGCCAGGAGGATGCCGGGGGACCTCGCAGCCTACAGTTGGCTGGAGGAAGCCCCAGGTAAGTACCGATTTCATTTTTATCTACTGCTCAGGGTCCCTTTAAAAATGCCCCCTCCCCCAGTGCCTAACACTAAGCTCCCCTCTGTAATACCTAGTACGGATGGTCAATGATATGCAAATAATTTTGAGGACAGGGATGCTTCCCCCTCCCAAGGTAAGTACCCCCCAGGGGCTGTTTTTTTTTTAGTTAAAGATTTTCTTTAATGAAGAAGAGGAGGAAAGCCTAGCAAACACATACTTAAATAGACACTGAAGTCTCTTAAAAATCCTTTTTTTATTACAAAACCTGTTTAACATATTATCCCTACCTAAACCGCTGCATCCCCGCGGCTGTAATCTATCTAACTCCCCCCTCCCTCTCCCCCGCAAAATCCACAACTTTCTTGGTCGTGGATTTTGCTGCCCTGTGCGCTTCTGTGTGAGGCAGAGCTATGAGCCGCAGCTCTGCCTCCTTACGCATCAATCAGCCACGTATCTCCGCCTCTCCCCCGACCCTCTCAGTGAAGGAAGACTGAGAGGGGCGGGGGAGAGGCAGTGATCCAGGCTGACAGACACGCTGAAAGGCAGGGCTGCGGCTCATAGCTCTGCCTCTCACGGAAGCGCTGCCCGGATTGCCCCCCGGGGAGTTTGGGGGGATTTAGATAGATTACAGCGAGGGGATGCGGCGGTTTAGGTAGGGTTAATATGTTAAAGAGGATTTCGTAATAAAAAAAGGATTTTTAAGAGACTTCAGAGTCTCTTTAACCATTTCAACCCGTGGGTATTTTTCATCTCATGGACAAGAGGAATTTTCCCCTTTCAGCGCTCCTCCCTTTCATTCCCCAATAACTTTATTACTACTTATCACAAATAAATGATCTATACTTTGTTTTTTTCTGCCATTAATAAGGCTTTCTTTGGGTGGTACATTCTATTAAAATTATTTTATTGTAAACGCATTTTGACAGGAATAATACAAAAAAATGAAAAAAAAAATCATTATTTCTCAGTTTTCGGCCATTATAGTTTAAAAATAATAATGCTACCGTAATTAAAATCCACACATTTTATTTGCCCATTTGTCCCGGTTATTGCAAGGTTAAAATGATATCCCTAATATAATGTATGGTGACAATATTTTATTTAGAAATAAAGGTGCATTTATTCAGTTTTACATCCATCACTAATTTTGAGCCCATTATTTAATAATAAGATGCCCTCTTGACATAGATATTATTATTTTTTTCCCCTATAGCAGTAGGTGTATTTTACTATTTGGCCACAAAATGTCCCCGCTGAGCAAAATTCTATGTAGCGTACAATTACGAATGTATTGTTACATTGTAACAAGTGGAAATGACGTAGGCTTCCATCGGAAGCCTCCGATCATAGCGGCGGCAGGGAGATTATGAATGGTGAACAAAAAACAGTGTTTATTTTCGGCGGACAGTGAGGCACAGGGCCTCACTGCCAGCCACAGGGCCCCAGCCTCCAGCCTCACCGCTGACAGCAGCTACAGCACCCACAGGGCTGTTAAAAATCCACACGTATTTTCAGTGACTTTTGCTGCATATTGTTTATTAAAAAAGCATATTCAGTGCCGCCAAGTGTGATCACTTACGTACCACCAATCCACACGTATTTTCAGTGACTTTTGCTGCGTATTGTTTATTAAAAAAACACTTTCAGAGCCGCCAAGTGGGATCACTTGCGTACCACCAATCCACACGTATATTCTGTGACTTCTGCTGCATATTGTTTATTAAAAAAACACTTTCAGAGCCGCCAAGTGGGATCACTTGCGTACCACCAATCCACACGTATATTCTGTGACTTCTGCTGCATATTGTTTATTAAAAAAGCACCTTCAGTGCCGCCAAGTGGGATCACTTGCGTACCACCAATCCACACGTATTTTCAGTGACTTTTGCTGCATATTGTTTATTAAAAAAGCACCTTCAGTGCCACCAAGTGGGATCACTTACGTACCACCAATCCACATGTATATTCTGTGACTTTTGCTGCATATTGTTTATTAAAAAAACACCTTCAGTGCCGCCAAGTGGGATCACTTGCGTACCACCAATCCACACGTATTTTCAGTAACTTTTGCTGCATATTGTTTATTAAAAAAGCACTTCCAGTGCCACCAAGTGGGATCACTTGTGTACCACAAATCCACACGTATATTCTGTGACTTTTGCTGCGTATCGTTTATTAAAAAAACACTTTCAGTGCCGCCAAGTGGGATCACTTGTGTACCACCAATCCACACGTATGTAACAGCTTCAAATGTATGATGTCGATGGCCATACCACGTTATGCGGTTCCAAGCCGCCACTACTTTGCGCGCTGTGCCGTGCCAGCATTACATGATCACGTGGTCGGCAAAATCACCCGAAGCCTGAAAAATGCCATTGCCTGCAAGGTTCACCTCACCACTGACATCTGGACGAGTGCGTTTGGCCAGGGTCGGTACATCTCCCTTACGGCGCACTGGGTGAACCTTGTGGAGCCTGGCAGCAACTCCTCAACCGCTATGGCACAGGTGTTGCCAATGTCGCAAATAGCCGGACCTGCATCCCTGCGAGTCGATGACAGCACCTACCTCTCTGGCTCCTTCTCCTCCAAAGCCTCTCCAAGATCTATCTCATCCGGCATTGCTAACCCAGCAACAGGAGCGTGGAAGCGGTGCAGCACAGCTGTTGCCATGCGTCAGCAAGCCTTATTGAAGCTGATCTGCATTGGAGATAAGCAGCACACAGGTGCAGAAATTTGGAAGGCAATCAAGGAACAGACCCAGTTGTGGCTGGCACCGATGGACCTAGAACCAGACATGGTTGTGTGTGATAATGGGAGCAATCTCATTCGCGCCTTACAGTTGGCAAAGCTGAGACACATCCCTTGCCTGGCCCACGTTCTGAACCTAGTTGTTCAACGGTTCCTGAGGACATACCCAAACGTGGCGGATCTTCTGCTGAAGGTGCGGCGAGTGGCCAAACATTTCCGAAAGTCCAGTGCCGCTTCGGCCGCACTCACTAAGTTGCAGCAGTGCTTCAGTCTACCCAACCATCGCTTGGTGTCTGATGCCCCCACGCGGTGGAATTCTACGCTGCACATGTTAGCACACCTTTGCGAGCAGAGGAGTGCAGTAGTCCAGTACCTGATGGAGCAGTACCGAGGCGCATCCGGTCAGCTGCCAAACTTCTGTGGATCAGAATGGGCCACCATGTCGGACCTCTGCAAAGTCCTCCAAAATTTTAAGCATGTTGCTTGTGAGCGGTGATAACTCTTTAGTCAGCTTTACAATACCACTGCTGTGTTTACTGAAGCAATCAATGTTGCAGATCAAGGAAGACGCAATCAGGATGGAAGAGGAGGAATTCAGAGAGGACAACGATCAGCGTGGTGATACCCACATCAGGCAATCTGCGTACATAAAAAAAGGGCGTCGGGAAAAAAGGGTGCGTGGTGTAAACGATAAACAGTATTATCGTTTATAGAAATATTGTGTAGAATTTCGTTTACAAATAGTGTTTTAAGAATTTATAAATCACTAAATAATGTGTATGAGATCGGCAATTCTTAAAACGTTAATCTTCCCTGTTTGTAAACTGAAACTTATATTTTCGTTTATTAAAAACCCTCCCTGTACCTATCCCTAACCCCTAGACCCCCCTGTTGGTGCCTAAACCAAAGACCCCCCTGTTGGTGCCTAAACCTAAGACCCCCCTGTTGGTGCCTAAACCTAAGACCCCCCTGTTGGTGCCTAAACCTAAGACCCCCCTGGTGGTGCCTAAACCTAAGACCCCCCTGTTGGTGCCTAAACCTAAGACCCCCCTGTTGGTGCCTAAACCTAAGACCCCCCTGGTGGTGCCTAAACCTAAGACCCCCCTCTTGGTGCCTAAATCTAAGACCCCCCAGTTGGTGCCTAAACCTAAGACCCTACTGGTGGTGCCTAAACCTAAGACCCCCTATGGATAATAATGTTTTACAGAGATTAATAAATAAAAAATGTAAATAAAAAAATGTAAATATTTTTTTTGGGTGGATAATAATGTTTTATAAATGTTTTAGAAATAGTGATTTAGTATCTTTATAAACGTTATTCGTCACAGGCTCATTTTGTAAAGTTAAATCATCACAAACATAGTTATAAATCCTTAAAAATCTCCGGGCGCCGTTTGTTAAAACGTTAATAATCTCCGGCGCCTTTTTTTCCCTGTTCAGCGCCCATTAAACGATATTTATAATGGGAGTGAATGGGGCGCCCTTTTTGTCCACTTCTCTCATGCGCCCAAATCTCCTGCTTCCGGCAATCTGCCTCAGGAACCGCTGGTCCCAGATATGATGAAGAAGAGGACGAGGAACAGCTGGACTTGGAGCAGGACTTGGATGCAGGGCCGGCCTTAGGTTTCACAGCGCCCTGAGCGAAACCTGATTTTTGTGCCCCCCTTCATCCTCTTCCCACGTGCATATACACACACGCACGCACACACGTATACACACTCACAGGCCCAGGGCCGGATTTCTACATTTTACCACCCAAGGCCCACTGTCACCAGCCGCCCCCCTGACAACGTATATAAATAAAATAGCGCTGCAAAAAAATGGCACAGGGTGATGCTGATAATGACATCTTGCTACTAAGTTTTAAATAACATTAGTAACAAGATGTCATCGTGGCCATCTGCATATATTACCTGGTCCCAGTGATCACATCCCCTCCTCCATTTCCTGGTTAGTTTGCAGTAGTCCTTCAGCCGGCCAATCACCATGCAGGGACTGACATCACATGGTGATTGGCTGGCTGCAGAACTACTGCAAACTAACTAGGACATGAAGGAGACACGATGGCTCAGGACCAGGTAATGTATGCCTTCACCCCTGCCTACTCTCACATGAACCCTCCACCTACCTCTTCCTAACCCCAAGACCCCCAGGTGCCTAAACGTAGCCACTCCACCCCGGCTGCCTATCCCCCCGCCTAAGTTTACCTACTCCCCGTTTACCATAGGTGGCAATAGTCAAAGCCGCAATTAGCCATAATTTAACCTCCTTGCTAATCGTGGCCTTAAGTATTTAGTATGGCGGTGCCATTTTTATAGGCCCCCTCCCATCAGTCTAGGTAGCTTTCACACCAATCCCCCTTCCCTTCAAGAGAAGCTGAGACGAGAAGCGTCTTAGGTTCCATACTTGCCGGAGGCTAAGCAGCTGATCTGTCCCTTGCCGCAACTCCAGGGTCCCCTCCGTTGCAGATGCCGACCTCTTCTGCACAATCATGCAGGCACAGAAGATGCCGACCTGGCGACAGAGGGGACCCCGGAGCTGCAGCAAGGGACAGATCGGCTGCCAGGGGTTGAAGGCAGCCCCAGGCAAGTAGATCTTTTTTTTCCCCCTCCGATGTTTCCTTTGAGCCCCCTTGAGGCTGCTCATCCCTCGCCGTCTCCTCGGGTGGCTCCAGTCACCCGCAATAATTCCTGAAAGCCTGGCCAAGTTGCGCTTTGTCGCACATGTGCAGCCCAGCCAGGAGCGCTACCCTGTCACACTCCCCACCCTCGAAGTGTTCAGCGCCATGCGTGACGAATCGCAACTCAGCTAGGCTTTCGAGCACTATTGCGGATGACTGGAGTCACCTGAGGAGATGGCGAGGAATGAGCAGCCTCAAGGGGGCTTAAGGAAGCCCCAGGTAAGCTTCTGTCTCAGGTACACTCTCAGTATAGGTAGCCATCACCCCCCTCCCTTCAGTATAAGTAGCCATCTTCCCCATCCCTCAGTGTAGGTAGCCACCCATCCTTCAGGGCTCGTTTCCACTGTTGCGGTGCGGAATCGCCTGGATTCCACCGCAGAAGAAATCGCATGCGGCTGCGTTTCCGCATGCGGATTTAGCCGCGATTTCACATGCGATTTCGCATGGCAAGGAGCCAGGCGAATTTAACCATGTCACTGCCTGAGTAAAGCTCCATAGCAAACCATGCAAAATTGCGGGGAAATCCGCATGACAAAGCCGCATGCGATTTCCCTATTAAATGCATTCGCGCCGATTCGCCCGCATTCCTCCCGCACGCGAAATCTGATTTCCCCCGCATGCCAAAACGCACCCGCACGACACACAAGTGGAAACAGCCCCATCCACTTACATTGACTATGCGAATCCGCATGCAGTGCCCGCATGCGGATTCGCTATAGTGGAAACGAGCCCTCAATATAGCTAGCTCTCCCCCATCCCCCTTCAGTACAGATAGCTTTCTCTCCCTTCTCCCCTTTTTTCAGTATAGGTAGCCATCTCCTCCACCCACCCAGCAACCCTCCCTTTAGTATAGGTAGCGCTCTCTCCCATCCCCCCTCCCTTCAGTATAGCTTGCTGTCTCCACCATCCCACCTCCCTTCAGTGTAGTAGTCGTCTCCCCCCTCCCTAAAGTATAGCTAGCTGTCTCCTACACATTAATCTTAAAACGCAGGCAGTACTTGACTTACAGCAGCCTGCTGAAGTATTTTCTCCCTTCGGAATCCATCACAGCAGACAGGGAGGGAGGTTCCGATCTGCTCAGCGTCTGCACACTTGGGGTTCTGATACATCCATCAGCCCCAGCGGCACCGCGAGATCTCCCATCCACTACACACTTCTGGCTGGGCTCAGCCAGGCTGATGTCACTTATTTGACAAAGCGACCAGCCGGGTGAGTGATGGGCCCGCTGCGAGCTGGTGTACTGCATGGGTCTCGGGAGAGAGAGTCTGCCTTCTGGCTGCTGCCGTCTCTCTCTCTCTCTCTCTCTGCAACATCGATACTTCTAGTAGCCGTGGCCGCCCCTTGCTAGCTGTTTACACAGTACAGAGCAAAGCAGGGCGGGCGGCTGCGGACTTGCACAGTAGCTGACACTGATAGTTATGGCGGCGGGTGACCGACATAGCGTCACCCGCCCCATGTATTTTAGCTAAATCTGCCGCCCTAGTCCTGTGCCTCGGAGGCCTTTCCACAAATCCGGCCCTGCACAGGCCCATATGCAATTCCCCTTTTCTCCTGAGATATCTCCTGGAACAGTGGTTCCCAACCTTTTTGACGTTGTGACACATCACGCCAAATGCTCAAATCTCTGTGACACGTCACATGTATAATAGAAAAAATACTATTAATAACCACGAATGGATGGAAAGAGTGCATTATCCTGAATACACTTAAAATTTAAGGCTAGAATCTTTCAGGAATATTAATAAAAACAATCAGTGGGACAGTTAGCCGCCCTCCCCCCCCCCCCCCCCCCCTTCCCTCTCCCATTTAGAATGAAAGCACAGTACTGACAATTTGCACCATGCGTTATAGCCGCAGTGCGCCCCCCCAGAAAAAAAAAACTCCCTCAGACTCAGTATAGGTAGGTAGCCAGGTATAGGTGCCCCCAGTATAGGATCTCATGTGTAGGTGCCCTCAATATAGGTTGCCAAGCATAGGTGCCCCCAGTATAGGAAGTCAGTTGAAGGTCTCCATCCCTCCATAGGTAGCCAGGCTTAGGTGCCTCCAGCATAGGTAGCCAGGTGTTGGTGCTCTCAGTAAAGGTAGCCTGCTATAGGTGCCCTCAGTATAGGAAATCAGGTGTAGGTGCCCTCAGTATAGGTAACCAACTATAGGCACCCCCTTGGAAGCTGGCGCCCTGAGCGACCGCTCCAGTCGCTCATATCAAAGGCTGGCTATGCTTGGATGCCTCCACTGCCGAGGAACATGGCCGTGCACGTTTGACTTCCACAATTCAGCGGGAATGGACAGGAGAAGAAGCCCAGGAAGAAGGTGCTGTTGATGGTGCATCACAACAATCAAGCACAGAACATGATGAGCATCCTGGTGGGACTCTGGCACACATGGCTTAGTTCATGCTAGGCTGCATTGAACGCGACCCGCGCATTGTCAGAATTCTGGCTGACGTGGATTACTGGGTTTATACCCTTCCGGATCCACGCTACAAAGAAAATGTTCCCACACTGATTGAAGAAAGTGTCAGACAGGTCAAGTTGGAGGAATACCAGCAGGCCCTTGTGGAGAAATTGGTGAGGAGATTTGCATCCTCCTCCAGCCACGTTAACAGACTGACTTCCGCTAACCCAGGACTAGGAGGGGAGCAAAGAACACAAGCTGCAGCTAGTGCCTACAAGCGAATGGTATTGGCAGTGTCCAAGGTGTGGCAAAGTTTTCTGATACCCAGGCAGCAGCCCACAGAACAGCATTTGCCCAGTTCCACCTCCAACATCGATCGCCTGCAGAAGATGGTCAAGGACTACATGTCAGATGGCGTAGCCGTGTTCAACAATCCATCAGTCCCCTTTAACTATTGGGTCTCTAAGCTAGACACCTGGCACGAACTGGCAATGTACGCAATAGAGGTACTGGCTTGCCCTGCAGCCAGCTTTATCTCCGAACGCTGTTTCAGTGCTGCCGGAGGCATCGTTACAGATCGGCGTATCCGCCTCTCCACAGAAAATGCAGACCGTCTGACACAAATTAAAATGAATAAGTCGTGCATTGGAAACGACTTTGCAACACCCCACAACCCAGCACCATGAACATCTGTGCTGGGTTAGCGTTGCCACTCTCTTTTTAAGGAATATCTCATTCTATTATATTTATCACTGCATGGCGACAAAATGCTTTGCTTTACGCATGCATTTTGTCACCATGCCAGGCCTGGGTTGTGCCACAAAGTGTGGCCTTGCTCTCCTGTAGTACCTCCTCTTCCAGCCTGTGTGCTGGGTTAGTGTTGCCGGTCCCATTGGTACTATGACAGCTTTTCAGGGTCTCATTTGCCCCCCCACACACACACACACACACACTATTTCCAAACCATTTTGCAGAAGTTTCCCTCATTTTTTATGGTTTTTCTGGCCTGCAAAGCAGAAATATTTGTGTCCCCATTGACTTTCATTGGGTTCGGAATTCGGCCCAAACAAGCCGAATATCAGGATGACGTTCGGCTGAACCGTCTCGAACCCGAACATTTAGGTGTTTGATCAACACTAAAGCAAAGGCACCGCAGAATTGTGAAATTATTATTTTAGAAATAATTTTTTCAAATAGTGTGACTTCGGCCATATGAGGAGGCCTGCCCCATCAGCGTGGGGTGCAACTCCAATTGGGGCTGTGACACAAGAGACAAAGCCTCCCTCTTCCCTTCCAGAGCTTAAAGAGGATTTAAAGAGGACCTGTAGTGAAAATAGCATAATGAATAAAATTGCAGCTGTGGGGGGGGGGGGGGGGGGGGTGCCACTGGGGCCTACCCAGGGCTGTTTTTAGGGGCAGGAGGGGGTTACACCGCAGGAGGGGAAGCAACGGGCACACACAGCCGTGGGTAGAGGGGCTCCGTCTCTGAAGCCGTTTCGCTGGTGCCCAGGTCAAACGCAGTGCGGTGTAGTGCACATGCCAAAACAACCAGCTTTGCCTATGATTGGCTGCCTATACTGTTTTTGTATGTTTTTGTTTTTGCTTTGTTTTTTTTAAATATGCCATCTGGCCTGCCTCTCCAATTTCTGTTCTGTTTCTTTGGTGGTTGGGGGCATCCAAAGTTTTGCAGCGGGGAGGGGATTTGCTGCAGTGATTTCCAGTTACGCCCCTGGTTTACCCATTCTAAGATCTTTCCTCTCCCTGATTTACATTATGAAATTTATCACATGTTGACATTTTTACAGCTGGCAGGTGATCTGTATAGAATGTTAATTACTAAGAGTTTTATGCACAGAAGGAGATATTACTTGCTTGGCGGTTGGGAACAGCCTTTATTTCCCACAATGCAACAAGGTTCACAGAAAGCAAACTGTCAGGATCATGGTCATGACATTACACTGTGGGAGGGGGTTTGCCACAATGGGCTTGATTCACAAAATGGCGCAAAGTGTTAGCACGCTTTGAAAAGTGCTTTGCGCGAAATTTCGCGTGATAACTGTTATTGCGTTTTCATCTGAAAATTTTGCGTTAACGCGCGAACGCGACCATTAACACACGCAAAATTCGCATTAACACACGAACGTACATTTTTGGGCACTATAACCGTTCTTTTGCGCAAAACACGTTTTTCAGACGAAAACGCACGCTTTAGCGCAAAAAGCAGTGCTAACAGCCGTGCTAACTTTTAGCATCCTTTTGTGAATCAAGCCCAATATCGGCCTTATAGACCCCCCCTGATGATGTATTTGAGAAAAAAAGTAAAGATGCCTGAAAGCCTGGCTGAATAGCGCTTCATCCCGCATGCGCGGTCTGGCCAGGCGTGCTCCCTCATCATGCTCCGCACCTGCGCACTACTGCGTAAGCACAAAACACTCCCAGCTGTGGGAGTGTGACAGCGGAGTACGTCTGGCCCGGGCCACACATGTGCGACAAAGCGCAACTTGGCCAGGCTTTATGGCTCAATTTCCGGGGACTGGAGCCACCTGAGGAGACAGTGAGGGACAAGCGGCATTAAGGGAGCTTAAAGTGAACCTTAAGTCAAATGGAAAAAATGAGATTTACTCACCTGGGGCTTCCCTCAGCCCCCAGCAGCCGATCGGTGCCCTCGCAGCTCCGCTCCGATGTCCCAGGACCAGCCGGCGAGCACTTCCGGTTTGGCCGTCACCGGCCGACAGGCATGGGAACGCGAGTGATTGTTCGCGTTCCCAGCCTGTATATCGCCCCCTATGCTGCTCGGAAGGCCAGGAGGTCGCAATAGCAGCAAAGGGGGCGATATACAGGCTGGGAACGCGAACAATCACTCGCGTTCCCATGCCTGTCGGCCGGTGACGGCGAAACCGGAAGTGCTCGCCGGCGGGTCCTGGGACATCGGAACGGAGCTGCGAGGGCACCGATCGGCTGCTGGGGGCTGAGGGAAGCCCCAGGTGAGTAAATCTCATTTTTTCCATTTGACTTAAGGATCACTTTAAAGTGAACCAGAGGCGAAGCACCCTCATGTATTTTACCATATATATCAGTGGGAACATTAGAGGAAACACCTTCCCTGCTCTCTGTTTCATCCTGCACTGCTTGTTAGCAGCCCTGATAAAATCCCTGACTGAGCACTCAGTCTGGCTTTGCTCAGGAATCATTATAGCTGAGTCAGTGAACAATGAAACAGAGAGCAGGGTAGGTGTTTTCTCTTATGTTCCCACTGATATAGAGTATATGCTAAAATACATGAGGGTGCTTCGTCTCTGGTTCACTTTAAAGAGAATCTGTAACGTCACAACGTCCCCTGGGGGGTACTCACCTCGGGTGGGGGAAGCCTCAGGGTCCTAATGAGGCTTCCCACGCCGTCCTCCGTCCCTCAGGGGTCTCGCTGCAGCCCTCCGTACAGCGGTGACGTCAATATTTACCTTCCCGGCTCCTGCGCAGGTGCTCTGAGGGCTGTCGGCTCCGAAGTAGGCAGGAATACCTGATCGCCGTCGGGTCTGCTCTACTGCACAGGCGCAAGTCTCCGGCGCCTGCACAGTAGAGCGGACCCGACTGAGATCGGGTATTTCCGCCTACTTCGGAGCTGAAAGCAGCCACAGCGCCCCCGCTGGAGCCTGGAAAGGTAAATATTGAACTGACAGTCGGGTCTGTCGGCGGCTGTTCGGAGGGCTGCAGCGAGACCCCCGTGGGACAGAGGACGGCGTGGGAAGCCTCATTAGGATCCCGAGGCTTCCCCCACACGAGGTGAGTACCCCCCAGGGGATATTTTTGATGTTACAGTGTCTCTTTAAGGAAGCCCTAGGTAACTATGGTATGTGAGACGCTCTCAGGTACACTTTAACCACTTAAGGACCACGGCAATTTCTAATGATCGGTGCTGCGTGGGCTCTACAGCCCGCAGCACCGATCAGGATTTAGCCAGGGCGATCAGACTTCTCCCCTTTTTTCCCCACTAGGGGGATGTCCTGCTGGGGGGGTCTGATCGCCGCCGGCTTGCTGCGTTTTATGGGGGGGCTCTTCAAAGCCCCCCTCTGCAGCGTTTTATGCGCTCCCTCCCTCTCCCTCCCTACCTCTGCCTCTATGTATTGCGCAGGACGGATATCCGTCCTGCGCATTGTAGGATAGGCTTCAGCCTATCATATCAGCAGTGCCGTATGATGTAAACAGCGGGGATTTATTCCCCGCGTGTTTACATTACGTGTGCGAGCCGCGATCGGCGGCTCACACACTGTTCACGGAGGCACCCTCCGTGAACTGGCATGGAAAGGCCGCTCGTACGAGCGGCCGTTTCCATGCTATACCACTAAGTCCCAGCGCCGCCTAAAGGCGTTAGCTGGTTGTTAAGTGGTTAAGTGTGCATGTGCATACCTCACAACTTTTTGAGATAAGAAAGAGGGACACTTAAGCCACGCCCATGCCACACCCCTGGTCACGCCCCTGTCACACACCTAGTCATGCATACCATAAAGAATTCATAAGAAAAATATGTTGTTTTATAATTCACACCACACTGGTCCTTTCTATCCTGGTTCATTTTCCTTCATATTAACATTTTCAAATTAGTAATATATCAATTTAAAGGATGGGAATAAAGTTTAGAGTCAATCAAACACATTTTTTAGTAGATAAATATATTTTTTTACATAGAAAGAGGGACACATGAGGGGGAAAGAGGGACAAATGAGGGGGAAAGTGGGACAGAGGGACAGGGCTCCCAAAGAGGGACAGATAGGAGCTATGCATGTGTGTGTCTGTTTGTCTGTCTTGATAACTTTGGTTCTCTGAACATGTTTATCTCTTCATCCTTGCATGTATCCCTCTCCTCTTCCATATGGCTGTGCCTCCATATGTTTGTGACCTAAGTATGCCCCATAAGGCCTAGTTCACACTGCAAATTGCTTGTGCAATCGCAACTGCTAAGGCCCCATCCACACTAGAGCGTTTTGCCGCGATTTCAGCAAAGCGCTCAAACGCTAGCGCTTTTTAAAAGCGCTAGTGTAATGAAACTGTATGGGGCCGCTCTTACTTGGGCGATTTGCGGTAATCGCCACAAATCGTCCAAAATCGCGAAACGCAAACGCATCGCCTGCACCATTTTCAGGTGATTTCCCGGCGATCGCGTTTCAGTGCTATAGAAGCATTAAACGCGATAGCGGCAAAATCATCGCAGTGTTCAGTGATTTTTTCCACGTGAAATCGCAGAAGAATCACTCCTGCAAAACGCCGGCAAAAATCGCCAGCGCTTTGCGTTTCTAAGTGTGAATGGGGCCTTAGTGTGTTTGTGAGAAATTTTGTGAAGTGATTTTGTTTTTGTGTGATTTGCATTTTTTTTGCAAATGATTTTGTAAGCGTTTTTGTTTTGCGATTTGTGATTTTCTGTGCGCAGACAAACAGGAAGTGCACCCTCTGACCTGGAACTGAATGTCTTTTAAAGCAAATTTTCTTGAAAATCGCATTTCCAAGCACCTTTAAAGCGATCTGCCATTTCCTATACCTTGCATTGATGCACAAATGCTCAGAAAATAGTGCAGTAAACCCAAAGGTCTTGATTCACAAAGCGGTGCTAACTGTTTAGCATGGGTGTTCTAAACAGTTAGCACGTGAAGTGCCGTTCACGGACTTTTGCGCGCGCAATTTGCCGCGATCACGCAAATTGCGCGCGCAAAAGCCCGCGATCTCGCGAATTGCAGCACTTTGCACGTGAAAGTCCGCGAACGGCACTTCACGTGCTAACTGTTTAGAACACCCGTGCTAAACAGTTAGCACCGCTTTGTGAATCAAGACCTTTGGGTTTACTTAGAATTTTAGACAAGAAAACCTACATGAACATGAACATATTATGTATTTTTTTTCCCATAATGAATTCCGCTTAAACAATGAAACAAAATGTTGTACTTTTTCTGGAAATATAACAAAATTTATGAGTGTAATATGTTAACAAAGTGAAAAGAAAATACAAATATTTTTCTGTTGTGTTTTTTTTTTTCAAGGAAAAATTCCATTTACTGACAAAAATGTTACTGTTTGTAAAAGCCCTAATTCTGCTGAATCCAACGATATAAGATATGTATAGGTAGCCAGGTATAGATGCTGCCAGTACAGGTAGCCAGGTATAGATGCCCCCAGTACAGGTAGCCAGATATAGGAGCAGCCAGTATAGGTAGCCAGGTATAGGTGCAGCCAGTATAGGTAGCCAGGTATAGGTGCAGCCAGTATAGGTAGCCAGGTATAGGTGCAGCCAGTATAGGTAACCAGGCATAAGTGCCGCCAGTATAGGTAGTCAGATATAGGTGCAGCCAGTATAGGTAGCCAGGTATAGGTGCTGCCAGTACAGGTAGCCAGGTATAGATGCCCCAGTACAGGTAGCCAGGTATAGGTGCTGCCAGTACAGGTAGCCAGGTATAGATGCCCCCAGTACAGGTAGCCAGGTATAGGTGCAGCAAGTATAGTAGCCAGGAATAGGCACCGCCAGTACAGGTAGCCAGATATAGGTGCAGCCAGTATAGGTAGCTAGTTATAGGTGCAGCCAGTATAGATAGCCAGGAATAGATACCCCCAGTACAGGTAGCCAGGTATAGGTGCAGCAAGTATAGGTAGCCAGACATAAGTGCTGCCAGTACAGGTAGCCAAATATAGGTGCAGCCAATATAGGTAGCTAGTTATAGGTGCAGCCAGTATAGGTAGCCAGGAATAGATGCCCCCAGTACAGGTAGCCAGGTATAGGTGCAGCAAGTATAGGTAGCCAGGAATAGGCGCCGCCAGTACAGGTAGCCAGATATAGGTGCAGCCAGTATAGGTAGCTAGTTATAGGTGCAGCCAGTATAGGTAGCCAGGAATAGATGCCCCCAGTACAGGTAGCCAGATATAGGTGCAGCAAGTATAGGTAGCCAGGCATAAGTGCCGCCAGTACAGGTAGCCAAATATAGGTGCAGCCAGTATAGGTAGCCAGGAATAGATGCCCCCAGTACAGGTAGCCAGGTATAGGTGCAGCCAGTATAGGTAGCCAAGAATAGATGTCCCCAGTACAGGTAGTCAGGTATAGGTACAGCCAGTATAGGTAGCCAAGAATAGATGCCCCCAGTACAGGTAGCCAGGTATAGGTGCAGCCAGTATAGGTAGCCAGGCTTAGGTCCTCCCAGTATAGGTAGCCAGGTATAGGTGCAGCCAGTATAGGTAGACTGGAATAGGTGGAGCCAGTACAGGTAGCCAGATATAGGAGCAGCCAGTATAGGTAGCCAGATATAGGTGTAGCCAGGAATAGATGCCCCCAGTACAGGTAGCCAGGTATAGGTGCAGCCAGTATAGGTAGCCAAGAATAGATGCCCCCAGTACAGGTAGCCAGGTATAGGTGCAGTTAGTATAGGTAGCCAGGTAAAGGTTCAGCCAGTATAGGTAGCCAGATATAGGTTCAGCCAGTATAGGTAGCCAGGTATAGGTGCAGCCAGTATAGATAGACTGGAATAGGTGGAGCCAGTACAGGTAGCCAGGCTTAGGTCCTCCGAGTATAGATAGCCAGGCTTAGGTCCCCCCAGTATAGGTAGCCAGGTATAGGTGCAGCTAGTATAGGTATACTGGAATAGGTGGAGCCAGTACAGGTAGCCAGATATAGGTGCAGCCAGTATAGGTAGCCAGGCTTAGGTCCTCCCAGTATAGGTAGCCAGGCTTAGGTCCCCCCAGTATAGGTAGCCAGGTATAGGTGCAGCTAGTATAAGTAGACTGGAATAGGTGGAGCCAGTACAGGTAGCCAGATATAGGTGCAGCCAGTATAGGTAGCCAGGCTTAGGTCCTCCCAATATAGGTAGCAAGGCTTAGGTCCCCCCAGTATAGGTAGCCAGGTATAGGTGCAGCTAGTATAGGTAGACTGGAATAGGTGGAGCCAGTACAGGTAGCCAGATATAGATGCAGCCAGTATAGGTAGCCAGGCTTAGGTCCTCCCAGTATAGGTAGCCAGGCTTAGGTCCTACCAGTATAGGTAGCCAGGTATAGGTGCAGCTAGTATAGGTAGACTGGAATAGGTGGAGCCAGTACAGTTAGCCAGATATAGGTGCAGCCAGTATAGGTAGACTGGAATAGTTAGAGACAGTATAGGTAGCCAGATATAGGAGCAGCCAGTATCGGTAGCCAGATATAGGTGCAGCCAGTATAGGTAGCCAGGTATAGGTGCAGCCAGTATAGGTAGCCAGATATAGGTACAGCCAGTATAGGTAGCCAGACATAGGTGACACTGGGGGACAGAGGCTGACATCATCCTCCCTCCTTCTCCATGGGCCCCTCCTGTAGTCATAGTCTAGTGTCCTACCATATTATTATTATTATTATGTATTTATATATCCCTGACATCTTCTGCAGCACTTTACAGAGTATATTAGTCATGTCACTGACTGTCCTCAGAGGATCTCATCTTACAATCTAATCCATACCATAGTCATAGTCTAATGTCCTACCATATTATTATTATGTATTTATATATCACTGACATCTCCTGCAGCACATTACAGAGTACATAGTCATGTCATTGACTGTCCTCAGAGGAGCTCACAATCTAATCCTACCATATTCATAGTCTAATGTCCTACCATAGTATTATTGTGTATTTATATAGCACTGACATCTTCTGCAGCACTTTACAGAGTACATAGCCATATCACTGACTGTCCTCAGAGGGGATCATAATCTAATCCTACCATAGTAATAGTCTAATGTCCTACCATATTATTATTATGTATTTATATAGCAGTGACATCTTCTGCAGCACTTTACAGAGTACATAGTCATGCCACTGACTGTCCTCAGAGAAACTCACAATCTATTTCCCACCATAGTCATAGTCTAATGTCCTACCCATGGCCAGATTTGTGCACAGACCACAGAGGCTGGTGCCTAGGGCGCCTAGAGCGCAGGGCACTGGCTCCCAAGCAACATCAATCAGCTGGAGAACTGTTGCCGAAGACCTCTGTACATGCCTGTCTGCCCTGCTGCAGACTGTTGTGAACGTAAACAAAGCAGGGCTGTCTGGCTTCCTGTCTACAGCAGGAAGCACATGACTTTGTTGTCTGCAGCCCTGCCTGTCCTAATTCAACTTTGCCCCTCCTCCCTGGGTGCTCCACCTATCACACTGACTTTGGATAGACAGAAGACGAGCGCAGCAGGGATGCATATGTACTCCTTACTGCCCTAGGCCAGCTATTAATGTCCATCCCCCCCCCCCCCCCCCCCAAATAATGTGGTGCCTCTGATTACCCGAACAGTCCGCTTGACTCAGGGCCGTGTCTGACCTGTTTGGTGCCCCTGCAAGTCAGCCTTTATCACCAAACACACACAGATTGTTTAAGTTTCAAAGGTTATTATTATTATTATTATTATTGAAATAAAAAGTGCCAGAGATACATAAGACATTGATAAAAATCCCCCAGCAGGTGGCAGTATGTCACCATAAAGTCACCATAAAGATCATATGCTCAATTATGCATAGCAGTAACCAGGCATCTGAAAAAAGGCAGAGAAACAAAACACGAAATAAAAATAAAACAAAGAGAAATAGGAGACCGTGGCTAACGAAAAATGCACCAATAATCGAACTATAAGTGTAGAAAGAGTGGGAAGAGCAGTGCTGTATAGCAGGTGATTGTTTTATTGTTTCCTGCAAGTGTTAGGCATAAAGGGCAAATTATGTTAGGGTTAAGGTACACACGTCAGATAAAAGTCTTTTGAAAATTAAAGATCACACACCAATTTTACCCCCTTCCATGTAGTATGAGAGCCATACCTACACAGTCTATTCTATGGAGCTGAACTCCCCATCAGATCTTTGCAAGATGCTGCACATAAAGATGTTGTACACATTCAACAGATCAGTATCTGCAAAAGATCTGTTCCTGCAAAAGATCAGTCCCGGCAAAATGCATTCATAGTCTATGATATCTGCAGATCTCGTACACATCTTGTTTAACGGACAATTATCTGCAGATTAGATCCACCAGGATGGATCTTCAGATCGGCAGATAATTGTCTGATCTGCAGATGAATGTCCATTAAACAAGGTGTGTACGAGATCTGCAGATATCATAGACTATGAATGCATTTTGCAGGAACGGATCTTTTGCAGGAACTGATCTTTTGCAGATTCTGATTTGTTGCATGTGTACCGCATCTTTGTGTGCAGCATCTTGCAAAGATTTTTATCTGATGGAGAGTTTAGACTGTGTAGAGTATGTGTAACGATTGTGGAACTTTCTCCGTGATCAACGCACAACGCGTGCGCTGACACGGCGGAAATCCTCCACAAGCGTATATTTGCAGGCACCCAGCAAAAGGTGCCACGCACCCGTAGAGGGAAAATTCCTGTCGGCAGATGGCGCTGGGGAGTGCAGAGGAACCAATCCTCTGTACCTCCACAAATGCCAGACAGGAATTGTACGAAGCGCAGAACGCAATCGCAAGAGAGGCGATTGCGAATGAGACGAGCAAAGGGACAGGTTGTATGTGTGTGCGCCAACCTAGTCGCCACTACGCGACAGTGCACACACAACAGCAGATATGAAACAGGAACGCGATCACGAGAGGTGCAATCGCCAGACGTGACACAAGGCAGATCAGAACAGAATACGAGGTTAGCAAAGGCACAGCAAATAATACAATGAGGAGATATGGAAAATAACAAATGCTAGCTAACCGCGAACACCGCACTCATTCGCAACAGTGCATGTGGTTATGCGCAGTCTCCACGTGATAAGCACAATAGAGACAAGCACGCCTAACTAACCATTGACAGACAAACATGAAACAGAGGACGCGAGCGCTTGCTTAACGGTTACCTCACCGAGCCTCCAGCAAGCGTTCATAGCAGACAAGACAGATACACGAAAACAGGGACAAGCAAGAGATAGGATCCACAGCACTAGCGAAAGTGGCTAGCGCGATCCAGGTACAGAGTAGCAGAACAGAAGGATCCACAGCACTAGCGGAAAGTGGCTAGCGCGATCCCGGTAGACAGAACAGAAGGATCCACAGCGCTAGCGAAAAGTGGCTAGCGCGATCCAAGGAGACAGAACAGAAGGATCCACAGCGCTAGCGAAAAGTGGCTAGCGAGATCCAAGGAAACAGATCAGAAGAGATAGCTGGTAGCAACCGCTGCACCAGCTATACTCCAAGAACAGAGATCAGAACCATTTCCTGTCGACCACCGTTGGGACAGGACAATGGCAACAGAACAAACAAACAGATAAGCAATCCTAACTGCACTAAGGAAACCTGCCTAGTGCAGTTTTCCAGGAATTACTCTAAGCTGATCTTCAAACAGAGAGTAAGGCTGACACTCCTCCGGGAGTGTTACATAGGACAAAATCCTTATCCTTATGACCAGCCAAGCATTGTGGGAAAGACATAGTACTTATAGTACACGCCTCCAATGAATGTGGCCAGGCAATTTGCATGACAACGTATGCAAATTCCTCTGCAAGCACAAGCTGCAAAACTGACAGAAGCTCTTCTTTCCAGAGTCCTGCAGCATGCAAACCTAAACAATGGTCAAAAAACTGCCTGCCTGCACAGGCAGCCGAGCAGATCATCACAGTATGGCTCTTTTACTACATGGAAGGGGGTAAAATTGGTCTGTGATCTTTCATTTTCCAAAGACTTTTATCTGATGTGCGCACCCACCTTTAGAGTTAAAGTGCAAGCATCAAACATGAAAAAAAACTAGGGGAGGTTAGAGCAAGGTACCTGACCACGTTAGGAATCAGTAGAGAGCATCAGGTTAAGCCCCATACACATGCTCAACAGCAGTCTTTTATGCAGCACAAATGTCAAACAACTTTTTTGTGAAACAAGCTGAAACAACTAAAAAAAAGTATTTTGCTATTGTTCAAAGAGCTGATAAGACATATAAGAAGTCAGTCCAACTGTTGGATTGACTTCTTATCAGTCTTATCAGCTGTTTGAACAATAGCAAAAGACTTTTTTTTTGTGATTTAACTTTTTTCACAACAAAAGGTTGTTTGACAATTGTGCTGCATAAAAGACCACTGTTGAGTATGTGTATGGGGCTTTAGGCTTACTAATCAGGCGATAAGGCTGATTAGATTCTGAGCTCCTCTGAGGACAGTTAGTGACATGACCATGTACTCTGTAATGTGCTGCAGAAGATGTCAGGGCAGCATGGTGGCATAGTGAATAGCACTCTTGCCTTGCAGCGATAGGTCCCTAGTTTGAATCCCAGCCAGGGCTCTATCTGTTTGGAGTTTGTGTGTTCTATGGGCCAGATTCATCAAGAGTGTCTGAGTCAAAATGTTGGTAGGTTTTTTGAAATCCATGCAGAACTGTCTCAGGCATCTTAAGAAATCATTAGATACTGCAGATTCCTTCCTAAACTGTTGTAAAATAGGAGGAGCTAGGAAGGTCTCTCAGACAGTGCAGTTTGTGAGGGGAATTGCTGTTGCTGAGGTAACCAATACACCTGCTGTATTGATAGCAGCAGGCTCTGAGGAGGAATTCAGCAGGGGGGAGGAGCACATCACAAATCATGTCTAGCCTGCACTCTGCAATCATGTCTAGCCTGCAGTTCTACACCTGTAGAACTGCTATCAAGCACTTCTTAATCTGTGCCAGTTTAGGGATGGATTTGCACTTTTCTTAACTGTAGTGCAGCTCTAGAATTTCAAGCTAAATTTCCACTATTACTTAGGATTTAAAGGCATACTGTAGGGGGGGTCGGGGGAAAATGAGTTGAACTTACCCGGGGTTTCTAATGGTCCCCCACAGACATCCTGTGCCCGCGCAGCCACTCACCGATGCTCCGGCCCCGCCTCCAGTTCACTTCTGGAATTTCAGACTTTAAAGTCTGAAAACTACTGCGCCTGCGTTGCCGTGTCCTCACTCCCGCTGACATCACCAGGAGCGCACGGAGCAGGCACAGACCATACTAGGCCTGCGCAATACGCTCCTGGTGATGTCAGCGGGAGCGAGGACACGGCAATGCAGGTGCAGTGGTTTTCAGACGTTAAAGTCTGAAATTCCAGAAGTGAACCTGAGGCGGGGCCGGAGCATCGGTGAGTGGCTGCGCGGGCACAGGATGTCTGCGGGGGACCATTAGAAGCCCTGGGTAAGTTCAACTCATTTTCCCCCGACCCCCCCCTACAGTATTCCTTTAAGAAGGTTCTTATTATCATGCAGAACTGTTCTCCCTGCTGTTTAGAACAGACTCTGCAGACCCTACTACTCACCCCGTGAGTTTTCTTCATTTATTTTGGCTGCTGTGTACATCCCTCCACAAACATGTATGCAGCCTGCGCTCCAAGATCTCGCAGATCAAATCACCGAGGTGGAAAGGGAGTACCCAGATTCTTTTTGTTATCATACTAGGGGATTTCAACAGTGCTAACCTTTCCAAAGAACTCCCCAAATACAGGCAACATGTCACAAGCGCAACTAGAGAAGGTAAGACACTTGATCACTGCTACACTACGACTAAGGACTCGTATCACTCTGTCAGCAGGGCAGCTTTGGGGAACTCGGATCATGCTGTTATACAGCTTATCCCAACATACATCCAAAGACTAAAAACTGCCAAACCTGTAGTGACCACAGTTAAGAAATGGACGAGTAAAGCTGTAGAAAAACTAACTACAAAAAAATTAACTGACTGGAATATATTTAAAGAATCCACCAGGGACCTAAATGAATACACTGACGCTGTGACATCATATATTACCTTTTGTGAAGAGTCCTGTATCCCCACAAAAAAGTGCACCAGGTACAATAACGATAAACCCTGGTTTACATCACATCTTAGGAAGCTGCACCTCGATAAAGAAACTGCATATCGTACAGGCGATAAAGTCCTCTACAAAGCTGCGAAATACAAACTGCAGAGAGCCATTACTGACGCAAAAAAAGATTATTCTAAAATACTTCAGGAAAAATGTTCTAACGCCGACTCCTCTACAATATGGAAATCTCTACATGAAATTACCAGCTACAAAAAGAAATCTCCACTTTCACTACACAACCTGCAAATTGCAAATGAACTGAATACATTTTATTGCAGGTTTGACACTACCAACAAAAGCCAAACACACCAAGTCAATTTGCATAATTTGCATCTCTGCAACAGACAAACTGAGCACTTCTTCAGCCAGCCATCATCTCCACCCCCTGCAGTGCCTCAGCAACTACACAACACAGGAGGCCAGACACAATCTATTGACCTGTCCCCAGATGTGCATGCTCTAACAATATGCCAATCAAATGTAAACAGACTGTTCAAAAGACAAAACACTAGGAAAGCAATGGGGCCAGACACTGTCTCTGCAACATGTCTGAAACTCTGTGCCAATCAATTAGCCCCTGTATTCACAGACATATTCAAAGCATCTCTGGAACTCTCTATTGCCCCTGCCTGTTTTAAAAGCTCAACCATTGTACCAATTCCAAAAAAAATCAAAACCTACATGTTTAAATTATTACAGGCCTGTTGCCCTGACATCATTGGTTATGAAAGCATTCGAAAAACTCATAATGGCTTATCTGAAATCTATCACAGATCCCCTGCTGGACTCTCTGCAATTTGCCTACAGGCCTAATAGATCCGCAGATGATGCCGTGAACAGGGATGCTCGGGTAGTGCTTTTTATTACCCGCCCGGATCCGGGTACCCAGATATCCGGATCCGGATATCCGGATCCGACCTTGCGGATATCCGGATCCGATCCGGATATCCGACCAAATTACCCGCGGGTACCCGACCTATTCGGGTATCCGGATAGAAAACCCGGAAGTGCCCTTTAAATAGGTTTAAAATGGTTTTTAGGGTAAATGATGCATGTAGTATCATGATTTTTTAAAGGGAAATACTAATTAATTATTTGGTGGACATAAAATGAAAAAAAAAAAAAAGCTGTCAATTAACATCAGGACTAGCTTCCAGACAGCGGTCGTGCAGCCCACATTGTGTCCAAAGTCCAATCGCACAACTGGGACATGGCAGTTTTCAGCTCCAACATCGCCAAAAAATTAAAGCTATTGTAGTGGGCTAGTGGCGTGATAGCTGGTGGCAGGCTATTGTATTTGTAGTGGCATAATAGGTGGTGGCAGCAGACGATGCAGTTTAGTGTGGACCCTGGTGTTGGTGGGTACCACAGACAAGAGCAGCAGGAGCAGCAGGATAAGTAGGTTGATGCAGCTGTTGGAGTGGCATAGTAGCTGGTGGCAGCAGAAGAAATAGTTTTGTGGACCCTGGTGTTGGTGGGTACCACAGACAAGAGCAGCAGGAGCAGCAGGATAAGTAGGTTGATGCAGCTGTTGGAGTGGCATAGTAGCTGGTGGCAGCAGAAGAAATAGTTTTGTGGACCCTGGTGTTGGTGGGTACCACAGACAGGAGCAGCAGGATGAGTAGGTCGATGCAGCTGTTGGAGTGGCGTAGTAGCTGGTGGCAGCAGAAGAAATAGTTGTGTGGACCCTGGTGTTGGTGGGTACCACAGACAGGAGCAGCAGGATGAGTAGGTTGATGCAGCTGTTGGAGTGGTGTAGTAGCTGGCGGCAGCAGAAGAACTAGTTGTGTGGACCCTGGTGTTGGTGGGTACCACAGACAGGAGCAGCAGGATGAGTAGGTTGATGCAGCTGTTGGAGTGGCGTAGTAGCTGGTGGCAGCAGAAGAACTAGTTGTGTGGACCCTGGTGTTGGCGGTGGGTACCACAGACAGGAGCAGCAGGATGAGTAGGTCGATGCAGCTGTTGGAGTGGCGTAGTAGCTGGTGGCAGCAGAAGAAATAGTTTTGTGGACCCTGGTGTTGGTAGGTACCACAGACAGGAGCAGCAGGAGCAGCAGGATGAGTAGGCCGATGCAGCTGTTGGAGTGGTGTAGTAGCTGGTGGCAGCAGAAGAAATAGATGTGTGGACCCTGGTGTTGGTGGGTACCACAGACAGGAGCAGCAGGATGAGTAGGCCGATGCAGCTGTTGGAGTGGCGTAGTAGCTGGTGGCAGCAGAATAAATAGTTGTGTGGACCCTGGTGTTGGTGGACTGGGTACCACAGACAGGAGCAGCAGGATCAGCAGGATGAGTAGGTTGATGCAGCTGTTGGAGTGGCGTAGTAGCTGGTGGCAGCAGAAGAAATAGTTGTATGGACCCTGGTGTTGGTGGGTACCACAGACAGGAGCAGCAGGATGAGTAGGTTGATGCAGCTGTTGGAGTGGCGTAGTAGCTGGTGGCAGCAGAAGAAATAGTTGTGTGGACCCTGGTGTTGGTGGGTACCACAGACAGGAGCAGCAGGATGAGCAGGTTGATGCAGCTGTTGGAGTGGCGTAGTAGCTGGTGGCAGCAGAAGAAATAGTTTTGTGGACCCTGGTGTTGGTGGGTACCACAGACAGGAGCAGCAGGATGAGTAGGTTGATGCAGCTGTTGGAGTGGCGTAGTAGCTGGTGGCAGCAGAAGAAATAGTTGTGTGGACCCTGGTGTTGGTGGGTACCACAGACAGGAGCAGCAGGATGAGTAGGTTGATGCAGCTGTTGGAGTGGCGTAGTAGCTGGTGGCAGCAGAAGAAATAGTTGTGTGGACCCTGGTGTTGGTGGACTGGGTACCACAGACAGGAGCAGCAGGATCAGCAGGATGAGTAGGTTGATGCAGCTGTTGGAGTGGCGTAGTAGCTGGTGGCAGCAGAAGAAATAGTTGTGTGGACCCTGGTGTTGGTGGGTACCACAGACAGGAGCAGCAGGATGAGTAGGTTGATGCAGCTGTTGGAGTGGCGTAGTAGCTGGTGGCAGCAGAAGAAATAGTTGTGTGGACCCTGGTGTTGGTGGGTACCACAGACAGGAGCAGCAGGATGAGTAGGTTGATGCAGCTGTTGGAGTGGCGTAGTAGCTGGTGGCAGCAGAAGAAATAGTTTTGTGGACCCTGGTGTTGGTGGGTACCACAGACAGGAGCAGCAGGATGAGTAGGTTGATGCAGCTGTTGGAGTGGCGTAGTAGCTGGTGGCAGCAGAAGAAATAGTTGTGTGGACCCTGGTGTTGGTGGGTACCACAGACAGGAGCAGCAGGATGAGTAGGTTGATGCAGCTGTTGGAGTGGCGTAGTAGCTGGTGGCAGCAGAAGAAATAGTTGTGTGGACCCTGGTGTTGGTGGGTACCACAGACAGGAGCAGCAGGATGAGTAGGTTGATGCAGCTGTTGGAGTGGCGTAGTAGCTGGTGGCAGCAGAAGAAATAGTTTTGTGGACCCTGGTGTTGGTGGGTACCACAGACAGGAGCAGCAGGATGAGTAGGTTGATGCAGCTGTTGGAGTGGCGTAGTAGCTGGTGGCAGCAGAATAAATAGTTGTGTGGACCCTGGTGTTGGTGGGTACCACAGACAGGAGCAGCAGGATGAGTAGGTTGATGCAGCCTCCCCCCCACAACTCGGACAGCACAGACACATCCCCAAAAAATTACACATTAATAGTGTTTAGATTATAGTTCACCATGGCACTTGTAGGTACCACGGCAAGTTCAAAAATTAGAAGAGTTTCCAGTCAGGAAGCGGTCGTACTGCCGCAGTTGGGGCCTCCCCACAACTCGGACAGCACAGACACATCCCAAAAAAATTACACATTAATAGTGTTTACCTTGGCACTTAGTGTGTTGGTAGTGTACCACAGCTGTCAAAAAATTTTGAAGCAGGCCTATGCGGAGCCTGGAGGTTGTGGTGGTAAAGGGTGGTAGTAAGGCAGGCATAGTGCGATTTCCAGTCCCTTCATTTCCCCCTCTTGCCAACAACAGGGGCCAGGAATTCACCGACCACCCAAGCCTGATTTATTTTAAGAAACGTCAGTCTGTCCACAGACTGGGTGGACAGACGAGAACGCTTCTCTGTTACCACACCACCGGCCGCGCTGAAGCACCTTTCGGACAGCACGCTGGAAGGGGGGCAAGCAAGGACTTCCAGGGCGTACTGCGCCAGCTCACTCCAAATTTCCAGGTGCTGGACCCAGTAATCAAAGGGGTCCACAGTGGTGTCGCTGTCAAGGCCGCTGTAGGACCCCATATAGTCTGCCACCATCCGGGTCAGGCGCTGGTTCTGGCTTTGAGAGCCAAATGCTGTTGCTGCATGCACCTCCCCACTCGGCTGCTGTACCGGCGTGGCGTACAGCTCCTTTCTGAGCAACAGCAGGTTTGATGGGCGCCTGCTGCTGATGGACGCAGGCACCTGCTGCTGTGCTGGCTGGACTGTGACAGTAGGGGGGGGGAGTCTGGGGGAAGGCTTCCTCCAAGCGCCGAACCAGGGACCGCTGCAACTCCCTCATTTGGCACTCAGGGTCTCCTCCTGCTGCAGGCAGGAACTGATGCAGCTTCCCCTTCAACCGTGGGTCCAGCATCAGGGTGATCCACATGTCCTCCCGACCACGCATCTCTTTGACCCTTGGGTCCCTGAGCAGGCACTGCAACATGTGCGCTGCCATGGGGAAGAGGGCTGCCATATCTGCTGGCATATTATCTTCATAAGTGCTGTCCTCCTCTTCTTCCTCAAACTCCCCCTGCTCTCTCCACCCCCGCACCACTGCAGCTGCACTCGGCAGTGCCTCCTGATCCTCACGGTCAGGGACCTCCAACTCCTCCAACTCCAAGTCCTCAACCTCCTCCTCCTCCTCCTGCTGCACAGAGGTGGACTGCGCAGGTGCCTGCTGCTCCTGCTGGATCAAGTCTCTCTCTCCCACTTGAATCAGACCATCCAGGGCCTTGTGCAGCATGCACACCATGGTCACCCACTGACAAACTGACGCCCGGTCCCGGCTGACCAAGTCGGTGGCCTCCAGGAAGGGTGCCAGGACCATGCACACCAGCTGCATTTTTTTCCATTCAGCAATCCGTATCATCTCCGGGAGGTGGCTGCTGGTGCTGCTCCCAGGGCCGTGCAGAGGATCCTCAAGGGGGGGATGCTGAAATTTGAAAAAGGGGCCCTAATCGATCAATCATGCTAAATTGTGCATGTAATACCCCCTCCCCAGAAAGCAGTATTAGACAGTCTTAACCCACCCTACACACACACGCTCACACACACTCACACACACACTCACACACACTCACACACCTTTATAGTAGTATCAGGCAGACTTTGTGTCTCCTTCCAACAAGTCTTTTGGCGCCACCACCCTCAAATCAGCAGTGATAGGTGCCCACTATTAGAGTGGGCACAGTGGAGCCTGAGGTAGGCACGGACTAACTTTTCATTACTGGGAACCTCTGTCCCTCTTGATCAGCTCCCAAGCTTCTTTTCAGGCAAAGAAGAAGTGGTTGCCAATATGCAGTGGTTGCTAAGCAGTGCAGAACTGCAGTAAGTGTTAAGGTGCATTGGGTGCCCAGATGCAGTGGGTGGTAAGATGCAAAGGTCCAGTTTGTGCTAAGTTGCAGTGTGTACTGAGGTGCCAAAGTACAGTCTGTGTCAAGCTGCTGTGGGTACCAAGGTCCAGATTGTATTGGGTGTTTATTTGCAGTGGGTGCTAAGCAGTATTGGGTGCTGAATAAGTAGCAGATGGTAATAAACAATAGTGGGTGTCATGTGAGTGCTAATTGGTACAGGGAGCCATGTGAGTGCTGGACATGAGTGAGTAGGGAGTGCCATGTGTGAGTATTGAGTCTCATATGGGTTCGGACCAAGGGTGGGTACTGGGTGCTATTTGGGTTCTGGCCATAGACTGGTACTAAGTGCATATAATGGCTTGGTAACTTGGTGCCGTGTGAGTACGGTCTCATGTGGGTGCTAATTATGGGGGGTATAGGGTGTCATGTGGGTCCTAGGTGCAAATACTGAGTGCCAAGTGGGTACTTGGAGTGAGTACATGGTGACATATGGGTGATGGGTGCTGGCTAGTGGGGTATTTGTTGTGATGTTGGTGCTAAATGCAAATGCTGGATGCCATGTGGGTTCTGGGTGCTGGCACAGGATGTCATGTGGATTCTGGCTGTATAGGTGGGTATCAAACATCATTTAGGTGTTGATTGCAGGTACTCAGTCCCTTGTGAGTTCTGGGTGCATGTACTGGATGTCATGTGAGGGCTTGGTGTTTATGCTGGGCACCAAGTGGAGGCTTACTGCAACTGGAACTACTGCAGATGAAACATGTGGGTGTTGGGTGCAGGTACTGGGTATCACATAGGTGCAAATACTTGGTACCATGCCTGCACTGGGTGCTAGCTATGGGTGGGCATTGTGTAGCATATGGGTTCTGAGTGCAGGTACTCCGGGTGCTAGTACTGGTTATGTGGGTGCCATGTGGAGGCTGTGTGCAGGTGTGAGTAGTGGGTGCCATGTCAGGGCTGGGTGCAAGTACTGTGCCATGTAGGTGTGAGTACTGGGTGCCAGCTATAGGGTGAAGGGGAGCAGGTAGTGAGTGTCATGTGGCTGTTTGATGCAAGTACTAAGTGCCATATGGAGGCCAGATGTGAGTATCGGGTGCAGGGTGCTTGGTGCAAGTACTGGGTGCTTGTTATAGTGGGGGTTACTGGTTGAGTGTAATGTGGGTGCTGAATATTGGTGGGATTGTTGTGGGTGCAGGGGGTGGGAGATCACTGTGGGTACTGATATGAATGGCATAGTTGCTGCTAGGGTAGGTAGAGGTCAGTGTGGTTGCTGGGGGAGGTAAAGGTCAGTGTAGGTGCTGGGGGAAGGGTAGGTCACTGTGGGTGCTGGGGGGGAAAAGTAACTGTGGGTGCTGGGGGGGAGAAGTAACTGTGGGTGCTGTGGAAGGTAGATGTCAGTATGGGTGCTGGAGGAAAGGGAGGCCACTGTGGGTCCTTTGGGGGAGGTCACTGTGGGTCTTGGGGGAGGTAGAGGTCATTATGGGTGCTGGACGAAGGGGAGGTCACTGTGGGTGCTTCTGTGAATGGCATAGTTGCTGCTAAGGGATGTAGAGGTCAGTGTGTTTGCTGAGGGAAGGAGAGATCAGTGTGGGTGCTGGGTGAAGGGTAGGTCACTATGGGTTCTGTGGAATGTAGAGGTCAGTATGGGTGCCGGAGGAAGGGGAGGTCACTGTGGGTGCTGGGAGAAGTCAGTGTGGGTTACTGGAGGAGTGAGAAGTCATTGTGGATTCTGGGTGTTGGGAGAGGTCACTGTTGGTGCTAGTGATGGGAGAGGTCACTGTAGGTGCTGCTTTTGCGATGGGAGGTCCCTTTGGGTGCTGCAGGGGACAGCAGGTAGTCGCTGGGGAAGGGAAAGATCACTGTGGGTGCTGGGGAAGTGATAGGTCAGTGTGGGTGCTGGGGTAAGCAGGATCACTGCTAGAGCTGGGGAGGGAGAGGTGATTGTGGGTGCTAGGTGGAGGGAGAGTTCAGTGTGGGTGCTAGGTGGAGGGAGAGGTCAGTGTGGGTGCTTGGTGGAGGGAGAGGTCACAGTGGGTGCTGGGGAAGGGAGAGGTCACTGTGGGTGCTAGGTGGAGGAAGAGGTCACTGTGGGTGCCGGGGAAGGGAGAGGTCACTGTGGGTGCTAGGTGGATGGAGAGGTCACTGTGGGTGCTGGGGGATGGAGAGGTCACAGTGGGTGCTGGGGAAGGGAGAGGTAACTGTGGGTGCTAGGTGGAGGAAGAGGTCACTGTGGGTGCTGGGGAAGGGAGAGGTCACTGTGGGTGCTGGGGAAGGGAGAGGTCACTGTGGGTGCTAGGTGGATGGAGAGGTCACTGTGGGTGCTGGGAAGGGAGAGGTCACTGTGGGTGCTAGGTGGAGGAAGAGGTCACTGTTGGTGCTAGGTGGATGAAGAGGTCACTGTGGGTGCTAGGTGGATGGAGATGTCACTGTAGGTGCTGGGGGAGGGGGAGGTCACTGTGGATGCTAGGTGGAGGGAGAGGTCACTGTGGGTGCAAGGTGGAAGGAGATGTCACTGTGGGTGCTGGGGTAGGGAGAGGTCACTGTGGATGCTAGGTGGAGGAAGAGGTCACTGTGGGGGCTGGGGTGGGAGAGATCAGTAAGGGTCCTACATGGAGGGAGAAGTCACTGTTGGTGCTAGGTGGATGGAGAGGTCACTGTGGGTGCTAGGTGGATGGAGACGTCACTGTGGGTGTCGGGGAAGAGGTCAGTATGGGTCCTAGGTGGAGGGAGAGGACATTGTGGTTGCTAGGTGGAGGGAGAGGTCAGTGAGGCTACTGGAGGAGGGAGAGGTCATAGTGGGTGCAGCTAGGGAGACACCATTTTACTTGCTCCCACATAGAGGGGGTGGAGCTTCCCGCGGGTGGGCGGGGCTTGTCGCGGTTGGGGCGGAGCTTCTTTTTCGTGGCCAGAGGGGCCTTTTTTGAAGATTTTTAAAAGAGGGGGGTGCCTGGGCACCCAGAGCACCCCCCTCTGCACGTGCCTGGCTGCTCCTGTACATGGTGGTGGCATCGGCGGTGGCTTTGGCCAAGTAGTGGTTGACAGCCTGCCTCTGCTCAACCAGACGTTCCAACATGGCCAGGGTGGAATTCCACCGTGTTGGAACGTCAATAATCAGACGGTGCCGTGGCAGGTTCAGCTCCAGCTGCACAGCTTCCAGGGCCGATGAGGCACCGCCCGAGCGGCGGAAATAACCCACCGTCTTGCGAGCAGCTTTTAAAAGTGGCTCCATCCCCTGGTAGGTGCTCAAAAATTTCTGAACCACCAGGTTCAGGACGTGGGCCAGACAGGGGATGTGGGTGAGGTCTCCCCGGCGGATGGCAGCGACAAGGTTGGCCCCATTATCGGACACCACCTCTCCGACTCTGAGGCCTCTGGGGGTCAGCCAACGCCTCTCCTGCTCCTTGAGTTTGTCCAGGACGTGCTCTGCGGTCAGGCTTTGCTTGCCCAGGCTGACCATCTCCAGCAGTGCTTGGCAGTGGCGGGCCTTCACACTGCTGCTGCTGAGGCGGGGGCGTTTGGCGGCGGAGGGTGTGCCGGAGGGTGGATCTGGAGCAGAGGCACTTGCTGCACTTCCCCTGACCCTACTGCGGGGTGGCACCACCCACTGGCTTGATGATGCTGCTGTCCCCTCCTCACCCACTTCCACCAAACTGACCCAGTGTGCGGTGAAGGACAAATAGCGGCCTGTCCCGAACCGGCTGCTCCACGAGTCCATAGTCACATGGACCCGCTCACCCACCGATTGATCAAGCCCACGTTCCACATTGGCCTTTGCGAAGCGGTGTAGTGCTGGCATGGCCGTCCGTGAGAAATAGTGCCGGCTGGGGAAAGGCCAATCCGGCGCTGCGCACTGTAGGAGTGCGCGCATGTCGCTCCCCTCCTGCACAAAGGAGTACGGGAGGAGCTGGGAGGCCATGGCCCGTGTAAGCAGGCCGTTGAGCAGGCGGATCCGACGGCTGCTGGGAGGCTGAGCCCTGATAGCAAACGCCTCGGTCAGCAGGGTCTGGTGTCGCTTCTGGCTTGCACGGGAAGCCGAGGAGGGAGCAGAGGAGATCACTGAGGACTGGCTGCCTGAACAGGCCTCAGTGTCGGTAGGAGTGGAAAAGGGGGTTCCGGTGGTGGTTTGGGGTGGAACACTGACAGTGCCAGCTTCCTTTAGCCTCAAGAACTCCTCATGCTCCTTGTGATGTTTACCAGCCAGATGTTTTATTAAGCTGGAGGTGCCATAGGTGGCGGGGGTGCTACTTCTGCTCAACTTCACCAGGCACCCCTTACAGGTGACATACTTGCTGTCCAGTGACGGCAGATTAAAATAATTCCAGATAGGGGATAAAAATTTCCCCTTACGCCCTGCTGCTGTTACTTTTGTTGCTGCGGGGGTTGGGGCCTGGGGTTGAGTGGTGCGACTGGTGGTAGCGGAAGAAGATAAAGCAGCAGGCTGTTGCTCACTGCTGCTCCTGCCAATTTCAGAGATCATGATTCTCCATGTCAGACCCACCGACGTATCCTCCTCCTCAGACTCAGAGGAGCTAACATGCCCCTCCTGTGGTTGGTGGTAGTCTCTGTCCTTCGCCTCATCATCATAATCATCACCAGACTCCCCCTCCTCAAACAACTGATGGGATGTTGTGGACCCCAACTCCTCTTCTGCTGAGTCTGACACATCGGGCAAGGAGTAGGACCCCTCCCCAACAACCACCGTCACCATCTGTGACTCAGCCATAAATCCCATTTGGGAAAGAATATCCCCCTCAACCTCCGTGGTTACAGGCCTGATTGTGCTCGTGGGGTCTGGACTAAACAAATCAGCAGCACTTGAGGGTAGGCTGCCTGCTGGGGTCGACATGACTGACGACGAGTCCCCATGCACTGCTGCTGGGCGGCTGCTGCTGCTCCTGCGAACAGGAGTGGTGGTGGGGGTGGAGCTCTCTGTTGCAGAGCTGCTGGTGCCCTGCTCATCCAACATTAGCTGCATCACAGGCTCGGCGTCTTTCTCCTCCAATTTGCGCCGCCTACCCTGCTGAAAAATTGACGCTACGCGCTGCTGCGCCGCTACAGCGTGACTCCCCCTATCAGCTTGGCGCCCAGTGCGTCCACGGCCAGTGGCTACCGGCTGAATGGGCAGTATGGCAGAACTGCTGGCGGTGACAGTGCCAGCAATATTCCCTCTCTTTTTGCCTTTGATGGCCTTCCCTCGGCTGCCAGTGCCAGCAGACATACTGCACGTATGATGGATGTGGGGTACTTTATTGAAATTGGGGGGTGATACAGACAGAGCACAGTAGAACACAGTGTGCACACTAACGGACTGTCTGTCACACTGACACTCAAGATCAAGAAGACACAGCAGAAATTCAGTAGTCACTCACACACAGACAGTACTAGTCTAACACAACTAGCGCTGACTGCAGTACTGAACTACACAAAATACAATTACACACTACACAGTAATCCTCCAACTGTGTAGCTAAGGCAGCACCAGCACTGGCCTATGTGCACAAACAGCAGCACACTAAGACACAGATAGCAGAGCTGCTGCCTGCAAGCTGCAGCAGCAGAGACTGTCACAGCTCACACAGACAGCACAGACTGACACACTAACTAACTACAACAATATAAAACACTACTAGCTACACTACAATAGACAACAGTGTTATATACAGCAGGTGTTGGTGTATAAAAACGCTGGATTTATCACTGGGATAATGCACTTGCTTAACAATACACACTGGACAAACTATCTCAGTGGCAGTCACAGCAAGGACGATTTTTTCATCATGGGCATGGCCCCCCTCCTTATATACAGGAGGGACTGGCCAAGGTTCCCCTCTGTGATTGGTTGCTTGGTTGCCAGGGCTTCTGCTGGGAGCCCTCTGATTGGCTGAATGACATCATTCCCTTTAGTTACACTATCCGGATCCGGATAGTAGAACGGATATCCGCGGGTATCCGTGGGTATCCGGATTATGCGGCCAGATATCCGGATAGAGCTATCCGGATAGTGGCCCAGGTATCCGGATCCGATCCGGATACCGTAAAAATGGTCGGATACCCGGGTTAACCCGGGTACCCGGGATCCGGATGAGGAACCCTGGCCGTGAACATGTGTATGCATTATGTACTACAGCATCTAGACACCCCAGGAACCTACACCAGGATTTTATTTATAGATAACAGCTCTGCATTTAATACCATAATACCATCCCTGCTACACAGCAAGCTCTCCCAGCTACACATACCTGAATCCATCTGCAAATGGATAACCGATTTCTTAACCGACAGGAGACAGCAGGTTAGACTTGGGAAGCACACATCAAGCTCTCTGACAGTCAGCACTGGTGCACCCCAGGGCCGCGTGCTTTCCCCACTGCTCTACTCACTGTACACCAACGACTGCATCTCCACAGATCCATCGGTTAAGGTTCTGAAGTTTGCAGACGACACAACAGTAGTTGGTCTCATACAAAACGGGGACGAGTCTGCATACAGGCATATGGTGGGACAGCTTTCCTCCTGGTGCAGCAGCAACAACTTGGAACTAAATGCTCTCAAAACCATGGAGATGATAATAGACTTTAGGAGATCTCCCCCCAAGCACCTCCCCTTAACCATAAATGGATCCACAATAACCCAGGTAGAGTCATTCGAGTTTCTTGGGTCCACAATCTCAAACAACCTAAAATGGGACAACGACACTGCCACTATTGTCAAGAAAGTGCAACAGAGGATGTACCATCTAAACCAGCTGAAAAAGTTTGGCCTACCTCAAAATTTAATGGTGCAGTTCTACACTGCAATAATTGAATCCACCATAACATCATCTATGAATGTATAGTTCGGCTCCTGCTCAGCATTAGAAAAGGTGAGGCTGCAGCGCATCATCCGATCAGCGGAAAGGATAATTGGCTGTAGCTTACCTTCCCTGCAGGATCTTTACACTAGCAGGTGCAGAAAGAGAGCAACCAAAATTGCCTCTGACCCCTCTCACCCAGCTCACTCCATCTTCCAGCGCATGCCTTCAGGAGTAAGATTCCGGTCAATCGCTACCAAAACCTCTAGACACAGGAACAGCTTTTTTCCTCAAGCGGTAGCCATACTTAATGCTGAACCACGTTAGAGCTGCTAGGACTGAAAGTAATCAGCACAGAACTAAACATGAACAATTCTCACACTGCTTACTGCCACTGTACTTGCATAATGTCTTGACTTGTAATATACACACTGTCTGCCCTTGTATTGTTTTTTTTTTTGTGTTTGTTAAGCAACTGCCAAGACAAATTCCTTGTAGGTGCAAACTTACTTGGCGAAATAAAAATTGATTCTGATTCTGATTAAGAAGAAAAGACTGTCGGTAATGCGTTGATAAATCTCCCCCTATGATTGGAGGAAAAAGATATGTGCACCAACTGTCCATTTCATGTGGTTTATTGCATCTTCTTAATCTCCATGTACAAGTGCATTTAAGATCTAACCTCTATGTCAACATCCATCTGGACAAAGGAGGGCAGCCATGGGAGTGGAGGAGGGGTAGCGGGCACCGAGGTGGGATAGGCGATGGCTGTTTTTCATCCTTCTGGACACTTGGTCATGCTGCTTTCCACTGAAAGAAGCGAGATGCGGACTTCCAGAAGCCGCGTCTCACTCTTGACTGGCGTTACTACCGACTGACTTGGCCTGGGATTGGCCGGAAAGAGCAGTATGGGATCCTGCCTGCATCAAAAAGGTAAGACTCATGCATGCAAAAGCATGCATATACATTTAAACTAAATACCGTATTGTGCCGCAATAACAAGTATCGTCGCAGCAAAACAAGTCTACACTTGGATCCAACCATGCAGGGCCAGTCACGGCTACCATATAGAAAACAGGCCAATATTTTATCCCATTCCATCCCACATGTGCATTCTACCATCCCAAGTCAGTCAGTCAATACACATTACATGAAAGAAAGGTGTTGAGTGATCACCCAATATTCCTTTTCCTTAACCACTTCCCGACCGCCTAACGCACAGAGGCGGCCGGGAAGTGGAGCCCTGAAGGACCGGCTCACCCACAGAGGCGGCGGTCCTTTTAAGGGCATGGGCGGAGCGATCGCGTCATCCGTGACGCGATCCTCCGCCGGCTACTGTCACCGCTCGCCCGCCGCAACATCCCGCCGGCTATACGGAAGCGCCGGCGGGATGTTAACCCCGCGATCGCCGCATACAAAGTGTATAATACACTTTGTAATGTTTACAAAGTGTATTATACAGGCTGCCTCCTGCCCTGGTGGTCCCAGTGTCCGAGGGACCACCAGGGCAGGCTGCAGCCACCCTAGTCTGCACCCAAGCACACTGATTTCTCCCCCCCTTGCCCCAGATCGCCCACAGCACCCATCAGACCCCCCCCCTGCCCACCCCCCAGACCCCTGTTTGCACCCAATCACCCCCCTAATCACCCATCAATCACTCCCTGTCACTATCTGTCAACGCTATTTTTTTTTATCCCCCCCCCTGCTCCCTGCCCCCTCCTGATCACCCCCCACCCCTCAGATTCTCCCCAGACCCCCCCCCCAGACCACCCCCCCCTGTTTACTGTATGCATCTATCCCCCTGATCACCTGTCAATCACCTGTCAATCACCCGTCAATCACCCGTCAATCACCCCCTGTCACTGCCACCCATCAATCAGCCCCTAACCTGCCCCTTGCGGGCAATCTGATCACCCCCCCACACCAATAGATCGCCCGCAGATCCGACATCAGATCACCTCCCAAATCCATTGTTTACATCTATTCTCTCCTCTAAACACCCACTAATTACCCATCAATCACCCATCAATCACCCCCTATCACCACCTGTCACTTTTACCTATCAGATCAGACCCTAATCTGCCCCTTGCGGGCACCCAATCACCCGCCCACACGCTCAGATTGCCCTCTGACCCCCCCTTATCAATTCACCAGTGCATTAATTACATCTGTTCTTCCCTGTAATAACCCACTGATCACCTGTCAATCACCTGCCAATCACCTATCACCCATCAATCACCCCCTGTCACCCCCTGTCACTGCCACCCATCAATCAGCCCCTAACCTGCCCCTTGCAGGCAATCTGATCACCCACCCACACCATTAGATCGCCCGCAAACCCGCCGTCAGATTACCTCCCAAATGTATCGTTTACATCTGTTATCTTCTCTAAACACCCACTAATTACCCATCAATCACCCATCAATCACCCCCTATCACCACCTGTCACTGTTACCTATCAGATCAGACCCTA
The DNA here is from genome assembly GCF_040937935.1 of Hyperolius riggenbachi. NCBI lineage: Eukaryota > Metazoa > Chordata > Amphibia > Anura > Hyperoliidae > Hyperolius > Hyperolius riggenbachi. The sequence goes on from NC_090648.1 coordinate 28,307,517, forward strand.
ATCTGCCCCTTGCGGGCACCCAATCACCCGCCCACACGCTCAGATTGCCCTCAGACCCCCCCCCCCTTTATCAATTAGCCAGTGCATTAATTACATCTGTCCTTCCCTGTAATAACCCACTGATCACCTGTCAATCACCTGCCAATCACCTATCACCCATCAATCACCCCTGTCACCCCCTGTCACTGCCACCCATCAATCAGCCCCTAACCTGCCCCTTGCGGGCAATCTGATCACCCACCCACACCAATAGATCGTCCGCAGATCCGACATCAGATCACCACTCAAGCGCAGCGTTTACATCTATTCTCTCCTCTAAACACCCACTAATTACCCATCAATCACCCATCAATCACTCCCTATCACCACCTGTCACTGTTACCTATCAGATCAGACCCTAATCTGCCCCTTGCGGGCACCCAATCACCCGCCTACACGCTCAGATTGCCCTCAGACCCCCCCTTATCAATTCGCCAGTGCAATATTTACATCTGTCCTTCCCTGTAATAACCCACTGATCACCTGTCAATCACCTGCCAATCACCTATCACCCATCAATCACCCCCTGTCACTGCCACCCAACAATCAGCCCCTAACCTGCCCCTTGCGGGCAAACTGATCACCCACCCACACCAATAGATCGCCCGCAGATCCGACATCAGATCACCACCCAAGCGCAGTGTTTCCATCTATTCTCTACCCTAAACACCCACTAATTACCCATCAATCACCCCCTGTCACTGCCACCCATCAATCACCCCCTGTCACTGCCACCCATCAATCACCCGCTGTCACTGCCACCCATCAATCAGCCCCTAACCTGCCCCTGGCGGGCAAACTGATCACCCACCCACACCAATAGATCGCCCGCAGATCCGACATCAGATCACCACCCAAGCGCAGTGTTTCCATCTATTCTCTACCCTAAACACCCACTAATTACCCATCAATCACCCCCTGTCACTGCCACCCATCAATCACCCCCTGTCACTGCCACCCATCAATCACCCGCTGTCACTGCCACCCATCAATCAGCCCCTAACCTGCCCCTGGCGGGCAAACTGATCACCCACCCACACCAATAGATCGCCCGCAGATCCGACATCAGATCACCACCCAAGCGCAGTGTTTCCATCTATTCTCTACCCTAAACACCCACTAATTACCCATCAATCACCCCCTGTCACTGCCACCCATCAATCACCCCCTGTCACTGCCACCCATCAATCACCCGCTGTCACTGCCACCCATCAATCAGCCCCTAACCTGCCCCTGGCGGGCAAACTGATCACCCACCCACACCAATAGATCGCCCGCAGATCCGACATCAGATCACCACCCAAGCGCAGTGTTTCCATCTATTCTCTACCCTAAACACCCACTAATTACCCATCAATCACCCCCTGTCACTTCTACCTATCAGATTAGACCCCTATCTGCCCCTAGGGCACTCAATCACCCGCCCACACCCTCAGAATGCCCTCAGACCCCAGCCCTGATCACCTCGCCAGTGCATTGCTTGCATCTATTCCCCCCTCTAATCACACCTTGAGACACCCATCAATCACCTCCTGTCACCCCCTAGCACACCTACCCATCAGATCAGGCCCCAATTTGCCCCGTGTGGGCTCCTGATCACTCGGCCAAACCCTCAGATCCCCCTCAGACCCCCTTCCGATCACCTCCCCAGTGCATTGATTGCATCTATTTTCCCCTCTAACCACCCCCTGAGACACCCATCAATCACCTCCTGTCACCCCCCTAGCACTCCTATCCATCAGATCAGGCCCAATACAACCTGTCATCTAAAAGGCCACCCTGCTTATGACCGGTTCCACAAAATTCGCCCCCTCATAGACCACCTGTCATCAAAATTTGCAGATGCTTATACCCCTGAACAGTCATTTTGAGACATTTGGTTTCCAGACTACTCACGGTTTTGGGCCTGTAAAATGCCAGGGCGGTATAGGAACCCCACAAGTGACCCCATTTTAGAAAAAAAGACACCCCAAGGTATTCTGTTAGGTGTATGACGAGTTCATAGAAGATTTTATTTTTTGTCAAAAGTTAGCGGAAATTAATTTTTATTGGTTTTTTTTCACAAAGTGTCATTTTTCACTAACTTGTGACAAAAAATAAAATCTTCTATGAACTCGCCATACACCTAACGGAATACCTTGGGGTGTCTTCTTTCTAAAATGGGGTCACTTGTGGGGTTCCTATACTGCCCTGGCATTTTAGGGGCCCTAAACCGCGAGGAGTAGTCTAGAAAACAAATGCTTCAAAATGACCTGTGAATAGGACGTTGGGCCCCTTAGCGCACCTAGGCTGCAAAAAAGTGTCACACATGTGGTACCGCCGTACTCAGGAAAAGTAGTATAATGTGTTTTGGGGTGTATTTTTACACATACCCATGCTGGGTGGGAGAAATTTCTATGTAAATGGACAATTGTGTGTAAAAAAATCAAACAATTGTCATTTACAGAGATATTTCTCCCACTTAGCATGGGTATGTGTAAAAATACACCCCAAAACGCATTATACTACTTCTCCTGAGTACGGCGGTACCACATGTGTGGCACTTTTTTACACCCTAAGTACGCTAAGGGGCCCAAAGTCCAATGAGTACCTTTAGGATTTCACAGGTCATTTTGCGACATTTGGTTTCAAGACTACTCCTCACGGTTTAGGGCCCCTAAAATGCCAGGGCAGTATAGGAACCCCACAAATGACCCCATTCTAGAAAGAAGACACCCAAAGGTATTCCGTACGGAGTATGGTGAGTTCATAGAAGATTTTATTTTTTGTCACAAGTTAGCGGAAAATGACACTTTGTGAAAAAAAACTATTAAAATCAATTTCCGCTAACTTGTGACAAAAAAATAAAAACTTCTATGAACTCACCATACTCCTAACGGAATACCTTGGGGTGTCTTCTTTCTAAAATGGGGTCATTAGTGGGGTTCCTATACTGCCCTGGCATTTTAGGGGCCCTAAACCGTGAGGAGTAGTCTTGAAACAAAAATGACCTGTGAAATCCTAAAGGTACTCATTGGACTTTGGGCCCCTTAGTGCAGTTAGGGTGCAAAAAAGTGCCACACATGTGGTATCGCCGTACTCGGGAGAAGTAGTACAATGTGTTTTGGGGTGTATTTTTACACATACCCATGCTGGGTGGGAGAAATACCTCTGTAAATGACAATCTTTTGATTTTTTTACACACAATTGTCCATTTACAGAGGTATTTCTCCCACCCAGCATGGGTATGTGTAAAAATACACCCCAAAACACATTTTACTACTTCTCCCGAGTATGGCGATACCACATGTGTGGCACTTTTTTGCACGCTAACTGCGCTAAAGGGCCCAAAGTCTAATGAGTACCTTTAGGATTTCACAGGTCATTTTGCGACATTTGGTTTCAAGACTACTCCTCACGGTTTAGGGCCCCTAAAATGCCAGGGCAGTATAGGAACCCCACAAATGACCCCATTTTAGAAAGAAGACACCCCAAGGTATTCCGTTAGGAGTATGGTGAGTTCATAGAAGATTTTATTTTTTGTCAAAAGTTAGCGGAAATTGATTTTAATTGTGTTTTTTCACAAAGTGTCATTTTCCGCTAACTTTTGACAAAAAATAAAATCTTCTATGAACTCACCATACTCCTAACGGAATACCTTGGGGTGTCTTCTTTCTAAAATGGGGTCATTTGTGGGGTTCCTATACTGCCCTGGCATTTTAGGGGCCCTAAACCGTGAGGAGTAGTCTTGAAACGAAATTTCTCAAAATGACCTGTGAAATCCTAAAGGTACTCATTGGACTTTGGGCCCTTTAGCGCAGTTAGGGTGCAAAAAAGTGTCACACATGTGGTATCGCCGTACTCAGGAGAAGTAGTATAATGTGTTTTGTGATGTATTTTTACACATACCCATGCTGAGTGGGAGAAATATCTCTGTAAATGGACAATTGTGTGTAAAAAAATTAACAAGTTGTCATTTACAGAGATATTTCTCCCACCCAGCATGGGTATGTGTAAAAATACACCCCAAAACACATTATACTACTTCTCCTGAGTACGGCAATACCACATGTGTGGCACTTTTTTGCAGCCTAACTGCGCTAAGGGGTCCAAAGTCCAATGAGCACCTTTAGGCTTTACAGGGGTGCTTACAATTTAGCACCCCCCAAAATGTCAGGACAGTAAACACACCCCACAAATGACCCCATTTTGGAAAGTAGACCCTTCAAGGTATTCAGAGAGGGGCATGGTGAGTCCGTGGCAGATTTCATTTTTTTTTGTCGCAAGTTAGAAGAAATGGAAACTTTTTTTTTTTTTTTTTTTTCTCACAAAGTGTCATTTTCCGCTTACTTGTGACAAAAAATAATATCTTCTATGAACTCACTATGCCTTTCAGTGAATACTTTGGGATGTCTTCTTTCCAAAATGGGGTCATTTGGGGGGTATTTATACTATCCTGGAATTCTAGCCCCTCATGAAACATGACAGGGGGTCAGAAAAGTCATAGATGCTTGAAAATGGGAAAATTCACTTTTTGCACCATAGTTTGTAAACGCCATAACTTTTACCCAAACCAATAAATATACGCTGAATGGGTTTTTTTTTATCCAAAACATGTTTGTCCACATTTTTCGTGCTGCATGTATACAGAAATTTTACTTTATTTGAAAACTGTCAGCACAGAAAGTTAAAAAAATCATTTTTTTGCCAAAATTCATGTCTTTTTTGCTGAATATAATAAAAAGTAAAAATCGCAGGAGCAATCAAATAGCACCAAAAGAAAGCTTTATTAGTGACAAGAAAAGGAGCCAAAATTAATTTAGGTGGTAGGTTGTATGAGCGAGCAATAAACCGTGAAAGCTGCAGTGGTCTGAATGGAAAAAAAGTGGCCGGTCCTTAAGGGGTAGAAAGCCCTAGGTCCTCAAGTGGTTAAAATCATCGGGGGACAAACTAAGCAAAACTAATTATGAACTGCGACAGTAAAAAGGTATTATATAAATGCTTATTTTTCGCATTCATAACTGTCTTATAGACCACCACCATCTCCAACAACCTCCGTCTCAGATATTTCAAATTGTGGGGGAAAAGAGGGAGGAAACATAGGGGACATGAAGGGGACTGGGAGCATCGCACCACCCAAAACACAGGCGACAATCATCGGCTGGTAGTGCAGGCCTGATACCATATCTCAGTGCACAGGCATTTACATTTTTTATACCATGTACAAAAAGAGAAAAGTATCCACATATCGGCCTATTATTTATTACCACCAGCCGGTCTTGGGTTAAAAGTGTCATAAATTAAATTGCACCATAGGTTCAACATAACCAAAATCCCAAAATAACCAAAAAAAGTTTGTATATTCTCCCCATACAGACACCCCAGTTTCCTTGGTTTCATTGGCTTTCCCCTAAATTGGCCGTAGACTATTATGGTTTTATGACCTATTATTGTTATATGACCATGGTAGGGATTAGATTCTGAGCTATTTTGAGTAACAGTTTAATGATGAACAGAAATTTTGCAAGCCATAATTTCGCAATGAAATTCCTAATTACAATGCAAAACTAATGCAACATTTTGGGGAAAATCATGTCTTCTGTCATAATCAGGAACCCTAATTTTCATGTAATTTTGTGCGGACTTTAGCACAGCCCCCAACATGCTATTGTCAATTGTTGCTGTGTTCTTCCTCCCTTCCTCCCTCCTCCCTTCCTCCCTCCCTCCTCCCTCCTTTCTCGTTCGCATGTCAAAGTGTCATTAGGGCCATGCTGTAACATACATGGTAGTGTAACTATTTCAACTAATGTACCCTTCTTAAACTTGAAGATTGTATACAAATGTAAGCAGACTGCAGAGTGGCGCAGTGGAAGTGTGCTGGGCCCATAACCCAACGGTTGAAAGATTGAAACCAACCTCTGCTAGGCATGCTTTCATTTTTGCACCTCGCTTTATCACATGGGCAAAACGGTTTCCATAGCCCTGTAAGAGAAAGTGTAATAAGGGCCCTGCCGTAACATAGATATTACAGTAGCTAAGACTACTCCTGTCCTGGGCCTTACTTGTAGTTGAAGAGATGAGTGAACTGTGACACCACACTTAAAAAAAAAAAAAAAAACACAGCAAACAGAGAAGCTTCCCCATATTGGAGCATTGGATTTGGTAAAGTCTTAAGCCAATGTTGTAACAATCGGTATCAGCACGCAGAGAGAATCTGATTATTGGCGATCTGCAGTATCACCAAGAATGCAGATATATACCCGATTATTGATGATCTGCAGTATCACCGATAATCCGATATATTGCTAACCTCTGGGCACCAGCAAAAAGAACACAAAGACAGTAATATAAATCACAGAAGTGTGGAAATATCCACCACACGGCGATTCCTCAGAGGTGTGGTTACCTCTGAATGGGAACCCCGTGCATGAGATCCTCTAACCAGGCAGAGTGAGGAATCTCGACCCCTAGCAGTAACCGTCTGCTTGGGGCAGGCGTCTCGGAGAGGCAAGCCTCAGAGATAACCCTCCAGTGGGAGACGTTCCACTGAAGGGAGAATGGTCAGACAGACAGAGGTTCAGCAACAGAGATGACAGATAAGGTACAAAGACAGAAGGCTGATTCGGTATCCAAGGCAAGCAGGGTCTGGCAACGGTATATCAGATATGCGAGGTACCGAATCAGAAGACAGAGGAGTAGTCAGAAAAGCAATAAGTCATAACAGATATCAAACAATGCCTAGTCTGAGTGCGAGGTCCTTGGTCTCAGCACCCTGGAAGTAGTCTGAATAATAACACAGATTAACAGTACAAGTAAACTGGCTAAGTGTGAATTCCCAGGTCCACCTGGTTCTAACACACTGTAGGATCTGACTAAAGGTCTGAGTGCTTCCACGTAGTGATCGCAACGGCAGACAACCAGCAACTGACAAGCAAGCTGTATACAGTGGTGTGAAAAACTATTTGCCCCCCTCCTGATTTCTTATTCTTTTGCATGTTTGTCACACTTAAATGTTTCTGCTCATCAAAAAACGTTAACTATTAGTCAAAGAAGACATAATTGAACACAAAATGCAGTTTTAAATGATGGTTTTTATTATTTAGTGAGAAAAAAACCTCCAAATCTACATGGCCCTGTGTGAAAAAGTGATTGCCCCCCTTGTTAAAAAATAACTTAACTGTGGTTTATCACACCTGAGTTCAATTTCTGTAGTCACCCCCAGGCCTGATTACTGCCACACCTGTTTCAATCAAGAAATCACTTAAATAGGAGCTATCTGACACAGAGAAGTAGACCAAAAGCACCTCAAAAGCTAGACATCATGCCAAGATCCAAAGAAATTCAGGAACAAATGAGAACAAAAGTACTGTAATTGAGATCTATCAGTCTGGTAAAGGTTATAAAGCCATTTCTAAAGCTTTGGGACTCCAGCAAACCACAGTGAGAGCCATTATCCACAAATGGCAAAAACATGGAACAGTGATGAACCTTCCCAGGAGTGGCTGGCCGACCAATATTACCCCAAGAGCGCAGAGAAAACTCATCCGAGAGGCCACAAAAGACCCCAGGACAACATCTAAAGAACTGCAGGCCTCACTTGCCTCAATTAACCTCCTTAGCGGTAATCCCGTGTGTGACACGGGGTAAGCCGCCGGAGGGTGCCGCTCAGGCCCTGCTGGGCCGATTTAAATAATTTTTTTTTGCTGGACGCAGCTAGCACTTTGCTGATCGGAGATCGCCGAAGGCGATCGAAACGGGCGGGGGGATGCCGCTGAGCTGCCCCCTGCCGGTATTTTTCATACCGCCAAGGGGGTTAAGGTCAGTGTTCACGACTCCACCATAAGAAAGAGACTGGGCAAAAACCGCCTGCATGGCAGATATCCAAGGCGCAAACCACTTTTAAGCAAAAAGAACATTAAGGCTCGTCTCAATTTTGCTAAAAAACATCTCAATGATTGCCAAGACTTTTGGGAAAATACCTTATGGACCGACGAGACAAAAGTAGAACTTTTTGGAAGGTGCGTGTCCCGTTACATCTGACATAGAAGTAACACAGCATTTCAGTAAAAGAACATCATACCAACAGTAAAATATGGTGGTGGTAGTGTGATGGTCTGGGGTTGTTTTGCTGCTTCAGGACCTGGAAGGCTTGCTGTGATAGATGGAACCATAAATTCTACTGTCTACCAAAAAATCCTGAAGGAGAATGTCCGGCCATCTGTTTGTCAACTCAAGCTGAAGCGATCTTGGGTGCTGAAGCAGGACAATGACCCAAAACACACCAGCAAATCCACCTCTGAATGGCTGAAGAAAAACAAAATGAAGAATTTAGAGTGGCCTAGTCAAAGTCCTGACCTGAATCCTATTGAGATGTTGTGGCATGACCTTAAAAAGGCGGTTCATGCTAGAAAACCCTCAAATAAAGCTGAATTACAACAATTCTGCAAATACGAGTGGCCCAAAATTCCTCCAGAGAGCTGTAAAAGACTCATTGCAAGTTATCGCAAACGCTTGATTGCAGTTATTGCTGCTAAGGGTGGCCCAACCAGTTATTAGGTTCAGGGGGCAATTTCTTTTTCACACAGCTCCATGTAGGTTTTGAGTTTTTTTTCTCACTAAATAATAAAAACCATCATTTAAAACTGCATTTTGTGTTCAATTATGTTATCTTTGACTAATAGTTAACGTTTTTTGATGAGCAGAAACATTTAAGTGTGACAAACATGCAAAAGAATAAGAAATCAGGAAGGGGGCACATAGTTTTTCACACCACTGTATATAGTTGCAGGACTCTGCCGCCCCGCCCGAACCACTCAGGAGTCCAGCAGGAATCAGCTGATCATCCTGATCAGCTGACATATCTCCTGCTGGCATAAAGGTCCTGACTTCTGGCTCGCGCGTGCGTAGCTCTAAACCTGTGTGAACTAACAGGCTCAGCCACACCAGCTGCACGCTGCTGCGTGCAAACCGCCGCGCTGGACGCGGAATCAGCCGCCTGACCGTTGTTGCATGCGGCGGCTTTTCCGCGTCCCGCTCTGCCGCCAGACACACGCTTCCGCGTGCAAACCGCCACACTGGATGCGGAATCAGCCGCCCGCTCAGTAGCACTCGTGGCGGCTTTTCCGCGATCTCTCACAAATGTGTTGTAAGACACAAGTAAGCTTTAGGTTAACAGGAATGGTTGCATGGCCACCTAGCTTTTCATCCTTCCCAGGCCAGTTAGGCTGACTTCAGCCTGTAGTGTTGGTGGTATAGTGGTGAGCATAGCTGCCCTCCAAGCAGTTGACCTGGGTTTGATTCCTGGCCAATGTATGTGAGCGGGCTTTTGACATCCTACAAATCCCTGGAAGACAAGAGGAGGAGAGGAAGGGAATTACACTTCCTGATAGATGTATACACATGCAAGATGTTGTAATGTAGTTTAGGCCTGCATCATTTTTTTTAATTTTCAAGTTCGCCTCCCCATTGAAGTCTATTGCGGTTCGCAAAAGTTCGCGCGAACCGAACTTTTGCGGTAGGTTTGTGAACCTGGTTCGTGAACCTAAAATCGGAGGTTCGGCCCAACGCAAATTAAAACGCAACGCCCCAAAAAAGTTGCAATGCAACTTAATGCCCCGTTATGGTCATATACAGTAGAGCATACAGGCAATGAAAAGTATGCTTCCAAGTCATTACTGAGCATGTGCAAACAGTCCAATGCAGCTAATAACGTGTATAACGCGCAGCACTTTCACTTAATGTGCAGTGTTAGACACCAACGCAACGTGTGCATTGTGAACAGGGCATTGATTTTTCATTGCAGTGAGTTATTCTGCGTTAAATGTTGTTTTAACTTGCGACTTTAACCTCGCACTGTGAAAGAGGCAAAAAAAAAACCATTCTTCCTTTGTATTTTTATAAGCAATTGTCTTAAAAGGTACAAGGTATTTTTATAAAATGTGTTTTTTTACTTGTACCCACTGCTCTCCTTAACGTGTATTTTGGTGACAGTAGCTTGTATGAGGGCTCTCCTATTAACCACTAAAATTGGCCTGAATTAGGTAAAAATTATGTGAAATTAGGAATGATTACACAAAATCAGTTGAAATTTGACATCACACTTACATATGGGTGTAACTGCAATATGGGCTGACGTGCCGATGACAGACCTAGAGCCCATTTTTAAACGGGCTTAGGTCGCCTAGTACAAAATAATCATATGGTAGGACATTAGACTATGACTATGGTAGGATTAGATTGTGAGCACCTCTGAGGACAGTCAGTGACATGAATATGTATTCTGTAAAGTGCTGCAGAAGATGTCAGTGCTATATAAATACATAATAATTATATGGTAGGACATTAGACTATGACTTGGTAGGATTAGATTGTGAGCTCCTCTGGGGACAGTAACAGGACTATAGGCTGCCTACAGCACTATGGAGGATGTCAGCACTAAATAAATACTAACTAATAATAAACATTTAAGCATAGAACCTTTTGTTACTGTTGCCAAGATTAGACTTAGGCTTCTGCATTTAATTAGACTTAGGCTTCTGCATTTAAAATTGGTACCTTACATACTCGCGTATAAGCCTAATTTTTCAGCACAAAAAATGTGCTGAAAAGTTACCCCCTTGGCTTATATGCAGGGATGCTCATCACGAGTAATCACGAGTAACCGCCTCAAGCCTGGTACAGTTGGTCATTGGGTGACTGGGGTTCAAACTCAGAAAAGGGGGTGGAGCCACAAACAGCCAATCAGATGTCTTTCAGTGCAGTGCAAATTATTGATGCCAAAGACCATAAAGCTCACAAACCAGGTCATTGATTAATTGAGTAATTGTTTGATAGGGTTAGAAAAAGTGAGCCAACATCAGCTTAATACATACCCGCATGCCCGGGCAATGCCAGGCCATCAGCTAGTGTATATATATATATGTGTGTATATATGTATATATATATATATATATGTATATATATATATATATATATATATATATATATATATATATATATATATATATATATATATATATATATATATATATATATAGAAGAAATATATATCAATGACATATCAAAAAAGTAATAATCTCAGAGAAGATCGTTTTACTTCGGCCCTAGAATACGATACATGCACTACACCAAACATACATAGATATATGACTATGGTAGGGATTAGATTGTGAGCCCCTCTGAGGACAGTCAGTGACAGGATTATAGGCTCCATATAGCGCTGTGTAAGATGTCAGCACTATATAAATACATAATAATGATATAGTAGGACATTAGACTATGACTATGGTAGGATTAGAGTGTGAGCTCCTCTGAGGACAGTCAGTGACATGACTATGTACTCTGTAATGTGCTGCAGAAGAAGTCAGTGCTATATAAATACATAATAACTAGCCGACCCGTGGCGTAGCATACGCCGCATAAGAGGGTAGAGGGCAGGAAGGGGGTATTGGGCACAGCGACGGGGAGGGGGGTTGGACCCCCCCCCTCAACTGGGTCCCCCATGTATGCTCTACCTCCAGCTGAAGCTCAGCAGGACCCCCCCCCCCCCTCACCTGGGTCCCCATGTGCAATTCCCCTACAGCTTAAGCTCACCTGGGTCCCCATGTGCAATTCCCCTCCAGCTTAAGCTCAGCAGGAACCCCCCCCCCCCCCTCACCTGGGTCCCCCATGTGCGCTCCCCCTCCTGCTTAAGCACAGTAGCAGCCGCCACTATTAGTAAGAGGCAGCGGGCGGGGATGACTCACCTCTTCCGTGTTCCATCATGCGTTCCACTGTCGTCACTTCCTGCAATGCCGCACACTGTATTGGTGTAATTTGCCTTTTTAAAACTGAAGGAAATCTGCAATAATTCAGCTATAAGTGAGCATTTGTGGTTACCCACAATGCACTGCTACTAAATATGCAAATTTCCCCTTTTCCCCCTTGGTAAGCCAAGCAAGCATTCCTAGCTGCTGATGTATAGCAAGCATACAGCTGTACATTTTACACATTCAAACCCACATTCAGACAGCCTGTTTCAGATTTTTGGTCCTCATCAGTACATGGCAGAGATTGATACAGCTGTATGAGATAGGGCTTGGACCACTACAACAGAGTAACCAAGCAGCTCAGGGTGACCCAAAGCACTTGGAATGTATAGGGGGATAAAAGGAACCAAAAAGACCTCCTACTAAAAAAAGCAAAGCTTGGTGTAATTTGCCTTCCTAAAACAGAAGGAAATATGCAATAATTCAGCTATAAGTGAACATTTGTGGTTACCCACAATGCACTGCTACTAAATATGCAAATAATTCCTTTTCACACTTAGTAAGCCAAGCAAGCATCCAGAGCCGCTGGTATATAGCAGTGTTGTCCGGATCATGAACGATTTGGATCTTTGATCCGAATCTCTTTTGTGAGTCGAATCATCCGGATCATCAAAATTAACAGATTCAGATCAAAAGGGGTGGAGCCAGGAGTGGCACGCCCCACTCTCTCAGCGGGCATTGGGGTCCTGGAAGCAGAGCAGAGATAGATCGCTCAGTTGGAGGGGAGCCAGCCTTGCAGGGGCAGGTAGTTGGGAGAGGGGACATGGGTGCCACTGTCAGATATGTGTGGAGCACACTACTGGCTGCAATGTGCTACTGATTATAGGCTGTCTGTTGTAGTTGTGAACAAATGGGAAACTTTTGGCTGAGAAGCACAGCTCTGTAACTGCAGACAGCTTGGAACACAGGCACTGTGATTGCTGTGCAATATGATCCTCCTGCACTGCTCTAAACAGCTGCACTTATCTTCTCCCTAAATTTATGATGTGTTCCAGGTGAGAAAAGGGGAATGCTTTCTTTCACTGTGAGACATTTGCATTCAGAGTATACAGATGAAATATATGTAAAGCATATGATTGCAATTGGGTATTGTGTGCAAAAAACATTTCTGCTCTCTGCTCACCCCTCTTCGTTCATCTCCTCCCTTCTGTTCACCCCCCTCCCCTTCTTTGTCTGTCCACTGCAGGGAAAGTCCTGTCCTGCTAGTCATTTAACCCCCCAAACGCTTCCCTAGTAAAATGATCCGAGATTCGGATCAAAGATACGGATATTTTCAATGATCCAATTCATTGAAAAGATCCAAACTTCACATATCTAGTATATAGCAAGCCTATAGTTTTACATTTTACACAGCCATATCAAACCCACATGTGAAAGCCTGTGTCAGACTTTTGGTCCTCATCAGTACATAGCAGAGAGCAATAAGGCTGTATGAGATAGGGCTTGGACCAGTACAACAGAGTAACCAAGCAGCTCAGGGTGACCCAAACCACTCAGAATGTATAGGAGGATAAAAGAGACCAAAAATCCCTCCTACTAAAAAAAAGCAAAGCTTGGTGTAATTTTCCTTCTTAAAACAGAAGCAAATCTGCAATAATTCAGCTATAAGTGAACATTTGTGGTTACCCACAATGCACTGCTACTGAATATGCAAATTATTCCTCTTTGCCCTTGGTTTGATATGACATTACTTCTTCTTCTTGCTTGGACCAGCCCCTTCTTCTTGCTTGGACCGGCCCTGGGGGCAGGGCGCTACTTCTTCTTCTTGCTTGAAGGTTGAGGCACTTACTCTATTATATATATAGATAATATGGTAGGACATTACACTATGGCTATGGTAGGATTAGATTGTGAGCTCCTCTGGGGACAGTGACAGGACTATAGGCTGCCTACAGCGCTATGGAGGATGTCAGCACTAAATAAATGCTAACTAATAATAAACATTTAAGCATAGAACATTTTGTTACTGTTGTCAAGAAAACAAACTACTAGACGGTGAGTCTCCCATTCATGAGATTTGGGAGGGGAGTGTGTGGGGAACAGATGGGGGCTCTTCTGGGCACTTATATGGCCAGAAACAGCCCTGAGAGGATGTCAGCGCTATAGAAAAGAAGAAATGTTCCTCTTAAATTAGCAGCCCGCCAGACAGAGCTGGATACAAATTGATTTTCTTAAATATAACTGTACAAAACGGAACACACCACAATGGAATGCATTAAATGAAAGTGAATGAATCCTTTATAATTGTTATAGATGTATAAGGTACCAGTATTTTCCAGCACATGCCAAGTTGTCTGCTCCGGTATTGGCAGGCTTGTTTTTGCTTGCCTATTAGTCTGACCATCATTTCTGACAAATGAAAAGAGCACATTTGCCTTTTTATCCTCCCGTTTATGCAGGTAGTAAAAGTAGAGTCATAACTATGTTGTTTTGTTTTCGTTAGTTTAGTTTTCAAAAAGGCACTTTTGATAAAGAAAACCTGAAGCAAAAATAAACTTATGATATAGTGAATTGTATGTGCAGTACAGCTAAGAAATAGACATTAGCAGCAAAGAATATAGTCTCATATTGTTTCCAGTACCAGTGTTGCTCTCATGAGTAATCACAAGTGATCAGTGATGCTCGGATGTCTCGATCCACAAATCCGGCAACCACGTATGTTGTTAAAAAAAAATCTGCCTCCGGCGTGATTGGTTCCGAATTATGAAATGCATCCACGCCATGACACCGATTTTGGGTCGTGAATGAGGCGATCATGGCCGGATCCAGATTTTCTTTTAACGTTAATAGCAAAGCCCCCATACATGCTACAATTCCCCAAATTGCATGGATTTTCAAGGTGATAAGGGGCTACAACTTAAACAAAAAAAAATCCAAACATAATTTTTTGTTTTTGAGAAAATGGATTTTAAAGTGAAATCAACACTTTAACTGTGGCTATTAATTGGTAATAAGTGGTTTTAAACAGGGAAATACATGTTAAGTAATCACAGAGGTGAGTCCCAATGGCACTTGGCGGTGATGGTACCACTGGAGGAGGATGAGTGGCCAATGTCAAAAAGACCCAGAGAGGTTTTTATAATTTTGAGGGGGGGGGGGAAGGTTGTTTGCAGCGATAGCAATGACATAACAGCAGAGTTGTCAGTGGACCCGGGCAGTGTGAACGCAGACTTTAGTAGCGACTGAGTCAGGAGGTCAAAGCGGCCAGTCAGTGCGGCAGCACAGAAGGACCATGGCAACTCACTGGTAGTACCACAGTGTAATAGTGCTGCACCAAAAATTAGATGTGTCAGTGGACCCGGGCAGTGTGAACGCAGAGTGTAGTAGTGACTGAGTCAGGAGGATAAAGCGGATGGTCAGTTCTGCAGCACAGAAGGACCATGGCAACTCACTGATAGTCAGGAGGACAAAGCGGACAGTCAATTCGGCAGCACAGAAGGACCATGGCAACTCACTGGTAGTACCACAGTGTAATAGTGGCGATGTCAGGCACCTGTTGCTGGGTTGGCAGAGCAGTTACAGTGGGGGTGGAAGGCTGGGGGAATGCTTCCAGTAGTCTGCGCACAAGGGCCTCCTGCAACTCCCTTGTGCGTTGCTCGATGGTGGATGGCATCATGAACTCTCCCAGCTTCCCCTTCAGACATGGGTCCAGCATCAAGGTAATCCAGATGTCCTCCCTTGAACACATCTCGATCACCCGGGGGTCCCTGCGAAGGCAGTGCAACATGTTCACACCCATGGGAAACAAGTGGGCCTTGGCAGCAAGATCTTCATCATTCTCATTGGCCCATATCACATGCCTGTCCTCTTCTTGTGCCGTGTCATCCTCCCCAAGCCGCCATCCCCGTACAATGCCAGCAGCACTCTGCTCCTCCTCCTCAGCATTCAGGTTAGGGACCTCCAACTCCTCCACCTCCTTCACTACCTGTGAGCCCTCTTGTGCTGCCATCTGGTCCTTTTCCAGCTGCCTCAGGGCTTCCTCCCCATGATCAATTAAATTGCACATTGCCTGGTCCAGCAGGCAAACCCTGGCCACCCACTGACACACGGAGGCCCGCTCCTCACTCCTCGCTGACCATCTTGCTTGCCTCTAGGAAGGGACTCAGCACCAGGCATACTTGCTGCATCAGTGTCCATTGACTTGCATGATGGGGACTTGCTGTTTGCTGGGGACACTTGGGTCTAAGGGTGGCCACTAATGATCCAATCTTTTTCATCCAATCTTACCAAATCTATGTAGTAGAAGAGTAAACTGATGGAATATACTAATTGGATACTAGAGGCAGTTCCCTTATATTAGATAGAAATGATAAGATTGGATGAAAAAGATCAGATTATTAGTGGCCACCTAAAGGTGGCCGCACACGATACAATAAAACGATCCGATTTTACAGTAATTTGCTAAATAACATCGGATTTCCAGAGAAATCGAAAGCTTTTTTTTTTTATTCGATTGGATTTCCCATTTTTATTCGATAAAAGTTGATCAGGAGTGCTGGATTTTTCTGATCAATTTTTATGAAAATTGAATGTTGTGTGGTAGATTGTCATTTGTCAGTTTATTAATATATACACCCAAGCTATTTTCTCAGAGTTTCCAATCATTTTTATCATAATTGAGGAAAAACTGAACATACGTGTGTGTGGTACATTGGTCAAATTTTTGAAATGTTACAATCAGTCAGAGAAATTGATTGCAATCCTTGAATTGAACAGATATTTAAAAAATGGTATGGTGTGTGGCCACCTTAAAGAGAAACTCCGACCAAGAATTGAACTTTATCCCAATCAGTATCTGATACCCACTTTTTCATGAGAAATATAATGATTTTCACAAACAGACCATCAGGGGGCGCTGTGTGACTGGTTTTGTGCTGAAACCCCTCCCACAAGAAGCTCTGGTACCGTAGGGTACTCTGGGCAAACTGCCACAATGTAACAATGTTCACAGACAGGAAATGGCTGTTTACAGCTGTCTGTTAAAGCCAGAACAGCTAGAAACAGCCAAATCTGCCCACAGTAACAATGTCACCATGTAATACATGTCAGAATGTGAATCTGGGAGAGGAAAGATTTTACAATGAGCAAACACTGACTAAATCATGTATACATAATTATTGTAAAAATGAAGCACTTTTTTATTACATTATTTTCATTGGAGTTCCTCTTTAAGAGCCAGTCTGTGCTGACACAGCCGCTCCAACATGGCCCGAGTAGAATTGCAGGGAGTTGGCATATCTATTATCAGGCGTTGTGGCTTGCCATATTGCTGCTGTAAGGTGGACAGGAGTGCAGAGGCGGTGGCTGAGCAGTGGAAAAACCGTACCACTTCCCGGGCATCTTGCAGCAGGTCACTCATCCCCTGGTGGGTGCGCAGGAAGCACTGCACCACAAGATTCAGCACGTGGGCCAAGCAGGGGATGTGCCGGAGGTTTCCCTGCTGCACTGCGGCCACCAGGATGAGTAGCTGATGCCAAAAAGACTCAGAAAGGGTTTTATATATACAGTATATATATATATATATATATATATATATATATATATATATATATATATATATATATATAATGGGTTGCAAAAGTATTCAACCCCCTTGAAGTTTTCCCCATTTTGTCACATTACTGCCACAAACATGCATCAATTTTATTGGAATTCCACGTGAAAGACCAATACAAAATGGTGTACATGTGTGAAGTGGATCGAAAATCATACATCATTCCAAACATTTTTTACAAATAAATAACTGCAAAGTGGGGTGTGCGTAATTATTCAGCCCCCCTGAGTCAATACTTTGTAGAACCACCTTTTGCTGCAATTACAGCTGCCAGTCTTTTAGGGTATGTCTCTACCAGCTTTGCACATCTAGAGACTTAAATCCTTGCCCATTTTTCTTTGCAAAACAGCTCCAGCTCAGTCAGATTAGATGGACCGTTTGTGAACAGCAGTTTTCAGATCTTGCCACAGATTCTCGATTGGATTTAGATCTGGACTTTGACTGGGCCATTCTAAGACATAGATATGTTTTGTTTTAAACCATTCCATTGTTGCCCTGGCTTTATGTTTAAGGTCATTGTCCTGCTGGAAGGTGAACCTCCGCCCCAGTCTCAAGTCTTTTGCAGTCTCCAAGAGGTTTTCCTCCAAGTTTGCCCTGTATTTGGCTCCATCCATCTTCCCATCAACTCTGACCAGCTTCCCTGTCCCTGCTGAAGAGATGAAGCCCCCGAGCATGATGCTGCCACCACAATATTTGACAGTGGGGATGGTGTGCTCAGAGTGATGTGCAGTGTTAGTTTTCCGCCACACATAGCGTTTTGCATTTTGGCCAAAAAGTTCCATTTTGGTCTCATCTGACCAGAGCACCTTCTTCCACATGGTTGCTGTGTCCCCCACATGGGGGACTTCAAACTGCAAACGGGACTTCTTATGCTTTCTGTTAACAATGCCTTTCTTCTTGCCACTCTTCCATAAAGGCCAACTTTGTACAGTGCATGACTAATAGTTGTGCTATGGACATAGTCTCCCACCTGAGCTGTAGATCTCTGCAGCTCGTCCAGAGTCACCATGGGCCTCTTGACTGCATTTCTGATCAGCACCCTCCTTGTTCCGCCTGTGAGTTTAGGTGGATGGTCATTGGTAGGTTTACAGTTGTGCCATACTCCTTCCATTTCTGAATGATCGCTTGAACAGTGCTCCGTGGGATGTTCAAGGCTTTGGAAATCTTTTTGTAGCCTAAGCCTGTTTTATATTTCTCAATAACTTGATCCCTGACCTGTCTTGTGTGTTCTTTGGACTTCATGGTGTTGTTGCTCCCAATATTCTCTTAGACAACCTCTGAGGCCCTCACAGAGCAGCTGTAGTTGTACTGACATTAGATTACACACAGGTGCACTCTATTTAGTCATTAGCACTCACCAGGCAATGTCTATAGGCAACTGACTGCACTCAGATCAAAGGGGGCCGAATAATTATGCACACACCACTTTGCAGTTATTTATTTGTAAAAAATGTTTGGAATCATGTATGATTTGTGTTCCACTTCTCATGTGTACACCACTTTGTGTTGGTCTTTCATGTGGAATTCCAATAAAATTGATTCATGTTTGTGGCAGTAATATGACAAAATGTGCAAAACTTCAAGGGGGCCGAATACTTTTGCAACCCACTGTATGTGTGTGTGTGTGTGTGTATATATATACAGGATCTTCTAAAAAAATTAGCATATTGTGATAAAGTTCATTATTTTCTGTAATGTACTGATAAACATTAGACTTTCATATAGTTTAGATTCAAATACACACAACTGAAGTAGTTCAAGCCTTTTATTGTTTTAATATTGATGATTTTGTCATACAGCTCACGAAAACCCAAATTTCCTATCTCAAAAAATTAGCATATTTCATCCGACCAATAAAAGAAAAGTGTTTTTGAAACAAAAAAAGTCAACCTTCAAATAATTATGTTCAGTTATGCACTCAATACTTGGTCGGGAATCCTTTTGCAGAAATGACTGCTTCAGTGCGACGTGGCATGGAGGCAATCAGCCTGTGGCACTGCTCAGGTGTTATGGAGGCCCAGGATGCTTCAATAGCGGCCTTAAGCTCATCCAGAGTGGTGGGTCTTGCGTCTCTCAACTTTCTCTTCACAATATCCCACAGATTCTCTATGGGGTTCAGGTCAGGTGAGTTGGCAGGCCAATTGAGCACAGTAATACCATGGTCAGTAAACCATTTACCAGTGGTTTTGGCACTGTGAGCAGGTGCCAGGCCGTGCTGAAAAATGAAATCTTCATCTCCATAAAGCTTTTCAGCAGATAAAAGCATGAAGTGCTCCAAAATCTCCTGATAGCTAGCTGCATTGACCCTGCCCTTGATAAAAAACAGTGGACCAACACCAGCAGCTGACATGGCACCCCAGACCATCACTGACTGTGGGTACTTGACACTGGACTTCAGGCATTTTGGCATTTCCCTCTCCCCAGTCTTCCTCCAGACTCTGGCACCTTGATTTCCGAATGACATGTAAAAGTTGCTTTCATCCGACAAAAGTACTTTGGACCACTGAGCAACAGTCCAGTGCTGCTTCTCTGTAGCCCAGGTCAGGCGCTTCTGCCGCTGTTTCTGGTTCAAAAGTGGGTTCATGCTTCCATCTGCTGAAAAGCTTTATGGAGATGAAGATTTCATTTTTTAGCACGACCTGGCACCTGCTCACAGTGCCAAAACCACTGGTAAATGGTTTACTGACCATGGTATTACTGTGCTCAATTGGCCTGCCAACTCACCTGACCTGAACCCCATAGAGAATCTGTGGGATATTGTGAAGAGAAAGTTGAGAGATGCAAGCCCCAACACTCTGGATGAGCTTAAGGTCGCTATTGAAGCATCCTGGGCCTCCATAACACCTGAGCAGTGCCACAGGCTGATTGCCTCCATGCCACGCCGCATTGAAGCAGTCATTTCTGCAAAAGGATTCCCGACCAAGTATTGAGTGCATAACTGAACATAATAATTTGAAGGTTGACTTTTTTTGTTTTAAAAACACTCTTCTTTTATTGGTTGGATGAAATATGCTAATTTTTTTGAGATAGGAATTTGGGGTTTTCATGAGCTATATGCCAAAATCATCAATATTAAAACAATAAAAGGCTTGACCTTCTTCAGTTGTGTGTATTTGAATCTAAAATATATGAAAATCTAATGTTTATCAGTACATTACAGAAAATAATGAACTTTATCACAATATGCTAATCTTTTGAGAAGATCTTGTACAGTGGCTTGCAAAAGTATTCGGCCCCCTTGAAGTTTTCCACATTTTGTCACATTACTGCCACAAACATGCATCAATGTTATTGGAATTCCACATGAAAGACCAATACAAAGTGGTGTACACGTGAGAAGTGGAACAGAAATCATACATGATTCCAAACATGTTTTACAAATAAATAACTGCAAAGTGGGGTGTGCATAATTATTCAGCCCCCTGAGTCAATACTTTGTAGAACCACCTTTTGCTGCAATTACAGCTGCCAGTCTTTTAGGGTATGTCTCTACCAGCTTTGCACATCTAGAGCAGGGGCGTAGCTAGAAATGACTGGGCCCCATAGCAAAAAAAATTATGCCCCCCCCCCGACCTTCCAATCCCACAGACCTCGGACCTCCCACCCAAACATTTTGTGGGGAAATCTGATTTACCCACAAAACGCAACCAGATTGTCGGCAGATTTCCACACAATATGCAACCAGATTGTTGGCAGATTTCCCCACAAAACGCAACCAGATTGTCGGCAGATTTCCACACAATATGCAACCAGATTGGCGGCAGATTTCCCCCAAAAAATGCAACCAAATTGGCAGCAGATTTCCCCAAAAAATGCAACCAAATTGGCAGCAGATTTCCCCAAAAAATGCAACCAGATTGGCATCAGATTTCCCAAAAAAATGCAACCAGATTGTCTGCAGATTTCCCCATAAAATGCAATCAGATTATCGCCAGATTTCCCGACAAAATGCAATCAGATTGTGGCAAAATTTCACCAACAAAATGCAATCAGATTGTCGCTAGATTTCCCCACAAAATGCAGTATATGTAGCCAGGTCTATAGTGGGATAACATAAATTACCTGGAGGGAGGATGGTTGGGCAGGCTGGCACGCTATTTGCGGTGCAGGCACTGCACTGGGTAGGCAGTTAGGTAGCTGGGTGGGAGGGTAGGCGGTTAGGTAGCCAGGTAGGCAGATAGGTAGCTAGGTGGCAGGGTAGGCAGATAGGTAACTAGGTGGCAGGGTAGGCAGATAAGTAGATGGGTAGGCAGTTAGGTAGAAGGGTAGGCAGATAGGTAGCTGGGTGGCAGGGTAGGCAGTTAAGTAGCTGTGTGACAGGGTAGGCAGATAGCTAGCTGTGTGGCAGGGTAGGCAATTGGGTAGCTGGGTGGAAGGGTAGGCAGATAGGTCGCTGGGTGGCAGGGTAGGCAGTTAGGTAGCTGGGTGGAAGGGTGGGCAGTTAGGTAGCTTGGTGGAAGGGTGGGCAGTTAGGTAGCTGGGTGGGAGGGTGGGCAGTTAGGTAGCTGGGTGGGAGGGTGGGCAGTTAGGTGGCTGGGTGGGAGGGTGGGCAGTTAGGTAGCCTCGGTTAGGCAGCCGGGTGGGCGGTTAGGCGGCTCCGGTTAGGCAGCTGGGTGGGTGGGTGGGTGGGCAGTTAGGCAGCTGGGTGGTCGGTTAGGGCTGGGTGGGTCGGTTAGGCAGCAGGGTGGGTGGCTGGGTGGGCAGTTAGGCAGCTGGGTGGGTTGCTGGGTGGGCGGTTAGGCAGCTGGATGGGTGGGTAGGTGGGTGGGTGGTAAGGCAGCTGGATGGGTGGGTGGGTGATTAGGCAGGTGGGTGGGTGGATAATTAGGCAGCTGGGTGGGTGGGTGGATAATTAGGCAGCTGGTGGCTGGGTGGGTAATTAGGCAGCTGGGTGGGTGGGCTTTGTGCTGGTAATTAGGCAGCTGGGTGGGAGGGTAATTAGGCAGCTGGGTGGGTGGGTAATTAGGCAGCTGGGTTGGAGGGTAATTAGGCAACTGGGTTGGTGGGTAATTAGGCAGCTGGGTGGGTAATTAGGCAGCTGGGTGGGTGGGCTTTGTGCTGGTAATTAGGCAGCTGGGTGGGTGGGTAATTAGGCAGCTGGGTTGGTGGGTAATTAGGCAGCTGGGTGGGTGGGTAATTAGGCAGCTGGGTGGGTGGGTAATTAGGCAGCTGGGTGGGTGGGTAATTAGGCAGCTTGGTGGGTGGGTAATTAGGCAGCTGGGTGGGTGGGTAATTAGGCAGCTGGGTGGGTAATTAGGCAGCTGGGTGGGTAATTAGGCAACTGGGTGTGTAATCGGGTGGGTGGGTAATTAGGCAGCTGGGTGGGTGGGTGCTGGTAATTAGGCAGCTGGGTGGGTTAGGCAGCTGGGTGGGTGGCTAATTAGGCAGCTGGGTGGGTGGCTAATTAGGCGGGTGGGTGGCTAGTGGGGTAGGGGCCCGACTCCTATCCCCCCTGCCTCACCTGGGGTCCGGGGTCCCCCCTCCTTCTACGAGCGGCGGCGGGAAGTGCGGCATATTCAGCAGGCTCCGGCGGGGTAATCAGCCGCTAGAGGTCCAGCTGCCTCCAGGCTATGGTGTCTCCTCTGTATGCCGCGCGCAATAAACCAGGAAGCAGTGCGCGCGGCATACAGAGGAGACAGTAGCCCGGAGGCAGCTGGACCTCTAGCGGCTGATTACCCCGCCGGAGCCTGCTGAATATGCCGCACCTCCCGCCGCCGCTCGTAAAAGGAGGGGGGGGCGCCGAGGTGAGGGAGGGGGGCGGGGGCCCGGCACGGCAGTATAATAAAAAAAAAAAAAATACTCTCAGGCAGCTGCGGGCCCCCTGTGACTTAGGGCCAGGGATGCTCGGATACCCCTTTTTATTATTCGAGTTAGGTCAAATTCGAACAGTAAATTATTCGAGTTCGGTCAAATATTCGAGTCGAATATTTTTTACTATTCGATTCGACCTCGGAATTCGAGCTCACTATTCGAGTCGGTATTCGAGCTCATTATTCGATCTGACTATTCGAATTGGCCTTAAATAGCTTCCAACACTTGTTTTGGGGGTGAATGATGCAAGAAACATCTTTTTTTCCAAGTAACAACAGCAAGTGATTATGTGGGGATGTTCCTTTAAAAAAAAAAAGGTGGAAAGAGAAGTTGTGTCCAAAATTCTGTTCAGTACTGTATATACTTCTTCTTCTTCTTCTTCTTTATCTTCTATATCTTCTTCTTCTTCTATATCTTCTTCTTCTTCTTCTTCTATATCTTCTTCTTCTTCTTCTTCTTCTTCTTCTTCTATATCTTCTTCTTCTTCTTCTTCTTCTTCTTCTTCATCTTCTTCTTCTTCTTCTTCTTCTTCTTCTTCTTCTTCATCTTCATCTTCTTCTTCTTCTTCTTCATCTTCTTCTTCTTCTTCTTCATCTTCTTCTTCTTCATCTTCTTCTTCTTCATCTTCTTCTTCTTCATCTTCTTCTTCTTCATCTTCTTCTTCATCTTCTTCTTCTATATCTTCTTTTTCTATATCTTCTTTTTCTATATCTTCTTCTTATTATTATTTTTCTATTTCTTCTTCTTCTTTTTCTATATCTTCTTGTTATTATTATTTTTCTATTTCTTCTTCTTCTTCTTCTTCTTCTTTTTCTATATCTTCTTCTCCTTCTTCTTCTTCTTTTTCTATAGCTTCTTCTTCTTCTATATCGTCTTCTTCTTCACTTATTTCTCGTCTATATTTTTTTTTAAAGAAATGCAGCTATTTTTGAGCATAATAAATAGCTGGTGGCGCATGGTGGAAGCGCCATTGTATGTGCTCCCTGGCAGTGGAAACACACAGACAGCAGGAGGTAAATTCAGCAGCAGCAGCAGGAGGAGGATGATTATGTGGCAGCAGGCAGTCAATGAGGCAGGCAGCGAGACATAATAGGCTGTGGTACCTAGCGGTGGTACCAGGCCGTAAATACACAGCATGAGGTTCCAGACAGCGGTCGTGAAGCCCACATCATGTCCAATACACAACTGGGACAACACAGTTTTCAACCCGGACACCTCTAAAAATAATATCACAAAGTATTAAAAAGTATATATATTTTTTTCGTTTTTTTAAAGAAATGCAGCTATTTTTGAGCGTAATAAATAGCTGGTGGCGCATGGTGGAAGCGCCATTGTATGTGCTCCCTGGCAGTGGAAACACACAGACAGCAGGAGGTAAATTCAGCAGCAGCAGCAGGAGGAGGATGATTGTGTGGCAGCAGGCAGTCAATGAGGCAGGCAGCGAGACATAATAGGCTGTGGTACCTAGCGGTGGCACCAGCCCATAAATGCACAACAGGAGGTCCCAGACAGCGGTCGTGCAGCCCACATCGTGTCCAATACACAACTGGGACAACACAGTTTTCAACCCGGGCACCTCAGAAAAATTAAACCTTTTTTTTTTTAATGTTTTTTTTTTTTTTTTTTTTTTTTACAGCAAATTACACAGATATAGCTATTGTTATACGTAATAGCTGGTGGCAGAGTGGCAGCAGAAGGTAAATCTGTGTACCCTGGCAGTGGGAAACACAGACCGACAGCAGCAGCAGCAGGAGGAATGGAGGAGTAGTGTGAGTGTGGCAGCAGGCAGGCAGCGTGACATAATAGTCCTGGTACCTAGCGGTGATACCAGGGCTGTAAATAAACACAACAGGAGGTCCCAGACAGCGGTCGTGCAGCCCACATCGTGTCCAATACACAACTGGGACAACACAGTTTTCAACCCGGGCACCTCAGAAAAATTAAACCTTTTTTTTGTTAATGTTTTTTTTTTTTTTTTACAGCAAATTACACAGATATAGCTATTGTTGGATGTAATAGCTGGTGGCAGAGTGGCAGCAGAAGGTAAATCTGTGTACCCTGGCAGTGGGAAACACAGACCGACAGCAGCAGCAGCAGGAGGAATGGAGGAGTAGTGTAAGTGTGGCAGCAGGCAGGCAGCGTGACATAATAGCCCTGGTACCTAGCGGTGATACCAGGGCTGTAAATAAACACAACAGGAGGTCCCAGACAGCGGTCGTGCAGCCCACATCGTGTCCAATACACAACTGGGACAACACAGTTTTCAACCCGGGCACCTCAGAAAAATTAAACCTTTTTTTTGTTTTATTGTTTTTTTTTTTGTTTTGTTTTTAAGGCAAATTTAACAGATAGCTATTGTTGGACGTAATAGCTGGTGGCAGAGTGGCAGCAGAAGGTAAATCTGTGTACCCTGGCAGTGGGAAACACAGACAGACAGCAGAAGGGCAGTACACAGCAGCCCACTGTAGGTGTAAAATGTGTGGCTGCAGGCGACGTAATAGTCAAACTGAACCAGGCTGGCTTATTAGTGAGCAGGAGCCAGGAGGTGGTAAAGGGTGGTAAGGCATATTAACGATGGTTCCGGCAGCCAGTTCATGTCCCCCTCTCGCCGACAACAGGGGCCAGGAACTCGCCTTCCACCCACGCCTGGTTCATCTTGAGAAACGTCAGTCTGTCCACAGACTTGTGAGACAGACGTGAGCGTTTCTCGGTGACCACGCCACCAGCTGCACTGAAGCAGCGCTCGGACAGCACGCTGGAAGGGGGACAGGACAGCACTTCCAGGGCGTACTGCGCCAGCTCGCTCCAGATCTCCAGGCGCTTGACCCAATACTCCATGGGATCAACAGGGGCATCGCTGTCAAGCCCGCTGTAGGACCCCATGTAGTCAGCCACCATGCGGGTCATGCATGCTGCATGCACCTCCTCTCTAGTCACTGCTGGAGCCTCTACAGTCCTGTAGAGCTCATTGCTGAGAGACAGCAGGTCTGTGGGGCGCTTGCTGCTGGATGCAGGCACCAGCT
Organism: Hyperolius riggenbachi; assembly: GCF_040937935.1. Classification (NCBI taxonomy): domain Eukaryota; kingdom Metazoa; phylum Chordata; class Amphibia; order Anura; family Hyperoliidae; genus Hyperolius; species Hyperolius riggenbachi. Next base: position 28,333,730 of record NC_090648.1, read on the forward strand.
GCTGCCTCTGTGCTGGCTGGACAGTGGGGGTGGAAGGCTGGGGGAAGGCTTCCTCCAAGCGCTCAACAAGGGCCTGCTGCAAGCTCCTTATTTGTTGCGCTGGGTCTCCTCCTGCAGGAGGCAGGAACTGGCTCAACTTCCCCTTGAGGCGCGGGTCCAACATCATGCTGATCCAGAAGTCCTCCCTCTGCTTCATCTGGATCACCCTGGGGTCCCTGCGCAGGCACGTCAGCATGTGCGCTGCCATTGGGAAGAGGCGGGCCACGTGTGCTGGCACATCGACGGCAGTGCTGTCCTCATCCTCCTCCTCTGCCGCCTCATCCTCTCTCTACCCCCGCACCAACTCAGCTGCACTGTGCTGATCCCCCTCATCAGCAGCAAGGTCAGGGACCTCCACCAAGTCCTCCTCCTCCTCCCCCTCAGAGGTGGACTGTGCAGCTGCATGCCGCTCCTGCTGGGCCAAGGCTGCCGCTCCCTGTTCCAGCAAAGCATCGAGGGCCCTGTTCAGCAGACAAACCAGGGGCACCCACTCGCACACCATAGCATGGTCCCTGCTCACCATGTTGGTGGCCTGCAGAAAGGGAGCCAGCACTAAGCACACCTGCTGCATGTGCCCCCAGTCGTCATCGGGGACGATGGACGGGATGTTGCTGATCTTGTCCCTTTTCTGAGCGGCGGACACAGTGGCCAGGGCAAGGTACTGGTTGACAGCGTGCTTCTGTTCAACCAGACGCTCCAACATCGCCAGGGTGGAGTTCCAGCGAGTTGGAACGTCAAGGATCAGCTGATGGCGTGGCAGCTCCAGCTCCTTTTGCACGTCTTCCAGGCTCGCAGAGGCTGCAGACGAGCGCCGGAAGTGACGCACAACATTCCTTGCCGTTTCCAGCAGTTCGCCCATCCCCTGGTAGGTGCGCAAGAACTTCTGCACCACCAGATTCAGCACGTGGGCAAGACAGGGGATGTGGGTCAGGTTTCCCCTGTCGATTGCGGCAACCAGATTGGCCCCATTGTCGGCCACCACCTCTCCGACTCTGAGGCCTCTGGGGGTCAGCCAAATCCTCTCCTGCTCCTGGAGTTTGGCCAACACATGGGTTGCTGTCAGTTTGGTCTTCCCAAGGCTGACCAACTGCAGGGGCGCTTGGCAGTGGCGTGGCTTCACGCTGCTGCTGAGGCGGGGGGTTTGGCCAGGTGTGCCGGAGGATGGCAGAGGATCGGAGGAACCTGCTGCAGTTCCCCTGACCCTGCGGGGTGGCACCACCCACTGTGTTGCTGCTGCTGCTGTGCCCGCTGCTGCTCTCCCATCCTCACCCCCTTCCACCAAGCTGACCCAGTGGACAGTGAAGGACAGGTAGCGGCCTGTCCCGAAGCGGCTGCTCCAGGAGTCCATGGTGACGTGGACCCTTTCACCAACCGCGTGCTCCAGCCCTCGCTCCACATTGGCCATCACAAAGCGGTGCAGTGCAGGCATGACCTGGCGGGCAAAGAAGTGTCTGCTGGGGAGCTGCCAGTCTGGGGCTGCACAAGCAAGCAGCGCACGCATGTCGCTCCCCTCCTGCACGAGCGTGTACGGCAGGAGTTGGGAGCACATGGCCCGTGCCAGCAAGCCGTTCAGCTGCCGCACGCGACGGCTGCTGGGAGGCAGAGCCCTAACCACCCCCTGGAAGGACTCGCTCAAAAGGCTCTGGCGTCGCCTTTTGCTAGCACGGGAATCAGCGGAGACAGCAGAGGAGGCCACTGAGGACTGGCTGCCAGAACAGGCCTCAGTGTCGGCGGCAGGAGTTGCAGAGGGGGGAGGAGCAGTGCGTTTCCGCACTCCTGCTGGTGGTGCTGGAGGAGCAGGAGGGCGGGTGGCTGCTGTTGCTGCTGCTGCTGCTGAAGGCTGTGCAGTGATGGGTGAGGTGCCACTGCCAGCACCAGATGCCTTCAGCCTCTGGAACTCCTCATGCTGGTGGTAATGTTTAGCAGCAAGATGGTTGATAAGAGAGCTGGTGCTGAACTTTAAGGGGTCTGCACCTCTGCTCAACTTCCGCTGACAGTGGTTGCAAGTGGCGTACTTGCTGTAAACTGTGGGCATGGTGAAAAATTGCCAGATTGGTGACATGAAAACCCCCCTACGGCCTGGAGCCGCTGCTGCCTGTCTCCCTGTGGTGGTTGGGGGGGGGGCTTGGGTGCGGCTGGTGGTGGTACTGGCAGATGCTGCTGCTGCTGCTGCTGCTGAGCCTGAGACACCAGCAGGCTGTGGGACCTGCCTACTGCTGCCAATGCTTGCAATGATGCGCCTCCTTGCAAGGCCCACAAGCGCATCCTCCTCCTCAGAGCTGCTGATGATGACATCCCCAGGAGCTGGTGGCACCCAGTCTTTGTCTGTCACCCTGTCATCATCATCATCATCCTCCCCCTCCTGAAACATGTCCTGCTGGGATGATGACCCCCCAAACTCCTCTCCTGATGCATGGATGGGCTGCTTGACTGTCGCCACAGTCTTGCTGTCCAATCCCTCCTCCCCCAAAGTGCCCATCAGCATCTCCTCCTCAAAATCGCCAACAACAGCAGACAATTGACTCATGATGCCTGGGGTCAAAAGACTGCTGCTGAATGACAGGTCGCCAACTGACGGTGAACTGGCCTCCTCCCCAGGCCCTGCTGGGCGGCTGCTGCGAACAGGGGTGGTGGTGGTGGTGAGGGTGGAGGCCTCGGATGCAGAGCTGATGGTGGGCTGCTCATCCTCCGTCATCAGTTGCATCACAGTGGCTGCATCCTTTTCCTCAATGGGACGTTTCCGACCCGTCTGGAGGAAAATAGGAGCAGGTACTACACGCTGCTGCTGCTGTGTCTCTGCAGCGTGAGTTGCAGATGCTCCTGCTGGGCGCCCAAGGCGTCCACGGCCAGTGGCTATAGGCGGAATGTTAGCCACTGACGCAGCTGCTGCTGCTGCGGAACTGTGCATGGTGGCGCGGCTTGCCACAATGCTGCTCCCTCTCCTCCTGATTCCCTTGCTGCCCTTCCCCTTGCCCAAACCGCGCTGGCTGCCACTTCCAGACATCTTAGATGTTTTGGGCGTAAACAAAAAAGTTTTTTAAAAGGGCGGGTGAAAAAGTGGGGTACTTTAATGGAGTGATTAGATCGCTAAGTGATTACTAGTACAGTACAAATACAAAATACAATAATCAGTAATCAGTAAGTGTGAACAGTGATCAGTGAGTGTGTCCCCTAGTACACTAACTAGAAAATACAATAATCAGTAGTAATCAGATTCAGTAGAAGGAAATAGAGTGTGTGTACACTACAGACAGTGCACGCACACACACACGCAGGAGCTAGCCTATGAACAGTGACTGAGTGTCCCTAGTACAGTAAGTACAACTAGAGAATACAATAATCAGATTCAGTAGTAATCAGATGATTCAGTAGAAGGGAATACTGTGTACTGTGTACACTACAGACAGTGCACGCACACACACACGCAGGAGCTATGAACAGTGACAGTGAGTGTCCCTAGTACAGTAGTATAACTACAAAATACAATAATCACTCAGTAGTAAAGGACAAGACAGGGTAGAATACACAGCAGAAACACTGGTATAGATGAGAAATAAACTAACAGAGGACAGGAGGACAGCTGCCCACACAGGCAAGGCCCTGAGGCCTAAAGCTGTGTAAGCTTGCCTGCAGCAGCAGCTGTCTCTATGTAACACACAAGCTACTAACTAAAATACAATCTCTATCTAGCTAACAACAATATAGGTGTATATAGCAGGTGTATGTGAGCAAAAACGCTAGGTGATTGACCACAATAGAGCACTTGCTAAGCCAAAGCACAAAGGAGCAGATCTCTCTCTGTACAAGTCTCAAGCAAGGACGGAAAAACCGAACATGGCGGCCGCTATTTATAGGGTAAGGGCTGGCCAGGGTCCCCATCTGTGATTGGCTGCCGTCAGAGGGCCTGGGAGCCCTCTGATTGGCTCTAAGGACATCAATCTGCTGCGATCACCATATTTGACAGTGGGGATGGTGTGTTCAGAGTGATGTGCAGTGTTAGGGCCTGTTTCCACTACACGCAGATTCTGCATGCAGAAAACTGACTCCAATGAATGCCTATGGGCCTGTTTCCACTGAACGCGAGTTTTCTGATGCAGATTTCCCATAGGCAATTATTGGAGTCAGTTTTCTGCATGCAGAATCTGCGTGTAGTGGAAACAGGCCCTTAGTTTTCTGCCACACATAGCGTTTTGCATTTTGGCCAAAAAGTTCCATTTTGGTCTCATCTGACCAGTGCACCTTCTTCCACATGATTGCAGTGTCCCTCAAATGGCTTGTGGCAAACTGCAAATGGGACTTCTTATGCTTTTCTGTTAAAAATGGCTTTCTTCTTGCCACTCTTCCATAAAGGCCAACTTTGTGCAGTGCACAACTAATAGTTGTCCTATGGACAGATTCCCCCACCTGAGCTGTAGATCTCTGCAGCTGGTCCAGAGTCACCATGGGCCTCTTGACTGCATTTCTGATCAGCGCTCTCCTTGTTTGGCCTGTGAGTTTAGGTGGACGGCCTTGTCTTGGTAGGTTTACAGTTGTGCCATACTCCTTCCATTTCTGAATGATCGCTTGAACAGTGCTCCGTGGGATGTTCAAGGCTTTGGAAATCCTTTTGTAGCCTGAGCCTGCTTTAAATTTCTCAATAACTTTATCCCTGACCTGTCTGGTGTGTTATTTGGACTTCAGGGTGTTGTTGCTCCCAATATTCTCTTAGACAACCTCTGAGGCCGTCACAGAGCACCTGTATTTGTACTGACATTAGATTACACACAGGTGCACTCTATTTAGTCATTAGCACTCATCAGGCAATGTCTATGGGCAACTGACTGCATTTAGATCAAAGGGGGCTGAATAATTATGCACACCCCACTTTGCAGTTATTTATTTGTAAAAAAATGTTTGGAATCATGTATGATTTTCATTCCACTTCTCACATGTACACCACTTTGTTTTGGTCTTTCATGTAAAATTCCAATAAAATTGATGCATGTTTGTGGCAGTAATGTGACAAAATGTGGAAAACTTCAAGGGGGCCGAATACTTTTGCAAGCCACTGTATATACAGTATATATTTTTTGCATTGCAATGACCTGGGCAGTGTGAAGGCAGAGTTTTTCCTCCTGACTCAGTCGCTGTTAAAGTGGATTGTCAGTGCGGCAGCACAGAAGGACCATGGCAACTCACTGATAGTACCACAGTTTGATAGTGCTGCCCAAAAAATGATATGCATCCGTGGACCCGGCCAGTGCTGAGAAGGCAGACTTTAGTACCTAAACACAAGATACAACATGTTTTCCGGGGTCTGAGGCACATACAGATGGTCCCGATCATCATCATCATCATAGAACTCTTCTCCTGACCCCCCCCACCACCTCTGCTACCCCACCATCCCCAGACACAGACCCCTCATCGTCCTCAACATAAACTTGGGATGCTGGCCCGAGTCCAACCTCCTCCTCCACATCAGGCCCCATCATTTCCTCAACGGCAGCCCTCAATTGCCCAGACGCCGGACCGAGGGACACAACGCTCCCGTCTGGGGAGGGCTGCTGACCACTGGCTGCTGGGGTGGATGTCATAACTTGCGTGGGGTGTTGGCTGTTGCTGCTGTTGGGAGTGCTGCTCACAGCGGAGGTCTGTGAGAAACTCATGATGGGCTCACGAAACGTGGCGAATGAACTGCAGTGGCAGTCTGACTGTCTGTAAATAGTAACTGAAGCGATTCACTGGCTAACGAGCTGAATAATACCAGTGAGCAGTACAACGTAAGTGAAGGGTATCACTGGGTAATGAGATGATTAATACCAGTGAGGTGAGCACAGTACAACGTAAGTGAAGGGTATCACTGCCAAATGAGATGAATAATACCAGTGAGTAGTGAGCAGAGTACAACGTAAGTGAAGGGTATCACTGGGTACTGAGATGATTAATACCAGTGAGCAGTGAGCACAGTACAACGTAAGTGAAGGGTATCACTGGGTACTGAGATGATTAATACCAGTGAGCAGTGAGCACAGTACAACATAACTGAAGGGTATCACTGGGTAATGAGATGATTAATACCAGTGAGCAATGAGCACAGTAGTACAACGTAAGTGAAGGGTATCACTGGGTAATGAGATATTTAATACCAGTGAGCAGGGAGCACAGTACAACGTAAGGGTATCACTGCCAAATGATATGAATAATACCAGTGAGTAGTGAGCAGAATACAACGTAAGTGAAGGGTATCACTGGGTACTGAGATGATTAATACCAGTGAGTAGTGAGCAGAGTACAACGTAAGTGAAGGGTATCACTGGGTAATGAGATGATTAATACCAGTGAGCAGTGAGCACAGTACAACCTAAGTGAAGGGTATCACTGGGTACTGAGATGAATAATACCAGTGAGTAGTGAGCAGAGTACAAAGTAAGTGAAGGGTATCACTGGGTACTGAGATGATTAATACCAGTGAGCAGTGAGCACAGTACAACGTAAGTGAAGGGTATCACTGGGTACTGAGATGATTAATACCAGTGAGCAGTGAGCACAGTACAACATAACTGAAGGGTATCACTGGGTAATGAGATGATTAATACCAGTGAGCAATGAGCACAGTAGTACAACGTAAGTGAAGGGTATCACTGGGTAATGAGATATTTAATACCAGTGAGCAGGGAGCACAGTACAACGTAAGGGTATCACTGCCAAATGATATGAATAATACCAGTGAGTAGTGAGCAGAATACAACGTAAGTGAAGGGTATCACTGGGTACTGAGATGATTAATACCAGTGAGCAGTGAGCACAGTACAACGTAAGTGAAGGGTATCACTGGGTAATGAGATGATTAATACCAGTGAGGTGAGCACAGTACAACGTAAGTGAAGGGTATCACTGCCAAATGAGATGAATAATACCAGTGAGTAGTGAGCAGAGTACAACGTAAGTGAAGGGTATCACTGGGTACTGAGATGATTAATACCAGTGAGCAGTGAGCACAGTACAACGTAAGTGAAGGGTATCACTGGGTACTGAGATGATTAATACCAGTGAGCAGTGAGCACAGTACAACATAACTGAAGGGTATCACTGGGTAATGAGATGATTAATACCAGTGAGCAATGAGCACAGTAGTACAACGTAAGTGAAGGGTATCACTGGGTAATGAGATATTTAATACCAGTGAGCAGGGAGCACAGTACAACGTAAGGGTATCACTGCCAAATGATATGAATAATACCAGTGAGTAGTGAGCAGAATACAACGTAAGTGAAGGGTATCACTGGGTACTGAGATGAATAATACCAGTGAGTAGTGAGCAGAGTACAACGTAAGTGAAGGGTATCACTGGGTACTGAGATGATTAATACCAGTGAGCAGTGAGCACAGTACAACGTAAGTGAAGGGTATCACTGGGTACTGAGATGATTAATACCAGTGAGCAGTGAGCACAGTACAACATAACTGAAGGGTATCACTGGGTAATGAGATGATTAATACCAGTGAGCAATGAGCACAGTAGTACAACGTAAGTGAAGGGTATCACTGGGTAATGAGATATTTAATACCAGTGAGCAGGGAGCACAGTACAACGTAAGGGTATCACTGCCAAATGATATGAATAATACCAGTGAGTAGTGAGCAGAATACAACGTAAGTGAAGGGTATCACTGGGTACTGAGATGATTAATACCAGTGAGCAGTGAGCACAGTACAACGTAAGTGAAGGGTATCACTGGGTAATGAGATGATTAATACCAGTGAGCAGTGAGCACAGTACAACCTAAGTGAAGGGTATCACTGGGTAATGAGATGATTAATACCAGTGAGCAGTGAGCACAGTACAACGTAAGTGAAGGGTATCACTGGGTAATGAGATGATTAATACCAGTGAGCAGTGAGCACAGTACAACCTAAGTGAAGGGTATCACTGGGTAATGAGATGATTAATACCAGTGAGCAGTGAGCACAGTACAACCTAAGTGAAGGGTATCACTGGGTAATGAGATGATTAATACCAGTGAGCAGTGAGCACAGTACAACCTAAGTGAAGGGTATCACTGGGTAATGAGATGATTAATACCAGTGAGCAGTGAGCACAGTACAACGTAACTGAAGGGTATCACTGGGTACTGAGATGATTAATACCAGTGAGCAGTGAGCACAGTACAACCTAAGTGAAGGGTATCACTGGGTAATGAGATGATTAATACCAGTGAGCAGTGAGCACAGTACAACCTAAGTGAAGGGTATCACTGGGTAATGAGATGATTAATACCAGTGAGCAGTGAGCACAGTACAACGTAAGTGAAGGGTATCACTGGGTAATGAGATGATTAATACCAGTGAGCAGTGAGCACAGTACAACGTAACTGAAGGGTATCACTGGGTACTGAGATGATTAATACCAGTGAGCAGTGAGCACAGTACAACCTAAGTGAAGGGTATCACTGGGTAATGAGATGATTAATACCAGTGAGCAGTGAGCACAGTACAACCTAAGTGAAGGGTATCACTGGGTAATGAGATGATTAATACCAGTGAGCAGTGAGCACAGTACAACCTAAGTGAAGGGTATCACTGGGTAATGAGATGATTAATACCAGTGAGCAGTGAGCACAGTACAACCTAAGTGAAGGGTATCACTGGGTAATGAGATGATTAATACCAGTGAGCAATGAGCACAGTAGTACAACGTAAGTGAAGGATATCACTGGGTACTGAGATGATTAATCTCATTACCCAGTGTCATTAATTTAATTGCTTGCGCTCTGTTAGAAATTTTATACATTTTAGTCATCATGTTAAATTTGCAATTGTAATCAGCAGTGCTGTATTTTGTATCAGTGTTCATATTTGATGTATTTCATTGTCTGTATCATTCTGTATCCCTTGTTTGTTTTCTTACATTGTACAGCGCCACAGAATATGTTGGCGCTTTATAAATAAATAAATAAATAAATAATAATAATAATAATAATAATACCAGTGAGCAGTGAGCACAGTACAACCTAAGTGAAGGGTATCACTGGTTAATAAGATGATTAATACCAGTGAGCAGTGAGCACAGTACAACCTAAGTGAAGGGTATCACTGGGTACTGAGATGATTAATACCAGTGAGCAGAGTACACAAGGGGCTTGATTCACAAAGCGGTGCTAACCTACTTAGCACGTCTAAATTCTTTAGACGCGCTAACCAGGGTGCTAAGTAGGTTAGCACCGGATTTCTCAATCAGATCGCGCGCTAACTTTGCGCGCGTAAAGTTTTACGCGCGCAAAGTTTTACGCGCGCTAAGTCCCATAGGCTTTAATGGGCACTTCACGCGGTGCGCCCTGGACCCACCATCTATGTGAAAAATGGCTGGTTTCACCACTTTAGTGTGGCCTCCAGCGTTCAGGGATTTCCCATTGGCCATTTTGATTGCATCACACTGTTTGCCGAAATTTCTTGTTTCAAAGGCAAAATTTTTGTGTTCCCAGCCTCTGCTATACAGATTCAGAGGCTGACTGTGACCATTCAGTGGCGGGAGTTCGTCGGTGTGGGAGGGTGGTGGGATGTCCTAAGAGGATACTGGCGTGGGACCACTCCTGAGGATACTGGCGTGGGCTTATCACAAGGTAAGTATCCCTGGTTAATCTAGTACAATAAAGGACTTTTTTTGTTGTTATGTTTTTATTTCTTTTTTTAACTCTTTGTGGAAATGGGTAAGGGGGCAGCCTCCGGGCATCCGCTTGTTAAAGAGGACCCCTGGATGGCACCATGAACCCCCCCCTGGACGTCGGCGGCCCCCACCTCCTCCTGAGGCACCGGAGGTGGGGAAGAGCCACTTGTCCATGGATTGGACAAGGGCTCTGGGGGAGAGGGGGAGGCTTTTCTGCCCCTCTCCTCCAGAGCCCCCCCATACCATGGACCATGCGGGCAGGTATAGCTCAGGGTGCAAAGCCCCACGTGGCCGGGACTCCGCATTCTGGCTATCCCAGCCTGCATGGGGAACAAGGGGTTAAGGAGGCTTGGGAGGGGGACCCTACCTGTCTGTTTTCATGAAATGTATACAATACAGGGGTCGAGTCCTGCATGAACGCGGGTGGACGACGTCCACCTGCTTTTTTCAGAGGGTGGACGACGTCCACCCTAGCATGTGTGGAGGGAGAGAGTGCAGAGAAGAAGGAGCGATCATAGGCACAGCGGGGAAGGGGGGATGTCTCCCCCACCTCCCTCACCTTGGGACTCCCCCTTCCTCACTCTCCCCCCCCCCCAAGAAGTAAAATTTGCGGGCGTCTCGTTCCAAGCGCCGGGTAAGTAGTGATGCAGTTCCTGTCTCATCCACTGAACTGATTCGGTTCACTGTGATGAGTTGGATCACTCAACTCACAGGAAAGAACCGGCTCAAATGAACCGGACATCACTACTTACCCGGGACTTGGAACAAGGAAGAGGTAAGTCCCGCCCGCTGCCAGCCACCTGCAAATTTTAGTTCTGGAGGGGGAGAGGGAGGAAGGGGGAGGGAAGGGGGAGGGAATGGCCCTGCCGCTTTGCCCACCGATCCCTCCTCTCTGCGCTGCCTCCCCTCCTTGTGGGGACATCTGGCTACCTATTCTGGGGGCACCTATAGACCTGGCTACATATACTGGGGACACCAATACACCTAGCTACATATACTGAGGACATCTATACACATGGCCACCTTTTCTGGGTACATCTATACACCTGGCAGACCTTTTACACCACTGCTAAGGTCATGTATATTTGGACCCACCCATGACCACGCTCACGTTATGCTTGACCATGCCCATTTTTTGGCGCGCCGCGCCATGCACGGCGCAGGGGTTTTTCGGGTGAGTCCTCTCACCTCTTTTCCCAGGACTAGACCCCTGATACAATATGTATACAGAACTCAGAGTGCAGTAACCTGTACTGCAGCAGTGTCATTTTACACTTTAAAAACCATTTTTCCTATGAAACTTTGAAATCGAGTTGCTCAAAAACTATAAGGTCTTTTCACAATTTTTTTTTACCATGTTCCTACGCATGATAGCATGTACAGGGGCTTTACAAATAACCACGGAAGTTGGCACTATTTAATTCAATAGAAATGCACTCAGAACTCGAAAATTCGGAACACGAAATTCGGTTTTCGCATACGGTACAACGAATTTCGGCGAAATCGGAATTCAGCTGTTGCAATCAACCCTACTCCTAATTACTCGTGAAAGCATGCCTGTCCAGTAAAGAAAGAATTAAAGTGGACTTGAACTCTTCCTCAGGACATGTAACGATTGGTGTCAGCACGCAGAGAGAATCTGATTATTGGTGATCTGCAGTATCACCAAGAATGCAGATATATACCCGATTATTGATGATCTGCAGAATCACCGATAATACAGATATATTGCTAACCTCTGGACACCTAAGGTATATGAGTGTTTGGTGTAACAGTAATACTTTGAGTAATGCACCTGCGGAGCAGGTGATCAGAAGCAGCCTGGAATACTGCTTTTGAGGTCACAGGAACCCTCCACCAGCCTGAGATGCTCCAAGGGGTGGAGTCAGGCTGAAGGTAGGAGGAACCTGAGCGAGAGTGACACCTGAAGGGTAGATGTCACTAGCAGGTCTGGAGACTATCTCTTAGGGAGAGAGATAGCTCCCAAGGAATAACAGATATCACACAATGCCTAGTCTTGGTGTGAGGTCCGTGTTCTCTACACCCTGGAACTAGTCTGGCGTATAACACAAATAATAATACAAAGTCCCTAGTCTGGGTGTGAGGTCCGTAGTCAGCCAATCAGGAGACCAGCAGGAATCAGCTGACTGTCCTGATCAAGTGACCCATCTCTTGCTGGTGTAAAGGTCCTGACTTCTGGCTCGCGCGTGTAGTTCTCCATCCAGGTGCACTAACAGACTCAGCCACACCAGACACATGCTGCCGCGTGCAAACCGCCGCGCAGGACGCGGAACCAGCCGCCTTACTGTTGCTGCATCCGGCGGCTTTTCCACATTCTGCCCTGCTATCAGACACATGTTTCTGCGTGCAAACCGCTGCATTGGACCCGGAGCCAGCCGCCTTGCTATCATTACACGTGGCGGCTTTTCCGCGTTTCCTCACAGTACCCCCCCCCCCCTGAGGAGTGGACTCTGGACACTCTCCACTAGGTCTTCTAAAATGTGGGTCTTTTACCATCACAGGGAGGGAGGGAGGGGAACCCACGTGCACCATGTCCCCTGAGAAAAACTCCCACTCTACAGACCTTCTCTTACTAGTCTGATCTTTTAGAGTCCAGGGTTTTCTTGACACTGGTAAATATTGTAATGTACCCGGTGAAGTCTGACCAGATATTTTACGCCCTGGCATGTCTCGCTGGCACGGGCCCAGACTAGGCATGCAGTCCTCCACCGTCTCCGCAGGTGCCCTGACCACCCTTCGAGGTAGGCCGATCTCAGGCTTGGCATCTTTAACTACAGCTCCTGTTTTAACCTGCACTGCAACTCCTCCAACCTGTATCTTGGTAGCACGAACTGCCACTCTGCCCAAACAATGCTGATGGCAATAGGCTGACCATTCCAGCAGCTGACCTGAAGCCCAGTCAATCTGTGGGGAGTGGAGTTTCAACCAGGGCATACCAAGAATAATGGTGGAGGTTGCCATGTGCATAACCAGGAACTGTAATCTCTCTTCATGTGACACCCCTAAACAACATGACAACAAGGGGGTCTGAAAAAGAGATTGACCACTCTGCAGCAGCGAATCATCCACTGCAGTGACCAGAATCTGCTGGTTAAGTGGGGACAAAGGTATCCCCAATCTTTTAACAAAATCGTAATCAATGAGGTTTACCGCAGAACCAGAGTCCACAAGGGCTTCTGCGGAACCTGTCTGACCCTCCCATGTAATAGAGCAGGGAAGGAGCAGACGATCATTGTTTACAGGGAACGACTGCTCGTCTATGGTGTTGACCAACCCCAGACGGCAGCCTTCTCCTGGCCCCTTATCACCATTGCGTTCTCTTGGCCTTCTGTGACTCTCTTTCTTCTGACTCAACCCTGTAAACCCAATTTGCATTGGTTCGGCTGGGGGTGAGGGAGACCGAGAAGAGTCGTGTAAGATAGTCCTTCCAGTAACTCTACCTCGAATCTGTCTCTGGTATCGCAAACGGCGATCAATCAGTATGGCCAAAGAAATTGCCTGGTCCACAGATTCAGGCTCAGGATATCCAATCATCACATCGTGAATCTCATTTGACAATCCTGCTATAAAACAATCTAACAAGGCTTAATCTCCCCATCTCGCTGAAGCAGACCACTTCCTAAACTCAGCGGCGTAAACCTCTACTGATTTATGACCTTGTCTGAGCAACTTGAGCTTCCGCTCAGCGGTGGAAGCGATGTCCGGATCGTCATAAATTATGCCCATCGCTTTAAAAAAATCCTCAACTGAAGTCAGGGCCCCATCCCCAGGTTGAAGGCCATATGCCCAGGTCTGAGAATCCCCCATCAACAGTGTCTTAATGAAGGTAATTATCTGTGCGACAGTACCTGAAGAATTAGGTCTTAACTCAAAGTAAGACAACACTTGATTTTTAAAGTTTTGAAAGTCAGATCTGTGACCAGAAAACTTCTCGGGCACAGGCATGCGTAAGACTGTAACAAGAGGAGATCGCACTATGTTTATAGCAGATTGAAGTTTCTGAATAGTTCCAAATAGCTGACTGATCTGGTTCTGCTGGTTCAAGGCTACCCCGGAAAGCTGGTTTACCGCAGTTGTCAGGACTTCAACATGTCTACATAGTGCGTCCATTTGGGTTTGGTCTGCCATTCTGTAACAATTGGTGTCAGCACGCAGAGAGAATCTGATTATTGGTGATCTGCAGTATCACCAAGAATGCAGATATATACCCGATTATTGATGATCTGCAGAATCACCGATAATACAGATATATTGCTAACCTCTGGACACCTAAGGTATATGAGTGTTTGGTGTAACAGTAATACTTTGAGTAATGCACCTGCGGAGCAGGTGATCAGAAGCAGCCTGGAATACTGCTTTTGAGATCACAGGAACCCTCCACCAGCCTGAGATGCTCCAAGGGGTAAAGTCAGGCTGAAGGTAGGAGGAACCTGAGCGAGAGTGACACCTGAAGGGTAGATGTCACTAGCAGGTCTGGAGACTATCTCTTAGGGAGAGAGATAGCTCCCAAGGAATAACAGATATCACACAATGCCTAGTCTTGGTGTGAGGTCCGTGTTCTCTACACCCTGGAACTAGTCTGGCGTATAACACAAATAATAATACAAAGTCCCTAGTCTGGGTGTGAGGTCCGTAGTCTCTACACCCTGGAACTAGTCTGGAGTATAACACAAATGATAATACAGTTCCCTAGTCTTGGGTGTGAGGTCCGTAGTCACAACACCCTGGAACTAGTCTAAAGCATAACACAGCATAGACACAGTATCCTAGGCTTGGGTGTGAGGTTCGTAGTCACAACACCCTGGAACTAGTCTGGATAATAATACAATGGTAACAAAAGTAATCTGGCTCAGTGTGAATTCCCACGTCCTTCCTGGTTCTAACACACTGTAGGATCTGACTAAGGTCTGAATGCTTCCACGTAAGTGTTTGCAATGGCAGACAACCAGCAACTGGCAAGCAAGCTGTATATATAGTTGCTGGACTCTGCCGCCCCGCCCGAGCCACTCAGCCAATCAGGAGACCAGCAGGAATCAGCTGACTGTCCTGATCAGCTGACCCATCTCCTGCTGGTATAAAGGTCCTGACTTCTGGCTCACGCGTGTAGTTCTCCATCCAGGCGCACCAACAGACTCAGCCACACCAGACACATGCTGCCGCGTGCAAACCGCCGCGCAGGACGCGGAACCAGCCGCCTTACTGTTGCTGCATGCGGCGGCTTTTCCGCGTTCTGCCCTGCTATCAGACACACGTTTCTGCGTGCAAACCGCCGCACTGGATGCGGAGCCAGCCGCCTTGCTATCAGTACACGCGGCGGCTTTTCCGCATTTCCTCACAGGACAGAAGTAAAATGTAGAGAAATGCACCCTGAATGTATTTAGAGAGTTTAGCCTGTTTAATTCCCCCTCATTTGAGTCTACTCACAAGTTGTAATTTGATCCTCCCCTGTGTCACTAGAGATGGGCCGAACCTCCGATTTTAGGTTCGCGAACCCTGTTCGCGAACTTCCGCGAAAGGTTCGGTTCGCGAAAAAGTTCGCGAACCGCAATAGACTTCAATGGGGAGGCGAACTTTCAAAGTTTTAAACAATTCTATCAACTGCAAAAATGATAGAAAACATGTTTCAAAAGCTCTAATACCTGGAGCCACACCTAACTGAGTGAAATACACATCTCTGCTGGAGGACCCGCCCACCCTCCCTCCTCCAAGCAAGGTGCTTTATACCATTTGCCTACCTACACTAATTAGTTATGGGACAGCTGGTACACACTCTGCTACGGAGATTTTAATTCCACCCTCCACCCTCCTCCCTCGACCCTTTAACCTATTCCCTCCTACCGGAGGGAGGAGGGTCTCTTCTGGCAGGGAATTATACGATTTTAAAAGCCAGTATACATCATACCATAGCTGGGAATCGAACCCAGATCTCACTGTGTAGTGGACACGTCACCCTAAGCACTGTACCACTACAGTAGTAAGTGAAGCTAGCCGAAAATGTACCATTAATGCTCAATGCAATAGAACCATTAGGTTGCTTAAAGGAGAACTGTAGTGAGAGGTATATGGAGGCTGCCATATTGATTTCCTTTTAAGCTATACCAGTTGCCTGGCAGCCCTGCTGATCTATTTGGCTGCAGTAATAATAATAATCCAAACATTTGTATAGCACTTTTCTCCTGTCAGACTCAAAGCACTCAAGAGCTGCAGCCACAGGGATGCGCTCAAGAGGCCACCCTGCAGTGTTAGGGAGTCTTGCCTTGAACTCCTTACTGAATAGGTACTTGACCTAGCCAGGATTTGAACCCTGGTCTCCAATGTCAAAGGCAGAGGCCTTAACCAGTACACTATCCAGCCACTGTAGTGTGAATCACACCAGAAACAAGCATGCAGCTAATCTTGTCAGATCTTACAAAAATGTCAAACACCAGATCTGCTGCATGCTTGTTCAGGGTCTAGGGCTAAAAGTATTGGAGGCAGAGGATCTGCAGGATAGCCAGGTAACTGGTATTGCTTAAAAGGAAATCAATATGGTAGCCTCCATATACCTCTCACTACAGTTCTCCTTTAAGCAACCTAATGGTTCTATTGCATTGAGCATTAATGGTACATTTTAGGCTAGCTTCACTTACTACTGTAGTGGTACAGTGCTTAGGGTGACGTGTCCAACACACAGTGAGATCTGGGTTCGATTCCCAGCTATGGTATGATGTATACTGGCTTTTAAAATAACTAACCACTATACCAACTGATACTTTTAGCCAGGGTGTTTCAGGGTGTGATTCTGCCACTATTGCAGTCACAAAGATCAGCTGGACTGCCAGGCAACTGGTATTGTTTACAGGAAACATCCATATCACTCTCAGTTAAGGTTCCCTTTAAAGGAGAACTGTAGTGAAAGGTATATGGAGGCTACCATATTGATTTCCTTTTAAGCAATACCAGTTACCTGGCTATCCTGCAGATCCTCTGCCTCCAATACTTTTAGCCCTAGACCCTGAACAAGCATGCAGCAGATCTGGTGTTTGACATTTTTGTAAGATCTGACAAGATTAGCTGCATGCTTGTTTCTGGTGTGATTCACACTACAGTGGCTGGATAGTGTACTGGTTAAGGCCTCTGCCTTTGACATGGGAGACCAGGGTTCAAATCCTGGCTAGGTCAAGTACCTATTCAGTAAGGAGTTCAAGGCAAGACTCCCTAACACTGCAGGGTGGCCTCTTGAGCGCATCCCTGTGGCTGCAGCTCTTGAGCGCTTTGAGTCCGACAGGAGAAAAGCGCTATACAAATATTTGGATTATTATTACTGCAGCCAAATAGATCAGCAGGGCTGCCAGGCAACTGGTATAGCTTAAAAGGAAATCAATATGGCAGCCTCCATATACCTCTCACTACAGTTCTCCTTTAAGCAACCTAATGGTTCTATTGCATTGAGCATTAATGGTACATTTTCGGCTAGCTTCACTTACTACTGTAGTGGTACAGTGCTTAGGGTGACGTGTCCACTACACAGTGAGATCTGGGTTCGATTCCCAGCTATGGTATGATGTATACTGGCTTTTAAAATCGTATAATTCCCTGCCAGAAGAGACCCTCCTCCCTCCAGTAGGAGGGAGGAGGGAATAGGTTGAAGGGTCGGAGGGAGGAGGGAGGAATTAAAATCTTCCTAGCAGAGTGTGTAGCAGCTGTCCCATAATTAATTAGTGTAGGCAGACAACTGAGTCAAATGGTATAAAGAACCTAGCTTGAAGGGAGGGTGGGCGGGTTCTCAAGCAGTGTGTTTGACAATAACATGTCTGCTGACAGTGAAATGGAGGGGAAAAATTTTGCTTTATAAAGCGAACTGGGCGAAGCGAACTTCCGCAAACGTTCGCCTGCGGGAGGCGAACGCGAACCACCGAAGTTCGCCGGCGAACCGTTCGGCCCAACTCTATGTGTCACATGACTGCCTATGACAGATAAGAAGATAAGCCCATTTGAAAGTACAGGCTGTAAACAATATGTCTGCTTCCATGAATCAGGAAGTAGAAACTGTGCAGGTTTATTTTAGGTTTACATCAGTTGTAACAAATACATGTTTTTTGCTTAAAGGTTATTATGCTGTTTTAGAGCAGGGAGGAGTTCTGAGTTCAGGTCCACTTTAAAAAAACTCCACTTTTTATCTATGCTGGAAAAGCTGCACAGAGCTCTCTGACCAAACTTGGCCCGGAGACAGTCCTATTTTCTGAAGTACTTAAACAGCCAAGGAACAGTGAGAGACAGCTTGAGATAAGGTTTTACTACAGGAAAGTTCAAAGGGTCATAATTTCTGCTTTGTTTTATAGTTTAAAATACAGAGTGTGGTTTGTAAACTGCAAACATTGCAGAATGATGCAATGTTATAAATAGAATCTATATAACTGAAAATAAAAATAAGAGACTCTTTTCTTTACTACTAATGTTATATTTATTATCCGTACTAAACATACAATTCCTTATATCATATGTTTTTGGTTTGTTTGTTTTTTTGCTACAGGTTTGCTTTAAAAGTCAAATTTAACAAGAGAGGTTATTTTAAAATCTATTTTAGCGCCATTTGAAAAGGGCGCCTGGAAAAAGGGCACCGAGTGTAGCCCATATATGCCAAATTTGCCTACAAAGGGCATCCGGTGTAGCCCATATGCCAAATTTGGCTACAAAGGGCGCCCGGTGTAGCCCATATATGCCAAATCAGGCTACAAAGGGCGCCCAGTGTAACCCATATATATGCCAAATTCAGCTACAAAGGGCGCCCGGTGTAGCCCATATAGATGCCAAATTCAGCTACAAAGGGCGCCCGGTGTAGCCCATATATGCCAAATTGGGCTACAAAGGGAGCCCGGTGTAACCCATATATATACCAAATTCAGCTACAAAGGGCGCCCGGTGTAACCCATATATATGCGAAATTCAGCTACAAAGGGCGCCCGGTGTAGCCCATATATATGCCAAATTCGGCTACAAAGACCTCCGGTGCAGCCCATATATATGCCAAATTCAGCTACAAAGGGCACCCTGTGTAGCCCATATATATGCCAAATATGGCTACAAAGGGCACCCCGGTGTAGCCCATACATATGCCAAATTAAGCTACAAAGGGCGCCCGGTGTAGCCCATACATATGCCAAATTTGGCTACAAAGGGCGCCCGGTGTAGCCCATACATATGCCAAATTTGGCTACAAAGGGCGCCCGGTTTAGCCCATATATATGCCAAATTCGGCTGCAAAGGCGCTCGGTGTAGCCCACATATATTCCAAATTCAGCTACAAAGGCGCCCGGTGTAGCCCCCCCAGGTGGTGCCTGACCCTCAGACTTCCCCACCCCAAGTGATTACTATGACCTAACTTCTCCCTACGCTCACAAAGAACCCTCCCCTGGTAGTGCCTAACCCTAACCCCCCTAGTGGTGCCTAACCTTTAGACCCCCCCCTTGGGATGCCTAACCCTAACACCCCCCTCCCTCACCCCAAAATAAAAAATCTCATCTATAAAAGGGTGCCCTTTTGTAGCAGAATCAATAACCTAGTAGCGGAAAACCATGTAGCTGAATAAAGATATGGGCTACATCGGCTGTTTGCATTTGCGGTGAACAGCGAACATTTGGCGTGTTCGGTTCGCCCCCTATATGTTATCATTGAGCTACACTTTTTCCCCTTACCTCACAGTCAGCAGACACATGGCAGCCAGTCAGCTTGCACCCCTTCCTGGACCCCCCCCCCACCCCCTATCAAAAAGCAGTTGCAGTGGCCATATTAGTTCAATTCTCTGCTGGCGGCTGACAGTTAGTGAGAGCAGGGTCAGACTTGCTGCAGATAGGTAGGAAAAGTGTTAGCTAGGCCTGTGTTCTTGTTCCTCACATGCTGTGAAAGCATCCCAAACAGCCCTATTCAGGGCTAGCACATTGGTCTCCTGTGTTTTTTTTTGTGTGTGACACTCCACAGCCCACTGACACCCAGAGCTGTGTGCACAATACTGCTGCTGCTACATTAAGTAGCAGGCACAGAACCACTCCAATGCATTATTATTTCACTGTATTCTGATAGTACTATTGCATTTCTCTGTGTGTGACGCTCCCCAGCCCACTGACACCCAGAGCTGTGCATAATGTGATTTCTGCCCTTTAGGCATTTAAAACACGACTTTGCGTCAATTTTTGATGGGACTTTTGGCGTGGATCTCCCTCTGACATGCCATGGTCCAGCCAGGTGTTAGACCCCTTGAAACAACTTTTTCATTACTTTTGTGGCCAGAAACAGTCTTTCTAGGTTTTAAAATGTGTCTGCCCACTTCCCTTTAAAATAGCATTGGGTTCTTGTGGCCTTTAACGATCTGTAATAACATACATTACTGTCAGATCTGATAAGATTAGCTGCATGCTTGTTTCTGGTGTGATTCAGACACTACTGCAGCCAGCGAGATCAGCGGGACAGCCAGGCAACTGGTATTGTTTAAAAGGAGATAAATATGACAGCCAACATATTACTCTAACTTTAGTTCCCCTTTAGGCTACTTACACACCAGGACGTTGCGTTTAGGGGACGTTATAGGGCACATAACGTGCCCCTAATGCAACGCCTGGTAGTGTTGGAGCAGGACGCTACCAAGAGCCGCGTTACAAGCAGCTCTTGGTGCGCCTGCTCTGTCGGAGGCACTGCGGAGACCACGTGAGCTGAGCTCTCCGCATCACGTGGTCCCGCCAGCCAATCCGCGGCCGCTCCAGGATGTAAACACTGCAAGTGCAGTGAATAATAAGTAGCCGTGTGCCTGGCTACGTAGCGGCCTCTCCCCGCCTCCTCTCCGCCCATAACATGAAAAAAAACCCTACTGAGCATGTGCAAACAGTCTAACGCAGCTTAGCCGCGTGTAAAGTACTGCATGCAGTACGTTATGTAGACGTGCTGCGTTACAATGTAACGCAACATGGGCACTGTGAACAGCCCATTGATTTTTCATTGCTGTGCGTTGGGGTGCGTTACAGGCTGCTCTAACGTGCACCTGTAACGTCCCACTGTGAAACCAGCCTTAAAGGAAACATCAGGCAAAAAAGGTAGTTCTGCGCCTGTGCAGCACGCAGTGGACAACGTAGCCATGATTGACATCAGCGCTTCATGCAGCCGCAGGTCGGCCTGAACAGCATACGGGGAGCCCAGGACGGCGGTGGAGAGTGGAGCGGTCATCGTGGGAGAGTCAGTTGCAAGGGGCTGGAGAAAGCCCCAGGTGAGTACAGCTGATATTACCTTTTTTCCCTGATGTTTCCTTTAAGTGTCCCTCTGTCTTATATCAAAAAGTTGGGAGGTATGATACCTTGGCCGTGTTAATTCTCTGACAGAATCTGAAATGCAACCAGAGATTTCTCTTTATTCCCACGAATTGCATATGTGTGCCCATAAATTTGTCTGTTAAGAGATCTCACCCCCGTCTTCCCCACATAGAGCGCTTCACATGGGCAGACAAGGAGATAAATGACCCCCTCAGTTAATGTAGTGTCTTGTAACCAGGGGCTTATCTTTTTGAGGCAGGGCAGTTTGCCATCCTAGATTGACATGGGTAAGTTCCCCAAGATGTGCACCTGAAGGAAACACAATACTTTGTGTCTCCTTTATAGACTTACTAGCTGATGACCCGGCGTTGCCCAGGTATCTATTTGGCTGGTGATGGCTCCGCTCACTTTTCCTAACCCTACCACACAAACACTTAATGACCAAGTTTGTGAGCTTTGGGGTCTTTGACATCAATAATTTGTATATAGAAAGCAAACAAATCAGATAGGCTGTTTGTTGCTCCGCCCCTCTCCAGCATTTGAACCTCAGTCAACCAATGACCAACTGTAGCAGGTTTGAGGCATCTGCTATTACCAGTGTAAAAATGGCAGCAATTCAGATATTCCCCTTGAAAATCAATAAATGAATTTTGATTGGCTATTATAGACTCCACCCTCTTCCCTGAATATTAATCAGTCACCCAGTGATCAACTGAGCAAAGTTTGAGAACCCTGAGTAAAATGTGTTTTTGGCTCCACCCACTTTTTTGTAACCTGGACACACCGTCACTCAATGACCAATTTTGTGAGCTTTGGGGTCCTTGACATCAATAATTTGTATTTTCCCAGTGAAATGAAACAAATCTGATTGGTTGTTGCTCCGCCCCCTTTTCTGGTTTGAACCCCAGTGACCCAATGACCAACTGTACCAGGTTTGATGTTTGTGCCATTAACAGGGCAAGCATGGCAGCAATTTCAATATTCCCCTTAAAAAACAACAGGTGAAGTTTGATTAGCTTTTGTAGGCTCCACCCACTTTTCTGAATATTAATCCTAGTCACCCAGTAACCAACTGTGCAAAGTTTGAGAACCCTGCCATTAACAGTGAAGAAGGGCTGCAGTTTACATTTCCCCAGGGAAATCTGTTTTTGACTCCGCCCACTTTTTGTTATCTTGGCACACAATGATCAAGTTTGAGAACCCTGCCAATAACGGAATGGCTGAATCAATCTAACAAATCTGATTGGCTGTTTATGGCTCCACCCCCTTTAGTGAATTTGGACCCCAGTCACCCAATGACTGTTTTAGGTTTGAGGCCTCTGGCATTAACAGTGTAAGAAAAGAATGCCTGCAGTTTATATTTTCCTATGTAAAAAGTTAGTTGTTTTTGGCTCCGCCCACTATTTCTAACCTTGACATACAGTATAATAAGTTGCAATTTCCCACTGAAATTAAACAAATCTGATCGGCTGTTTGTGGCCTGCCCCATTTTCAGAATTGAAAAGGTGGCGAGCCAGTGACTGACTGTACCAGATTTGAGGTCTCAGTCATTAAGAGTGTATGAAGCGCAGCAATGTAAATAAACCACTTGAAAATCAATCAATCCCAGTCACCCAGTGACCAACTGTGCCAAGTTTGAGAATACTGCCATTAACAGTGTAAGAATGGTTGCAGTTTATATTTTCCCATGTAAAAAATGTAGTTGTTGGCGCCACCCACTTTTTCTAACCTTGACATAGAATCATTCAATTACCAAGTTTATGAGCTTTGGGGTCCTTGGTATCAATAATTTGTATATTCCCATTGAAATTAAACAAATCAAATTGGCTGTTTGTGGCTCCACCCCCTTTCTGAATTTGAACCCCAGTTACCCAGTGACCAACTGTACCAGGTTTGAGGCACCTGCTATTAACAGTGTAAGAATGGCAGGAATTTAAATATTCCCCTTGAAAAATCGACAGATGAATTCTGATTGGGTGTTGTAGGCTCCACCCATTTTCCTGACTTTTTACAGTCACCCAGTGAGTAACTGTGCAAAGTTTGAGAACCCTGCCATTATCAGTGTAAGAATGGATGCAGTTTATATTTTCCCAGTGAAATTTGTTTTTGGCTCCGCCCACTTTTTGTAACCTTGACACACAGTCACTCAATTACCAAGTTTGTGAGCTTTCAGGTTCCTGGCATCAAAAATGTGTGAATGGAAGCAGTTTATCCACCAAGGAAATCTGATTAGCTGTTTGTGGCCCTGCCCCTTCAGTGAATTTGGACCCCAGTCACCCAATGACCGACTGCAGCAAGTTTAAAGCCTCTGCCATTAACAGTGTAAGAATGGCAGCAGTTTAAATATTCTCCTTGACAATCAATAGGTCAATTTTAATTGGCTGTTGTAGGCTCCACCCACTTTCCTGAATCTTAATCCCAGTCAACCAGTGACCAAGTGTGCCAAGTTTGAAAAACCTGCAATTAACAGTCTAAGAATGGCTGCAGTTTACATTTTCCCATTAAAAATAAACGGCTGAAATTTGATTGGCTGTTTTATGCTCTGCCTCTGCCCACTTTTCCTGGATTTGTAACCACGGTCACCAAGTGACCAACTGTGCCAAGTGTGGGGACTCTGGCTTGAGAATGGCAGCCTTTTCCATTTTTTCCATTGACATGAATGGGTGGAATCTGATTTGCTGTTTGTAGCTCCGCCCAGGTGTGCAGGGGGGCTGCGACACCCCCAGAACATATCATCCCAGGTAGTAAGGGATCTGTATACCAAGTTTCCTTCAAATCGGTCAAGCAGTTTTCGAGTGATCGCGGCACACACATACAGACATACACACACACACATACAGTACATCCAATTTTATATACATAGATTTTGATAACGGGCAGCATGGCAGCCATATCTGCACGGAGTCTGCATGTTCTCTCCATGTCTGTGTGGATTTCCTCTGGGCACTTCAGTTTCCTCCCACATCCCAAAAACATACAGATAAGTTAATTAGCTTCCTCCTACAAATTGGCCCTAGAACAAGATACATACACTTTGCCATACATGCATACATATGACTATGGTAGGGATTAGATTGTGAGCTCCTCTGGGGACAGTCAGTGACAGGACTATAGGCTCCGTACAGCGCTGCGGAAGATGTCAGCACTATATAAATAAACATTTAAGCATCGAACATTTTGTTACTGTTGCCAATAAAACAAACTAATGTAGGCGGTCAGTCTCCCATTCATGAGATTTGGGAGGGGGAGTGTGTGGGCAATAGATGATGGCTCTCCTGGGACCTTTTATGGTCAGAAACAGCCCTGAGAGGATGTCAGCGCTATAGAAAAGAAGAAATGTTCCTCCTAAATTAGCAGCCCGCCAGACAGAGCTGGATACAAATTGATTTTCTCAAATATAACTGTACAATACTGAACATACAATATTGAATGGAATGCATTAAATGAAAGTGAATGAATCCTTTATAATTGTTATAGATGTATAAGGTACCAGTATCTTCCAGCGCGTCTCAAGTTGTCTGCTCCGGTATTGGCAGGCTTTGGTTGGCTTGCGTATTAGTCTGACCATCATTTCTGACAAATGAAAAGAGCACATTTGCCTTTTTAGCTTCCTGTTTATGCTGGTAGAACAAGTAGAGCCACAACATGAAGAGCCATTCTTTCTGCAGACTATGTCGTTTTGTTCACGGTTGTTTAGTTTTCAAAAAGGCACGTTTGTTAAAGCGGTATCGTCACCATAAAAATCACATTTCAACAGCAACTGGTCTGAGTGTATTAAGTTATAAAGATGCTAATCCTGCATTCAAAACTTTCGAAACTTTTTCTGCTGTTATGATTTGGAGTTATCACATACTTAAGGAGCACTGGCCCTTTAGTAGTCGGTGCCAAAGAATTGCATGCTGGGGGTTCCTTTTATCTATAATGTATTCCTCCTCTTCCCTTTATTTCCCTGCCAGCTGCTTATCTGAAACCTGATCCCCTACTCACTTGTGTTTACAAGCAAGGCTGGAGGTGACTCAGCGATTGGAGGAGACAAGAAAAAAAGTAAAGGGCAGAAATGACATCACGAGTTAGCCTTTACTGTGGGCAAAACACATGGCCCCCACCAGGAACAGAATTCTCGTCATTTACTATATAACATTCACTGAAATCAAACCGTGGACAGTATAATACATGTGTTATGTAAGTAGCTCAAGTATTTATCTACTTATATATGTGTTTTTTTTCCCTGCAATAATATGGCTGATCCTACTGCTTTAAAGCAAACCTGAAGCAAAAATAAACTTATGATATAGTGAATTGTATGTATACAGGATCTTCTCAAAAAATTAGCATATTGTGATAAAGTTCATTATTTTCTGTAATGTACTGATACACTTTAGACTTTAATATATTTTAGATTCATTACACACAACTAGTGTTGGGCGAACATCTAGATGTTCGGGTTCGGGCCGAACAGGCCGAACATGGCCGCGATGTTCGGGTGTTCGAGTCGAACTCCGAACATAATGGAAGTCAATGGGGACCCGAACTTTTGTGCTTTGTAAAGCCTCCTTACATGCTACATACCCCAAATTTACAGGGTATGTGCACCTTGGGAGTGGCTACAAGAGGAAAAAAATTTTTAGCAAAAAGAGCTTATAGTTTTTGAGAAAATTGATTGTAAAGTTTCAAAGGAAAAACTGTCTTTTAAATGTGGAAAATGTCATGTTTCTTTGCACAGGTAACATGCTTTTTTTCGCCATGCAGTCATAAATGTAATACAGAGAAGAGGTTCCACGAAAAGGGACCGGTAACGCTAACCCAGCAGCAGCAGCAGCACACGTGATGGAACAGGAGGAGGCGCAGGAGGAGAAGGCCACGCTTTGAGACACAACAACCCAGGCCTTGCATGAGGACAAGAAGCATGCGGATAGCATGCTTTGTACCGGCATGCAGTCATAAATGTAATAAAGATAAGTGGTTCAATAAACAGGGACCACGCGGCAACGCTAACCCAGCAGCAGCAGACGTGATGGAACAGGAGGAGGCGCAGGAGGAGAAGGCCACGCTTTGTGAGACACAACAACACAGGCCTTGCATGAGGACAAGAAGCATGCGGATAGCATGCTTTGTACCGCCATGCAGTCATAAATGTAATAAAGATAAGAGGTTCCATAAACAGGGACCGGCAACGCTAACCCAGCAGCAGCAGCAGCACACGTGATGGAACAGGAGCAGGCGCAGGAGGAGAAGGCCATGCTTTTTGAGACACAACAACCCAGGCCTTGCATGAGGACAAAAAGCGTGCAGATAGCATGCTTTGTACCGGCATGCAGTCATAAATGTAATAAAGATAAGTGGTTCAATAAACAGGGACCACGCGGCAACGCTAACCCAGCAGCAGCAGACGTGATGGAACAGGAGGAGGCGCAGGAGGAGAAGGCCACGCTTTTTGAGACACAACAACCCAGGCCTTGCATGAGGACAAAAAGCGTGCGGATAGCATGCTTTGTACCGCCATGCAGTCATAAATGTAATAAAGATAAGTGGTTCAATAAACAGGGAACACGCGGCAACGCTAACCCAGCAGCAGCAGACGTGATGGAACAGGAGGAGGCGCAGGAGGAGAAGGCCATGCTTTTTGAGACACAACAACCCAGGCCTTGCATGAGGACAAAAAGCGTGCGGATATAGCAGCAATGCTTTTTGCCGCCATGCAGTCATAAATGTAATACAGATGAGAGGTTCAATAAACAGGGACCGGAAACGCTACACCATCCAAGATGTTCATTGGTCATGTTACTTGGTTGGGGTCCTGGAGTGTTGCGTAGTCATTTCCAATCCAGGATTGATTCATTTTAATTTGAGTCAGACGGTCTGCATTTTCTGTGGAGAGGCGGATACGCCGATCTGTGACGATGCCTCCGGCAGCACTGAAACAGCGTTCCGACATAACGCTGGCTGCCGGGCAAGCCAGCACCTCTATTGCGTACATTGCCAGTTCGTGCCAGGTGTCTAGCTTTGATACCCAATAGTTGAAGGGTGCAGATGGATTGTTCGACACAGCTACGTCATCTGACATGTAGTCCTTGACCATCTTCTCCAGGCGATCGGTGTTGGAGGTGGATCTGCATGCTTGCTGTTCAGTGGGCTGCTGCTGCATGGGTGTCAGAAAATTTTCCCACTCCAAGGACACTGCCGATACCATTCCCTTTTGGGCACTAGCTGCGGCTTGCGTTGTTTGCTGCCCTCCTGGTCGTCCTGGGTTTGCGGAAGTCAGTCTGTCGGCGTACAACTGGCTAGAGGAGGGGGAGGATGTCAATCTCCTCTCTAAAGTCTCCACAAGGGCCTGCTGGTATTCTTCCATTTTGACCTGTCTGACTCTTTCTTCAAGCAGTTTTGGAACATTGTGTTTGTACCGTGGATCCAGAAGGGTATAAACCCAGTAATTGGTGTTGTCCAGAATGCGCACAATGCGTGGGTCGCGTTCAATGCAGTCTAGCATGAATTGAGCCATGTGTGCCAGAGTCCTACCAGAATCCTCATCATCCTCTTGTGAGCGTTGTGATAGTTGTTGTGATGCATCATAGTCGTCACCTTCCTCCTGGTCTGCTTCTGCTGACCATTCGCGCTGAATTGTGGAAGTCCAACGTGCACCGCTCTGGCCCTCGTCAGTGGTGGCATGAAATTCCTGCTCCAACTCCAGCTGTTCCTCCTCCTCTTCTTCGTCATAGCTGCTGGGGCCAGCGTTTCCTGAGGCGGATGGCCTGATGTTGGTACCATCACGCTGATCGTTTTCTCCTTCAGATTCCCCCAGTTGCATCATGACAGCTGTTTCCTTGATTTTCAACATTGACCTCTTCAGTAAACACAGCAGTGGTATGGTAATGCTGACTGAAGAGTTGTCACTGCTCACAAGCAACGTGGATTGCTCAAAATTTTGGAGGACTTGGCAGAGGTCCAACATGTTGGCCCAATCGGATCCACAGAAGCTTGGCAGCTGGCCGGATGCGCCTCGGTACTGCGCCGTCATGTACTGGACCACTGCACTCTTCTGCTCGCAAAAGCGGGCTAGCATGTGCAGCGTAGAATTCCAGCGCGTAGGGACATCACACAGCAAGCGATGGTGGGGGAGATTGAAGCGCTCCTGCATCTTGGCGAGTGCCCCCGAAGCAGTACTGGAAGTTCTACAATGTTTGGCCACTCGACGCACCTTCAACAGAAGATCGGCCACGCCTGGGTATGTCCTCAGGAACCGCTAAACTACTAGGTTCATCACGTGCGCCAGGCAAGGGATGTGTGTCAGCTTAGCCAACCTTAAAGCGCGAATGAGATTACTCCCATTATCACACACAACCATGCCCGGTTTCAGGTCCAGCGGTGCCAGCCACAAATCTGTCTGTTCCTTTATTCCCTTCCAAATTTCCTCCCCTGTGTGCTGCTTATCCCCAAGGCAGATCAGCTTCAGCAACGCTTGCTGACGCATGCCAACAGCTGTGCTGCACTGCTTCCACGATCCTACTGCTGCTGGGTTAGCGTTTCCAGATGAGGTACAGCTTTGAGATGCGTTGGAGGAGAAGGAGTCAGAGAGGTAGGTGCTGCTGTTGTTATCCAGTGGGAGGGACGGCGGTGCAGCTGTTTGCGGCGTGGGCAACACCCGCGCCGTAGCAGGTGAGGAATCGCTGCCAGGCTCCACAAGGTTCACCCAGTGCGCGGTAAGGGAGATGTATCGACCCTGGCCGAACGCACTCGTCCAGGTGTCAGTGGTGAGGTGAACCTTGCAGGCAACGGCATTCTTCAAGCTTCGGGTTATTTTGCTGACCACGTGCTCATGCAACTCAGGCACTGCAGAGCGTGCAAAGTGGTAGCGGCTGGGAACCACGTAACGTGGGATGGCCACTGACATCATGCCCTTGAAGCTGTTTGTCTCCACCACTCGATATGGCAGCATTTCGCAGGCCAGAAGCTTGGCTATGCTGGCTGTTACTGCCACGGCCCGGGGGTCATTTGCTGGCAATTTCCTCTTGCGCTCAAACATCTCCGACACAGACAACTGAACCGTAGCGCTGCACACGGAAGGGCTGTTGGTTGTTGTGTTTGATGAACACTGGGAGACCTCAAGAGCACTACTCCGGAAAGTGACAGTGTCAGCGTCGTCTGATGTTTGTGAATGTTGTGAACCACGCAATGGCTGGGCTACTGCTGCTGCTGAGGCGGGTCTGGTGGTGAGTCTGGTGAACCCAAGGGAGGCAGTGTTGCTGGTACCCTGTCCTGCCGAGTTTGCCCACAGAGTGGGATGTTTGGATAGCATGTGGCGGCTCATGCTGGTGGTGGAGAGGTTGTTAATACTTTTCCCCCTGCTCAGGCGGGTCTTGCACACCTTGCAAATCGCCATGGTAACATCCTCAGTGCAGTCTTCAAAGAAAGCCCAGACTTTGGAGCACCTGCCTTGCTGGCGATTTCTGTTTGCGCCTCTTTTGCCTCTCACTTGAACTTCCATGCTTGCGGTGCCTGAAATTGCGCGCCGCCTACCTTGTGGCACAAGGCGAACTCGTGCAGCAGTGGGTTCTTCAACAGACTCATCTGTGCTGCTGCTACGACGGCGATGTTCTCGGTCACAAACAAAATCTGGGTCTATGTCCACATTGTCCATACCCTCCTCTTCCATCTCCTGAAACTCGTCATATGTCATTGTGGGGGGCCGCCGCCGTGGAGTAGAGCTCCCCAGAACAACCTCTGCGCAGCTCACTCCAACATCGTCTTCCAGATCTTGTCGGCCGACCTCCTGCAATTGCAACCCCTCCTGCCCAACTTGCTCTGGGATTTGGGTTTCCGAGTCCTCCTCGGACTAGCCTTGTATTTCAGTGCGCGGTGCATTTCCCACAGTTAATGGTTGTGAATCCGGGCACAACATTTCTGGCTGTTCCTCCATTGACCTTTGAAAGGTGGAAGTTTGTTGGGCTGGGAATAGCTCCTGCGAATACCCCATTGTGTCCTGAGGTAATTCATCGGACTGGTTATCTGGCAGTTGTGTGCGTGGTGTCGCTGCCGGTTGTGTCAGCTTTGTGCCCACTGGCTCCTTGTAACTGGCTGAGGACTCGGACCTCGTGCGTGATGTGCTGGTGCTGCTTAACCCACTGCTGGATGCTTGAGAGGCCATCCAAGTAATTATCTGGTCCTGTTCTTTTGGATTTGTGAGGGTTGTTGTCCTGGACAACATGGGCGGTATTGAGTGGGTTTTCTTGGGTGCTCCCCTGTGGCCTGTACGTGAACCGTCAGGGGAAACACCTCTTCCCTTGCCCCTTCCTCTTTCACCGGATTTCTTCCTCATTTCACTTATCCTTACAGTACACGCTGACTGGCAGCAGTACAGTGGCAGTACAGAAATGCTATACAGTACCACTATTCCCAGCAGCGACACAGAGCACAATGCTATACAGTGGCGGGTGAGCGGTGTACCACTATTCCCAGCAGCGACACAGAGCACAATGCTATACAGTGGCGGGTGAGCGGTGTACTATTGTTCCCAGGCCCAGCAGACACAGAGTGGAAGTAAACACAATGCTATATAGTCTGGCTGAGCCGTGTACACAGAGTGGCAGTACACACAATGCTATATAGTCTGGCTGAGCCGTGTACACAGAGTGGCAGTACACACAATACTATATAGTCTGGCTAAGCGGTGTACACAGAGTGTCAGTAAACAACGGTATATAGTCTGGCTGAGCGGTGTACACAGAGTGGCAGTAAACACAATGCTATATATAGCGTGGCTGAGCGAGGTGCACAGTGGCAGTACACACAATGCTATATAGTCAGGCTAGGCCGTGTACACAGAGTGTCAGAAAACACAATGCTATATATAGCATGGCTGAGCGAGGTGCACAGTGGCAGTACACACAATGCTATATAGTCAGGCTGAGCGGTGTACACAGAGTGTCAGTAAACAATGGTATATAGTCTGGCTGAGCGGTGTACACAGAGTGGCAGTAAACAATGGTATATAGTCTGGCTGAGCGGTGTACACAGAGTGGCAGTAAACACAATGCTATATATAGCGTGGCTGAGCGAGGTGCACAGTGGCAGTACACACAATGCTATCTAGTCAGGCTAAGCCGTGTACACAGAGTGTCAGAAAACACAATGCTATATATAGCGTGGCTGAGCGAGGTGCACAGTGGCAGTACACACAATGCTATATAGTCAGGCTGAGCGGTGTACACAGAGTGTCAGTAAACAACGGTATATAGTCTGGCTGAGCGGTGTACACAGAGTGGCAGTAAACACAATGCTATATATAGCGTGGCTGAGCGAGGTGCACAGTGGCAGTACACACAATGCTATATAGCCAGGCTAAGCCGTGTACACAGAGTGTCAGAAAACACAATGCTATATATAGCGTGGCTGAGCGAGGTGCACAGTGGCAGTACACACAATGCTATCTAGTCAGGCTAAGCCGTGTACACAGAGTGTCAGAAAACACAATGCTGTATATAGCGTGGCTGAGCGAGGTGCACAGTGGCAGTACACACAATGCTATATAGTCAGGCTGAGCGGTGTACACAGAGTGTCAGTAAACAATGGTATATAGTCTGGCTGAGCGGTGTACACAGAGTGTCAGGAAACAACGGTATATAGTCTGGCTGAGCGGTGTACACAGAGTGGCAGAAAACACAATGCTATATATAGCGTGGCTGAGCGAGGTGCACAGTGGCAGTACACACAATGCTATATTAGTCAGGCTAAGCCGTGTACACAGAGTGTCAGAAAACACAATGCTATATATAGCGTGGCTGAGCGAGGTACACAGTGGCAGTAAACAATGCTATATATAGTGTGGCTGAGCGAGCGGTGTACTACTGTTCCCAGCAGCGACACACAATGACTGGGGGGGACCCTGGCTAGCGTGGCTGGAGAGCGAACTACCCTGCCTGCCTACCCAAAGCTAAACCCACAGAGAAATGGCGGAGATATGACGTGGTTCGGGTATTTATTTACCCGAACCACGTGACCGTTCGGCCAATCAGAGCGCGTTCGGGCCCGAACCACGTGACCCGTTCGGCCAATCACAGCGCTAGCCGAACGTTCGGGGAACGTTCGGCCATGCGCTCTTAGTTCGGCCATGTGGCCGAACGGTTTGGCCGAGCACCGTCAGGTGTTCGGCCGAACTCGAACATCACCCGAACAGGGTGATGTTCTGCAGAACCCGAACAGTGGCGAACACTGTTCGCCCAACACTACACACAACTGAAGTAGTTCAAGCCTTTTATTGTTTTAACATTGATGATTTTGACATACAGCTCATGAAAACCGAGAATTCCCATCTCAAAAAATTAGCATATCATGAAAAGGTTCTCTAGACGAGCTATGAAAGTCTAAAGTTTATCAGTACATTATAGAAAATAATGAACTTTATCACAATATGCTAATTTTTTGAGAAGATCCTGTAGTACAACTAAGAAATAGAACATTTGCAGCAAAGAAAAGAGTCTCACATTTTTTTTTCAGTACAGGAAGAATTAAAAAAACTTCACTTGTTATCTATGTAAAAGAGCTGCGCTGAGCTCTCTGACCCAGCTGGGGTAGGAGACAGTCCTATTTTCTGAGGCACTTAAACAGCCAAGAAACAGTGAGAGGCAGCTTCAGATAAGGATCCATCTGAAAATGGCGGCTACGAATAATGGCGCACGGTGTTGCCGCTAATCCGTTTGTCGGTTATCGCTATTTAACGTTAAAGCCTTATCGTTATTTAGCTCTGGTTATTGTATTGAAAATTAGCA
Organism: Hyperolius riggenbachi; assembly: GCF_040937935.1. Classification (NCBI taxonomy): domain Eukaryota; kingdom Metazoa; phylum Chordata; class Amphibia; order Anura; family Hyperoliidae; genus Hyperolius; species Hyperolius riggenbachi. Next base: position 28,366,471 of record NC_090648.1, read on the forward strand.
TTAGCATTGTATTGTTATTCATCGTTGTAAAAAACGGTGATATAAAAGATATACCTAACCCTACTTTAACACAGTGCCTAACCCTAAGACCTCCCTGGTGGTGCCTATCCCGAACCACCCCCTGGTGGTGCCTAACCCTAAATCTCACCTGGTGGTGCCTAACCCTGAGACCTCCCTGGTGGTGCCTAACCCTAAATCTCCCCTGGTGGTGCCTAACCCTAAGACCCCCCTGTTGGTGCCTAACCCTAAATCTCCCCTGGTGGTGCCTAACCCTAACCACCCCCCTGGTGGTGCCTAACCCTAACCACCCCCCTGGTGGTGCCTAACCCTAACCACCCCCCTGGTGGTGCCTAACCCTAACCTTGACAGTGTTACATTGAATCCATTCACCATTTTACAGTTAAATAACTTCTGCAGTTTGGCTTATGTATGGCGCTATTGATAAATAATGTTACTGTGCGCAATAACGTCTGCTGTTTGGCATATGAACAGCGCTATTGATAAATAAGGTTACTGTGTGCCGTTTTTCTTCTCTTTTTTTTCCCCTGTGCGCCATTATTATGCAGTACTAACGATAAATAGCAATAAGCGTATCTTTTTAATGTGGCACCATTTTTATGCATAGGCACTGTGCACCATTGTTCCCTGATCCGTGAGATAAGGTTTTACTGCAAGGAAGTTCAAAAGGTCATTAGCTCTGCTTTGTTTTCTACTTTAAAGTGTACCAGAGACAAAGCACTCTAATGTAGTTTATCATATACATCAGTGGGAACATGAGAATAAACACCTACCCTGCTCTCTGTTTCATCCTCCGCTGCTCAGTCTGCTAGTAATAAGCCCTGATCAAATCACAGACTGATCAGTCCATTGTGGCTTTGCTCCAGAATCTCTGTAGCTGTGAATAGCTGTCATGTTTTCTCAAGCCTGCCCCCTTCTGTTTCTGTGCACAGCAGCATCACAGAAAGCTGATGGGCGGAGCTGCTCATGCAGGAGAAAAAAAATACATAAATCAACAATGCAGAGCAGCAAAAACAGCAGGTATAGTGAGATTCCCTATACAAACCAGCTGAACCCCTGAGCGGCTAAGTCGAAAAAGGCACCTGGACTCCTCCTCTGTCCCGCCAATCAGTGAGGCTATTTTTGGGGCTGGCACCTCTCTCTTGCCAATGAAAAGAGGCAGCCCAGTGAGCCCACCCCCACAACATCTGTTGTCCAATCCAGAAGGAGGCAGTGGAGTGCAGAAGGAGAAGCATGAGGCTGAGCGCCGCATGTTGTGGGTCCAGGAGGATGCATGTGAAGAAGGGCCCCATGTTCTCCCCTAGCCAGTCTCTTTCTACCATTGCAGAAGCCAGCTGAGCCAGGTAACTTGTGTGTGTGGCTCAGGCAGGAAGTCAGGCTGTCAGGCTTTGCTCCATCAGAATAGACCCTGCTATGTGTGGTGGCTGGATAGTGTAATGGTTAAGGGCTCTGCCTCTGACACAGAAGACCTGGGTTCAAATCTCAGCTCTGCCTGTTTGGTAAGCCGACACCTATTCAGTAGGAGACCTTAGGCAAGTCTCTCTACCACTGCTACAGTGGGTGTCCTAGTGGAGCTTTGAGTCCACCAGGAGAAAAGCACAATATAAATGTTTGTTTGTATTTCTCAATCGCTGCTAGTGATGAACAATGCTAGAAAGGGTCAGTCAGGGATTATTATTATTTAGTATTTATATAGCGCCGACATCTTACGCAGCGCTGTACAGAGAATATAGTCTTGTCACTAACTGTCCCTCAGAGGAGCTCACAATCTAATCCCTACCATAGTCATATGTCTATGCATGGTGTAGTGTATGTATTGTAGTCTAGGGTCAATATTTAAGGGGAAGCCAATTAACTTATCTGTATGTTTTTTGGGGGGATGTGGGAGGAAACCGGAGTACCCGGAGGAAACCCATGCAGACACGGGGAGAACATACAAACTCCATGCAGATAGTGCCCTGGCTGGGATTCGAACCGGGGACCCAGCGCTGCAAGGCGAGAGCGCTAACCACTACGCCACCGTGCTGCCCACGTGCTGTCCAAGCATCGCTAATTAACTCAATTGCTGCAGGGCACAGGAGCCTTCAGCCCATCTCCCAGAGCTATTCCCCTAAAGCCTCATACACACGCTCAACAAAAGTCTATTGGCTCATAGAGATGGCCCGAACGGTTCCAGGCGAACTTTGGGTGGTTCGCGTTCGCAGTGAACCAGGAACCTTTTTTCAAAAAAGTTTGGTTCGCCCATAGACTTTAATGGCCGCCGACTTTAGCGGTTAATAGCAAAGTCCCCTTACTTAGTAAAAACACCAAAATTGTTGGGAATGTTAAGTGGAATAGTGGGAACAAGAGGAAAAAAAAATTCAAAAAGACCTTAACCTATTTTGGTTCCTGGACGTAGAAACTACGGCTATGGTGCCCGATCACTGATTCCTCTCCCCCATTGAAAAAGTGACAGCTTCTCTCGGAAGCTGCGCCTTTTCTGGCTGTTACCTCCCCCATGCGTCGCTCTAAGCGTATGTTACGCTTAGGGTGACGTAATGTAAACAAACTCATGGCCGCCATCTTGTGGCCAAAAAGTAATACTACAACTAAAAGTAAAAAAAAATGAAAATCAACACACATTTACATTATAAACCTATTGTTTACCTCCCACCCTCCCAAAACTACCCAAATAAAATGTTTAATATAAAAAAAAAAAAAAAAAAAAAAAAATTACAATAAAAAAAAAAAAACATGTAAATATTTACCTAAGGGTCTAAACTTTTTAAATATCAATGTAAAGATGAAATATTTCTATATTTTTTTATTTTAAACTTGTAAATAGTGATAGATGCAAAATGGAAAAAATGCACCTTTATTTCCAAATAAAATATTGTCGCCATACATTGTGATAGGGACATAATTTTAACGGTGTAATAACCGGGACATATGGGCATATACAATACGTGAGTTTTAATTATGGAGGCATGTATTATTTTAAAACTATAATGGCTGAAAACTGAGAAATAATGAATTTTTCCATTTTTTTCTTATTCTTCCTGTTAAAATGCATTTACAGTAAGGTGGCTCTTAGCAAAATGTACCCCCCAAAGAAAGCCTAATTGGTGGCAGAAAAAACAAGATATAGATCAGTTCATTGTGATAAGTAGTGATAAAGTTATAGGCTAATGAATGGGAGGTGAACATTTCTCAAGTGAAAACGACGGAGCGCGAATGGGTTAAACTTTTTGAGAAAATCAATTTTAAAGTTTCAAAGTAAAATGAGCCGATTCATAAAAAAAATAACCGATTCATTAAAAAGAACCGGATGATTCATGAACCATTAGCATAGCAGAGAATGCATCCTGAGCAGGAGGTGAAGCTGCCGACTCCGCTGCTGTCTCTCCTCACCTGCCTGCACCTGTCACCCTCACCTAGCCTGGCACCTGGTGCACCCATGGGTGCCAGGCTAGGTGAGGGTGACAGGTGAGGAGGTGGGGAGAGACAGCAGGAGCCGGCAGCTATGCGTCCGAAAGGAGGCATTCTCTGCTATGTGGGAGGCGTCGGAGATCTTCAATCAACTTAATTGAAGATCGCAACATAAGAGGATACATTGTTCGTTGGATCGTTTGCCATGGATATTGGCGTGGGAATTTTTTTTTAAAGGTACAGGTCAGTATTTATGGTTAATTTAGAAGAATAAAATACTTTTCTCGTGGTTGTGTTTTTATTTCATTTAACCCTTAGTGGAAATGGTGTACCCCTATACTCATTTCTCCTGGGAGGGGGGTGGGCATCTGGGGTCCCCTTCTTAAAGGGGACTCCCAGATGCCACCATGAACCCCCCCAGGGAGTCATTGCCCCCACCTCCTCCTGGGGCACCGGAGGTGGGGAAGAGCCCCTTGTCCATGGATTGGACAAGGGCTCTGGGGGGGGGGGGGAGGCTTGGCCATCCCTGCCCCCCCGGAGCCCCTCCATACCATGGACCATGCGGGCTGGTATAGCTCAGGGTGCGAAGCCCCAGTCGGCCGGGGCTCCGCATTCTGGCTATCCCAGCCTGCATGGGGGACAAGGGGTTACAGAGGCTCGGGAGGGGGGCCCCACGCCATTTTTTTTTCAGATTTCCCACACACAGCACATAAAAATAATTTAAAAAATAATTTTTTTAAAGGACTTCCGAGGCCTCAAATGTGAAAAAAAGTTAAATTCCTTTTCATAATCCAGATCCATTGAGGACGCCATCCGCGCCCTCCCGTTCATTCTGCCATGGCTCCCGCAGTAATAACGGCCCCGGTCGAGTCCCGACCTTCTGAACGAGTCGGTGTAACGATCGGTGTAACACAGAGAGGGTCTGATTACTGGCGATCTGCAGTATCACCGAGAATGCAGATATATACCCGATTATTGATGATCTGCAGTATCACCGATAATCAGATCTATTTCTAACCTCTGGACAACTGAGTGATAAGAGTGTTTGGTGCAACAATAATACTTCGAGAACTGCACCTGAGGAGCAGGTGCACGGCAGTAAAGGATACTGCTAGTGATCAGATTCCTTCCACAGGTCTGATGCTCCCCAAGGGGCGGAGCCAGGCTCAGAGTGGGAAGGACAGAGCGTGAGTGACACCAATGAGAGAGTGTCACTGACAGGTCTGTGAACTATCTCGTAACAGGAGAGATAGTTCTCGAGGTCGGGCAAGCCAGGTCGTCAACACACGGACAGATAAGGTACAAAGACAGTAGACAGATGCAGAATCCAAGACCAGCAGAGTTTGGCGACAGAGTATCAGAATGACAAGGTACAAAATCAGAGATCAGAAGAATGGTCAGGAAAGCAGAAGGTCATAACAGATAATCAAAAATGCCTAGACTTGAGTGTGAGCTCCTAGATTCTCAACACTCCCGGAACTAGACTAGGTAATAATAATAATACAGATGATACAGAATTCCTAGACTAAGGTGTGAGGTCCTTGGTCATCAACACCTTGGAAACTGGTCTAGATAATAACACAGATAATAACAGAATTCCTAGACTAAGGTGTGAGGTCCTTGGTCATCAACACCTTGGAAACTGGTCTAGATAATAACACGGATAATAACAGAATTCCTAGACTAAGGTGTGAGGTCCTTGGTCATCAACACCTTGGAAACTGGTCTAGATAATAACACAGATACTGACAAGGTCTGAGTGCTACCACGTAGTGATCGCAACGCCAGACACCAGAAGAATGACCAGCACCCAGTATATATACACCAGCACTCTCTAGCGCCTCCCCTAAGTGCTGGACCAATGGAAACTGCTGAATGTGTCAGCTGACCGGCTTGGTCAGCTGACCCCCTTCTGACTGTCATAAAAACTCTGCCTCTCTGTGCGCGCGCGCGTCCTCCTGAACCAGTGTGGACTATCAGTCCCAGCCACACCAGACGTGTTGCAATGCTTCCGTTGCATTGGATGCGGAATCCGCCGCACCGCTGTCCGTGCGTGCGGCGTTTTCTCCGCATTCTGCATTACTGATAGGAGTAGGCCTATGCGTGCAACCTGCCGCGTCGGACGCGGAATCCGCCGCCCTGTTGTCTGGGCATGCGGTGGTTTCTCCGCGCTCCGACTACGCGCCATCTGCCATGTTGAAAGCGGAATCAGCCGCCCTACTCTGAGTACTAGCGGCGGCTTTTCCGCGTTTCCTCACAGTAACCCCCTCCTGAGGAGTGGACTCCAGACAACTCCTACCCGGTTTCTCAGAATATCGAGTGTGGAATTCTCTTCTCAATTTGTCCGCATGCATGCGACACTCAGGTACCCATGTTCTCTCCTCCATACCATACCCCTTCCAGTGCACTAGATACTGTAGTGAGTTCTGCACTACCCGTGAGTCTAATATCTTTTCTACTTCATACTCAGGTTGGTTGTCTACCATCACCGGAGGAGGAGTGGCACCCACATGGACTGCTGGTTTAAGCAGGGACACATGAAAAGATCTTACACCACGCATGCTGGCAGGAAGATCAATGGCATAAGTGACATTGTTGATCTTCTTGGTTACGGAAAAAGGGCCCACAAACCTGGGACCTAACTTGGCCGAGGGTTGTTTCCGGGTTAAATGACGTGTGGACACCCAGACCAGGTCTCCCGGTCGGAACTTCCACTCTAAGGATCGTTTCTTGTCAGCTTGCCCTTTCTGAGTTTGAAAAGCCTTTTCCAAATTATTCTTCCCGATTCCCCAAATGGTTTTGAATGACTTTTGCCAAGCCTCCAGAGCTGGAAACGGAGTGGTGGCTACTGGCAATGGGGAAAACTTGGGCAACTTTCCCGTGACCACCTGAAATGGAGAGAACCCAGAGGAAGAGCTTTTCAAATTATTGTGCGCAAATTCTGCATATGGCAAGAACTTGACCCAATCACTTTACGCTTCTGCAACATAACACCTCAAAAACTGTTCCAATGACTGATTAACCCTCTCCGTCTGACCATTGGTCTGTGGGTGGTAGCCCGACGAAAATGACAGTTTCATGCCCATTTGATGACAAAATGCCCTCCAAAATCTAGAAACAAATTGGACTCCCCGATCTGACACTATGTTTTCCGGAATGCCATGAAGTCGGAAAACGTGGATGATGAAAAGATCGTCCAACTCCTGGGCCGAGGGATGTCCTTTTAAGGGCACAAAATGGGCCGTTTTACTGAAACGGTCGACTACCACCCAAATGACCGACATGCCTTCAGACCTTGGAAGTTCACCTACAAAATCCATGGACAAATGGGTCCATGGTTCACTCGGGGTGGGCAAAGGCTGCAACGTTCCCACAGGTGCCAGACGGGAGGGTTTGTTTTTTGCACACACTGCACACTCTCTAACATACTCCTTGCAGTCCGTTGCCAGGGAAGGCCACCAAGCACATCTAGCAACCAAATCTTGCGTTCTGGAGGCCCCTGGGTGCCCGGCATTCTTGTGCGAGTGGAACATCTGCAAAATCTGGAGACGAAATGGCAATGGCACAAACATAACCCCTTCAGGCTTTCCCTCAGGGACATCCTGCTGGAAGGGACCTAAAGTCTCCGTCCAGTCTTTCCAAGTCTCTGTGGCTCCCAGCACTACCCTCTGTGGAACAATGGTTTCTGGTTCTGAGGGCTGTGCTGTCTCCGGCTCAAATCATCTGGACAAGGCATCCGCCTTAATGTTTTTACTACCCGGAGTGTACGTAATTACAAATCTAAATCTCGAGTAAAACAGTGACCACCGAGCCTGACGGGGACTCAACCTCTTAGCCCCCTGAATGTATTTCAAATTTTTGTGATCAGTGTAGACGGTAATCGTATGTTCTGCTCCTTCTAGCCAATGACGCCATTCTTCAAAGGCCAACTTAATGGCTAGGAGCTCCCTGTTGCCTATATCGTAGTTTTTCTCTGCTGGTGAAAACCTCCGAGAGAAATAGGCACACGGGTGTAATCTTCCCTGCAGCCCCGAGCGTTGAGACAGCACAGCCCCTACCCCAACTTCTCAGGCGTCAACCTCTACAATGAAGGGATAAGAGGTGTCTGCGTGTCTCAATATGGGTGCAGAGCAAAACAGTTCTTTCAATGTGGAGAAAGCGGCCAGAGCTTCGGGGGACCAGTGGTTGGTATCTGCCCCTTTCTTAGTGAGACTGGTGAGGGGTGCTATGACTGTGGAGTACCCCTTTATGAACCTTCTATAGTAGTTCGCAAACCCCAAAAATCTCTGAAGAGATTTGAGTCCTACTGGCTGGGGCCATTCCAGGACAGCAGAGACTTTGGCGGGATCCATAGAAAGGCCCGAGGTGGAAATTATATATCCCAGAAAAGCGACAGATGTCACCTCAAAAATGCATTTCTCCAATTTAGCATAAAGCCTGTTTTGTCTAAGCTTGTGCAGCACGAATTTGACATGAGTCCTGTGCTCAGAGAGGTTGTCTGAGAAGATTAGTATATCGTCCAGGTATATTAGGACAAATTTACCCAACACCTCTCTGAAAACTTCATTAATGAGTTCCTGGAAGACGGCCGGGGCATTACACAACCCGAAGGGCATCACCAGGTACTCGCAATGCCCGTCGGGTGTGTTAAAGGCCGTCTTCCATTCATTGCCCTCTCTGATCCGCACCAGATTGTATGCACCCCGCAAATCCAATTTCGAAAAAATCTTAGCATTGGTGACCTGAGTGAACAAATCGTCTATCAAAGGTAATGGATAGTGATTTTCAACTGTGATTTTATTCAGTCCCCGGTAATCAATGCATGGCCGAAGGCCTCCGTCTTTTTTTTTTTTACAAAAAAGAAACCTGCTCCAGCAGGCGACCGGGAAGGGCGAATGAATCCCTTAGCTAAGTTTTCACGGATATACTCTTGCATGGCCACCTTTTCTGGCCCAGACGAATTGTAGAGATGTCCTCTAGGGCAGGGGTCCCCAACCTTTTTCGGCCCGGGGACCGGTAACCGTCCAAAATTTTCTCTGGGGCCGGGGGGGGGGGGGGGGGGGGGGGGATATTCGCGGCGGCACAGCAAGCACAGTTGCCCCAGTATAGGGAGTCTAGGTACCCCGCTGCAGCTAGTATAGTGCCCCAGTATAGTTAGTATAGTGCCCAGTGTGCCCCAGTATAGCTAGTATAGTGCCCCATGATAGCTAATATAGTGCCCCATGTGCCCCAGAATAGCTAGTATAGTGCCCTGTGTGCCCCAGGATAGCTAGTATAGTGCCCAGTGTGCCCCAGTATATCTAGTATAGTGCCCCATGTGCCCCAGGATAGCTAGTACAGTGCCCAGTGTGCCCCAGTATAGCTAGTATAGTGCCCATGTGCCCCAGGATAGCTAGTATAGTGCCCCAGGATAGCTAGTATAGTGCCCCAGGATAGGTAGTATAGTGCCCAGTGTGCCCCAGGATAGCTATTACAGTGCCCAGTGTGCCCCAGTATAGCTAGTATAGTGCCCCATGTGCCCCAGGATAGCTAGTATAGTGCCCAGTGTGCCCCAGTATAGCTAGTATAGTGCCCCATGTGCCCCAGGATAGCTAGTATAGTGCCCAGTGTGCCCCAGGATAGCTATTACAGTGCCCAGTGTGCCCCAGTATAGCTAGTATAGTGCCCCATGTGCCCCAGGATAGCTAGTATAGTGCCCAGTGTGCCCCAGTATAGCTAGTATAGTGCCCCATGTGCCCCAGGATAGCTAGTATAGTGCCCAGTGTGCCCCAGGATAGCTAGTATAGTGCCCCAGGATAGCTAGTATAGTGCCCAGTGTGCCCCAGGATAGCTAGTATAGTGCCCCAGGATAGCTAGTATAGTGCCCAGTGTGCCCCAGGATAGCTAGTATAGTGCCTAGTGTGCACCAGTATAGTGCCCAGTGTTCCCCAGTATAGCTAGTATAGTGCCCAGTGTGCCCCAGGATAGCTAGTATAGTGCCTAGTGTGCCCCAGTATAGTACCCAGTGTGCCCCAGTATAGCTAGTATAGTGCCCAGTATGCCCCAGTATAGCTAGTATAGTGCTAGTATAGTGCCCAGTGTGCCCCAGTATAGCTAGCATAGTGCCCAGTATGCCCCAGTATAGCTAGTATAGTGCCCAGTGTGCCCCAGTATAGCTAGCATAGTGCCCAGTATGCCCCAGTATAGCTAGTATAGTGCCCAGTGTGCCCCAGTATAGCTAGCATAGTGCCCCATGTGCAGCTAGTATAGTGCCCCAGGATAGCTAGTATAGTGCCCCAGTGTAGCCCCCCTCCCCCCGCGGCCGCCGCTTCTGTTACCTGGCACCTGCTTTGAGCTGGCGGCCGCTTCCTGTCACTGATTCCCCGTAGCCGCTTTGAGGATTGCAGCATCTCCTTTTACAGCAGCGCTTCCTGCGCAGCTGCTGTAAGGAGGGAAGAAAGCGGGGCAGCGGCTTCCTGTAGCGGCGATCGCCGTTACCATGGAAACCGGCGCTGTCTCGCTTTCTTCCCTCCTTACAGCAGCTGCGCAGGAAGCGCTGCTGTAAAAGGAGATGCTGCAATCCTCAAAGCGGCTACGGGGAATCAGTGACAGGAAGCGGCCGCCAGCTCATAAGGTGACAGGAGCGACGGCCGCGGGGGGGAGGGGGGTGAGAGGCCAGACCCGCCGCGGCCCAGCTGGCAACTGCCCACGGACCGGCAGTGGGCCGCGGCCCGGTGGTTGGGGACCCCTGCTCTAGGGGGCATACAACCCGATCGGAGATCAATCGAAAGGGTGATGTGGAGGTAATTTATCGGCAGCTTTGGGGCAAAACACGTCCGAAAACTCAGCATATTGTTCCGGAACACCCTCCACATGAATCCTGGTTTGGCCTAAGGTCACCTTCACTAAACAATGACGAAAACAGTGGACTGACCAGCTCGTTAGCTGACTGGTAGCCCAGTTTATCTGAGGGGAGTGAAGGTGTAACCACGGCATGCCAAGGATGATTGTGGAGGTTGTCATGCGCAATACAAAAAACTGCAACTTCTCTTTATGCAGCACCCCTATAGTGACTTCCACCTCTGGTGTCTGGGACAGAGGACGGTTACGCTGCAGGGGGGAATCATCCACTGCCGTAACCTGTAGAGGTGGTTTTACCGGAGTGAGCGGAATACCCAATTTCTTAGCAAATTCGTAGTCCATAAAATTAGCCGCTGAGCCTGAATCAATGAAGGCCTCAGAGACTTCAGATTTATCTTCCCATGTAATCATACAAGGAAGAAGTAACCGCTTATCCTCTAGGGGTAAGAGCTGTACGCCTAGGGTATTACCCCCAACTACTCCTAGGCAATGGCGTTTCCTGACTTTTTAGGGTATTTGGTACTCTATGCCCCCTCTCTGCACAATAAAGACACAACTGCTCAGAAATCCTGTGTCTTCGCTCCTTCTGAGACAGTTTTGACCGTCCAATCTGCATTGGCTCGGGGGAAGGTGAAACGGGAGGAGATGGAGTCACCGGAGGTGCAGCGTAGGTCACCATTTTAACATTGTTTCTACCCCGGGTCTGCCTTTGATAACGTAATCTGCGATCAATCCTGATTGCCGATGAATTGGCCTCATCGACGGTTTTAGGTTCAGGCTGACTTAACATTAGATCTGAAACCTCATCTGACAATCCTGACAAGAAACAGTCTAAAAGGGCATAGGTGTCCCACCTGGCTGAAACTGATCATCTCCTAAATTCTGCCGCATAATCTTCGACCGGACCCTTGCCTTGACGCAACAATTTGAGCTTCCGCTCAGAGGTCGAGGCAATGTCTGGATCATCGTAAATTATCGCCATAGCTTTAAAAAATTCATCTACCGAGGTTAAAGCTAAATCTCCGGTGGGTAAACTGTATGCCCAGGTCTGGGAATCGCCTGATAACAAAGTCTTAATAAACGTGACCCTTTGGGTCATGGTTCCTGAAGATCTAGATCTCAACTCAAAGTATGACAACACTCTACTCCTAAAATTTCGAAAGTCAGATGTGTGACCACAACATTTTTCAGGTACAGGCATGCGTATGTCTGTGCTAGGAGGGGATTGCACCTCGTCCACTGCCATCTGAAGGGTTCGTAAAGAACCGGACAAAGCGTCAATCATAGCTTTGTGATTACCCAGCACTTGGTTGATAGAGTCCACCGAAGTGGTAAGTGCGCCCAGACGGTCAGTGTGTGCGTCCATTTGCATTTTTGGTCTGGCGTTCTGTAACGATTGGTGTAACACAGAGAGGGTCTGATTACCGGCGATCTGCAGTATAACCGAGAATGCAGATATATACCCGATTATTGATGATCTGCAGTATCACCGATAATCAGATCTATTTCTAACCTCTGGACAACTGAGTGATAAGAGTGTTTGGTGCAACAATAATACTTCGAGAACTGCACCTGAGGAGCAGGTGCACGGCAGTAAAGGATACTGCTAGTGATCAGATTCCTTCCACAGGTCTGATGCTCCCCAAGGGGCGGAGCCAGGCTCAGAGTGGGAAGGACAGAGCGTGAGTGACACCAATGAGAGAGTGTCACTGACAGGTCTGTGAACTATCTCGTAACAGGAGAGATAGTTCTCGAGGTCGGGCAAGCCAGGTCGTCAACACACGGACAGATAAGGTACAAAGACAGTAGACAGATGCAGAATCCAAGACCAGCAGAGTTTGGCGACAGAGTATCAGAATGACAAGGTACAAAATCAGAGATCAGAAGAATGGTCAGGAAAGCAGAAGGTCATAACAGATAATCAAAAATGCCTAGACTTGAGTGTGAGCTCCTAGATTCTCAACACTCCCGGAACTAGACTAGGTAATAATAATAATACAGATGATACAGAATTCCTAGACTAAGGTGTGAGGTCCTTGGTCATCAACACCTTGGAAACTGGTCTAGATAATAACACAGATAATAACAGAATTCCTAGACTAAGGTGTGAGGTCCTTGGTCATCAACACCTTGGAAACTGGTCTAGATAATAACACGGATAATAACAGAATTCCTAGACTAAGGTGTGAGGTCCTTGGTCATCAACACCTTGGAAACTGGTCTAGATAATAACACAGATACTAACAAGGTCTGAGTGCTACCACATAGTGATCGCAACGCCAGGCACCAGAAGAATGACCAGCACCCAGTATATATACACCAGCGCTCTCTAGCGCCTCCCCTAAGTGCTGGACCAATGGAAACTGCTGAATGTGTCAGCTGACCGGCTTGATCAGCTGACCCCCTTCTGACTGTCATAAAAACCCTGCCTCTCTGCGCGCGCGCGCGTCCTCCTGAACCAGTGTGGACTATCAGTCCCAGCCACACCAGACATGTGTTGCAATGCTTCCGTTGCATTGGATGCGGAATCCGCCGCACCGCTGTCCGTGCGTGCGGCGTTTTCTCCGCATTCCGCATTACTGATAGGAGTAGGCCTATGCGTGCAACCTGCCGCGTCGGACACGGAATCCGCCGCCCTGTTGTCTGGGCATGCGGCGGTTTCTCCGCGCTCCGACTGCGCTCCAGCTGCCATGTTGAAAGCGGAATCAGCCGCCCTACTCTGAGTACTAGCGGCGGCTTTTCCGCGTTTCCTCACAGTCGGATTCTCATTCCCCCCTCAATATGGCCGCCACAGATTGCCGCGGCTGCGCAGTCCGCATAGACGCGATTGCGGCCAACTTTGGAGTACAAGTATAACAATATGTCTTCTACCTGCATGAGACATGTCGTGAGATTCAGACATTGCTAACGGCCATGGCTGCGATTTATGTTCATCATTGACATTGCCCAAATAAACAGGTTTTTGTGACCCTAGGCTATGACCTCTTTGGCCTAGGGGCCCAAACTCACCAGTCATGATCCCCCTAAGAGTCCCTACAATTCTAGAAAAGTTGCCACTGCTGAGCCATTGTCCTTTGAAAAGATTTTTGAAAATGAAATAGGGAGCCCAATGAAAGCCTATGGGAGATTTTACCACTTTTGCACCCCTGTAACTCTGGTTTGCAGAGATGTAGGGAACCCAACTTTGGAGTCCAAGTCTAACAATATGTCTTCTACCTGCATGAGACATGTCGTGAGATTCAGACGTTGCTAATGGCCATGGCTGTGATTTATGTTCGGCAGTACATCCCAACATCTCTGCAAACCAGAGTTACAGGGGTGCAAAAGTGGTAAAATCCCTAATAGGCTTTTATTGGGCTCCCTATTCCACTTTCAAAAATCTCAAATCTTTCAAAGGACAATGGCTCAGCAGTGACAAATTTTCTAGCATTGTAGGGACTCTTAGGGGGATCATGACTGGTGAGTTTCGGGCCCCTAGGCCAAAGAGGTCATAGCCTAGGGTCACAAAAACCTGTTTACGTTTTCTAAGGGCAATATGTTCGGATGTATTGCCCTTTGAAATGGTGTGAGATTTTGGAAAGTGAAATAGGAAGCCCAATGAAAGCCTATGGGGGATTTTACCACTTTTGCACCCCTGTAACTCTGGTTTGCAGAGATGTAGGGAACCCAACTTTGGAGTACAAGTATAACAATATGCCTTCTACCTGCATGAGACATGTCGTGAGATTCAGACGTTGCTAACGGCCATGGCTGCGATTTATGTTCGTCAGAATCTCCACCATTGACATTGCCCAAATAAACAGGTTTTTGTGACCCTAGGCTATGACCTCTTTGGCCTAGGGGCCCGAAACTCACCAGTCATGATCCCCCTAAGAGTCCCTACTGTGGCGAATATTACGGAAAGTCGTGCGCAATCACCAACAATTTTTGTATGGTCCTGCACAATTACTGTCAGTCCTGTGTAAATGTACAATAGATGTCTTTTTCCCTCTCTTCTCTTAAAAACAGAGCCCCTCACCCCCTCCACCTCTTCCAGCTTTTCACACGTAGCTGGTGACACATAGGGGTTACAAGCTAGGACCAAATGGTGGCCATGGAATAGCTTCAGCAGCTCAGCAGATAACAATCACCCCCTCTCCCCCAAGCCAGCTCAAACTGGCTTAGATAAGAGCTCCCTCCAAAATCATACAATCAAACAAAGAGAACTTTAATTTATTTGTAATTCAAAATTGCCTTGTCGCAGAAAGACAAAAAAAACACATTTTCTGATACCTAGAAATCAGTTCTATCATTCACCTGAATTACAATTTTCTAACTGTCAGGAATCCGTAGGAAAACCACTTTATCCGGCCTGCGTAGAGCGAATGCAATAAAATAGGCATGTATAGCCTCGTTTGATATAGGGTCGCAGGCCGCTTATGAATATAGTCTCGGATTTGCGATGCGCCAATCTGGGGTGGAGTCACACAGATTATTAATAATTGGTACATTTTCCTGCTCTGAGTCTGGGGGTGGCAACCTTGCTGCCAGGAGATAACCCTGCCTTAAACACACCTACTTTCCAGGTAGTGACAGCCCAAAACTCAGGTCCTATAAAAGTGGGGCGGGACCAAACCCGCCCAGTTCTCCAAATTCCATCAACCAGGAAACTCCATGCAGGCGTTTAAGGAAAGCCGACGCCTGCTGTGTTCCAGGACTAGTAACATTAATGCCTACTTTTAAACTGGACTCTTTTTCTTCCTTCTTCAAATGGACTGCTCAGCTAAATAAGTAAGAACATTCTGATTTTATTCCTTTTTATTTTTAAGCTCTGTGTGTATATGTTAATTGGTGTATATAACTGTATGTAATGCATTTGTGTTATTAAACGTTTTAAAAATCGTTTAGCGGTTATGACCTGTTGCTGAACATACACAATCGTACCTATTCTCCTGAAATCGCTACCCTGTGTTCAGGTGTGCCTTTATAACCCGTACGTGAGAACCTGGCCCAGATATAACGATCTGACCTAGGTTCCTGCATACTGCTAAGGGTTAATAGAGCGTTCTCGAAGTCCTAGTATAATTACAGTAGCGGGCTATGTAACCCGCTTGGTGGCAGATCTTTGAATTATATGTGTGAGGTGAGTCCTTTGTCGTCTGAACGCTCCCTCCGCGAGTCAGTTCATCAAATTGCGAAGTCGGGTTACCCTTCGTGATGAGCAAAATGACCGTGTGAGAGGATTCTGACGCTGATCGATTGACCCTATCCGCAGACCGGTTTGCGGTCAGTGACATTGGTTGGCAGCTTATTGGGATTTGTTTATGTTCAGAACATCAACGGCAACGTTATTTGATTAACCTGCCAGAACAGATCAAAATCTGTGGTCGATAACCGGTGCATTACCATTTATATAGGCTAAACGTATAGCACAGAGTTCCCCCCCCCCCCCCAATCTCTTTTTCTATCCTATCTTTTATTTGGCAACCATGGCTGATGCAGCAAGATACAAGAAAATGTCAGTGCCAGACCTAGTTAACTTGTGTGAAGAAAAAGGCATTGTGACTTATAGAAAAAAGAAAGCGCAATTGGTCGAGGACTTATTACGACTGAATACCCAGCCGGAGCAGATGCTGGGAGAGCACACTCCTGGTTCAGATGGTGCTGTAACTGGGGCAGAGGGAAGTGAGCGGTTGGAGCAAGGCAACCCACTTCCAGACCCAGAGGAAAACGGGGCCGCGTCTGAACCAATCGCTTTAAATGCTGAGGAGCATGGTAACCGACGGGAGCCCGTCCATGCAAATCTTTGTGTGTTCCTGATGCTGGAATGCAACCTGGATTACAAAGGCTGTTGGAGACAAATCCTGATCTGTACCTGCAGATTGCCCGAGAAAATGCTGACCGCTTAGAACGCCGGGAGCAGGCAGAAAGGGAAGCCTCAGAACGCCGGGAGCAGGCAGAAAGGGAAGCGGCAGAGCGCCGGTGGCTTGCGGAGAAAGAAGCGGAAAGAGAGGAGAGAGCAGCTGCACGCAGACATGACCTTGAAATGGCCAACCTGCGAGCGCAAGGCCAAAATCCCTCGCAAAGTGCTCCGGAACCCCGGCCCACAGCAGGCCCGTTTGGGACTCCCAAGTTTAAATTCCCAGAAATGGAGAAGGGAACCGACCCGGACACTTATTTACACTCCTTTGAAAAGACTTGTCGTCAGCATCATCTGCTCCAGGAGCAGTGGGTGAGATATCTGACACCCAACTTGCGGGACAAAGCGCTTGAAGCGTTTGTGGACTTATCCACTGACAAGGACAATGACTATGCTGCGATAAAAGCTGCAATTATCGCCAAATACCAGTTGACCCTAGAGGTCTATCGCAAAAAGTTTCTCTCCCTGCAGAAAGGCCACACCGACTTTTACACCGACCTGGAGAGTCGCCTGCTGACCGTGTTCAGGCAGTGGTCGCGGGGCCTCAAAAAAGACTCTCACCAAGGTCTGGAGGACCTCATTGTGCAGGAGCAGTTGCTGAACTGCTGCACTCCAGATGTCCGGCAGTTTGTCTTGGAGCGGAAGCCTGACTCCGCCAAAGCTGCCGCAGAACTTGCAGACACTTTTGTGGCCACCCATGTGCCGGACAGCCGCAAACCTCCAGCCCAGAGCTGGAAAGGGGGGAGACCTATGCAACCCAGCTCTCCTCCCCTGCGAACCGTGGAAATCGGGTCCCACATCCACAGAGGCCGGCAGCTGCACCTGCTGCTCATTCGTCTGATGCGACATATGTTCCCAAGTGCTACCAGTGTGGCGATCGAGGACACCTAAAGTCTGCTTGTCCAAAGGCAAAGATGACAGTGCCAGGGCCTAGTCAGAGGCTGCCTAGCAACCCCTCTTCCTCCCCATCGGCTCTGGTTGTCGGCAAGGATGGCACCCATCGCAGCTCCGATAACCATCAGCTTGTACGGGTGAACGACCAGATTGTCACTGGCCTCCGAGATACTGGCGCCGACATCACCTTGATTCGTTCCCACCTTGTTGCGGAAAAGGACATTATCCCTGACAAGCACCTCACCCTCACAGGAGTGGGGGGCACCCTTTTCCACATTGCCCAGGCTCGTGTGGAGATCGACTGGGGTGTAGGGCCCCAAGAGAAAGTAGTCGGCATCTGGGATAATATCCCTGTTCCCGAGTTGCTGGGAACTGACCTGGGCAGGTTAGTGTCGTATTATGAGCCTGCCGCCAGCCAATGGGAAACCCCTGCCAACCCTCAGGTACTGTGCACCCTTGGGACTGAACAGGAGGTGGGAGGGGATGTGGTAGTACCTTCTACGGAGGTACTGGGTTTTAATGTACAGCCATCCAATCCTGGCTTTTCTACTACAGAACTTGACAATGATGCTCTCTATATATGTGTAACTAATGTAAATGATGACAATGATGGTGATGATGTTATACCTGTGTTAGCAGTGACTCGCAGCAGCACTGGTAAGCGCCTGAGCTCGGAGCAAGCAGGAGGCGCTGCAGCCCCCCCTCCTTGCTCCAACCCCACGGATAGCACCCCTCAACAGATGGCCACCTATACCACAAGCCAGCTGGCTGAGACTAATGGTGCTGCATTTGCTCAGGCACTGAGGGACGATCCCAGTCTGGAGTCGCTCAGAAGGCAGGCCTCGGAGCCACTCGCAGACGGTGCCAGTTTTAAAGTGTACTGGGAAGGTGGGAAGCTGTATAGTGAAGCGATGCAGCCCACCACAGAGGAGACAGGCCTGGATGCCAAGTGGCTTGTGGTACCAAGTGCCTACCGAGGGCATGTGCTGAAAGCTGCACATGACATTCCCCTGGCACCACAAAACATTTGATCGCATTCAACGGCATTTCTACTGGCCTGGAGTTCGGTCAGATGTGACTAATTATTGCCGGTCATGTGTGGTGTGCCAGAAGATTAAGAAGGGAAGAACCTGCAGGGCTCCTCTTTGTCCGCTGCCAGTCATTGGTGAACCCTTCCAGAGGGTGGCAGTTGACATAATAGGACCCCTGCCCATTCCAAGCAGCTCTGTGAAAAAATACATCTTGACGGTGGTGGATTATGCCACCCCCTATCCAGAGGCTGCCGCACTCTCCTCCCTAAGGGCAGACAAAGTTGCAGATGCGCTACTCGGCATTTTTTCACGAGTAGGCTTCCCTGCTGAGATGCTCTCAGACCAGGGACCACAATTCATGTCTGACCTTATGGGGGCTCTCTGTATGAAAATCCAAATGACGCACATCGTCTCCAGCCCCTACCACCCGCAGACCAATGGCCTCTGTGAGCGATTCAACGGGATGCTGAAGCAGATGCTTTCAACGTTCGCCGAGTCGCAAGGGGGGGACTGGGAGCGATATTTGCCTCACCTGTTATTTGCATACTGAGAGGTGCCACAGGAGTCCACAGGGTTCTCACCCTTTGAACTCCTGTATGGAAGGAATGTCAGAGGTCCCTTGAAGCTGATCCGGGAGATGTGGGAAGGAAAAGGTGACCCCCACCGACTCGTCCGTGATTGATTATGTCCTTAAATTCAGGGACAAGATGGAATCACTCATGGAGGTGGTAACTGAAAACATGGCCCGGGCACAGGCCAATCAAAAAATGTGGTATGACCGCAATGCCAGAGACCGAGCATATGAGGTAAATGACAAAGTGTATGCGTTACTCCCTATAAAGCAGAATAAGCTTCAAGCCGCATGGGAGGGACCGTACACTGTAGTGAATCGGGTGACCCCTGTTACATATTTAGTAAACATGGGAGGTAGAAGGCAAAAAAGCTTCCACGTGAACATGTTGAAGGCCCACAGAGACAGAACGCAGTATGCTTTGCCAGTGTGTAGCCAGCTGGAACCAGGAGAGACAGATCCCCTTTTAGATTTACTGGCTGACACACGGGGGTTCGAAGGTGGGGTCAATGTCAACCCCCAACTCGCCCCCTCACAGGAAGCGCAGCTGCAAGAGGTGTTAGGAAGGCATCTCCAGATGTTCACCAGTACCCCCGGGGCGAACCAATCTCGCTGTTCACAGAGTAGACACAGGAGCCCATCTGCCCCTCCGGCAATCTGCCTATCGCATCTCTCCTGAGGTACAGGCAGATATGAAGAGAGAGATAGAGGAGATGTTAGAGTTAGGGGTGATTCAGAAATCCTGCAGTGCATGGGCTGCCCCAGTTGTCCTCGTCCCCAAAAAGGACAAGACAACTCGGTTCTGCGTGGATTACCGGAGGCTGAACGCCATCACCACCACTGACGCCTACCCCATGCCTCGCATTGATGAATTGTTGGATAAGCTGGCTGCTGCGAGCTATCTAACGATCATGGATGTGAGCCGGGGGTATTGGCAAATTCCTCTCGCACCCGAAGCGCGGGAAAAATCCGCATTTGTCACGCCATTCGGCCTATTTGAGTTCACGGTGATGCCGTTTGGCATGAAAAATGCGCCTGCCACGTTTCAGCGGGCTGTAAACGACCTGCTGGCAGGGATGCAAGACTTTGCCGTAGCCTACCTGGACGATAATGCCGTGTTCAGTACCACCTGGGACGAACATCTCAATCACTTGTCGCAGGTTCTAGAGAGGCTGTCCTCTGCCAATTTGACAGTTAAACCAAGTAAGTGCCAAGTTGGCATGACAGAGGTACAGTACTTAGGACACCGGGTGGGAGGCAACACCCTGAGACCTGACATTGGGAAGGTTGACGCCATCCTAGCATGGCCTCGGCCTATCACCAAGAAGCAGGTCCAGGCCTTTCTAGGCACAGCAGGCTACTATAGGAAGTTTGTCCCAGCCTATAGTACCCTGGCCAAACCCCTGACCGATGCCACTAGTAAAAAAGCACCCCAAGATAGTCAGTTGGACCCCGGAGTGTGAGGCCGCTTTCCAGGCCTTGAAGCAGGCGCTAGTCAGCGCTCCCGTGCTTCAAGCCCCGGACTTCAGACGTCGATTCCTGGTGCAAACCAACACCTCTGACTACGGACTCGGTGCAGTTCTCAGCCAGGTAGACGAGAAGGGCGGGGAACACCCTATCCTCTACCTGAGCAGGAAGCTGCTTCCCCGAGAGGTAGCGTATTCAACCACTGAGAAAGAATGCTTGGCGATCGTATGGGCCCTACAAAAACTACAATCGTACCTGTACGGTCGCTCTTTCACGCTCATCACGGATCACAACCCTCTTACCTGGCAAACTCATGCGTTGGAGTCTGTCCCTGCAGCAGTATGACTTCACAATCCAGCATAAGGCGGGGAGTCAGCACCAGAATGCCGACGGTCTGTCGCGCTATGGAGAATCCGTTCAGTAGCTAAGCGGCGCGTAGAGAAGGTCTGGCAGACCCACTCTGTGCGGCCGACTGGTAGGGGAGAGATGTGGCGAACATTACGGAAAGTCGTGCGCAATCGCCAACGATTTTCGTATGGTCCTAGCACAATTACTGTCAGTCCTGTGTAAATGTACAATAGATGTCTTTTTCACTCTCTTCTCTTAAAAACAGGGCCCCTCACCCCCTCCACCTCCTCCAGCTTTTCACACGTAGCTGGTGACACATAGGGGTTACAAGCTAGGACCAAATGGTGGCCATGGAATAGCTTCAGCAGCTCAGCAGATAACAATCACCCCCTCTCCCCCAAGCCAGCTCAAACTGGCTGAGATAAGAGCTCCCTCCAAAATCATACAATCAAACAAAGAGAACTTTAATTTATTTGTAATTCAAAATAGCCTTGTCGCAGAAAGACAAAAAACACATTTTCTGATACCTAGAAATCAGTTCTATCATTCACCTGAATTACAATTTTCTAACTGTCAGGAATACGTAGGAAAACCACTTTATCCGGCCTGCGTAGAGCGAATGCAATAGAATAGGCATGTATAGCCTCGTTTGATACAGGGTCGCAGGCCGCTTATGAATATAGTCTCGGATTTGCGATGCGCCAATCTGGGGCGGAGTCACACAGATTATGAATAATTGGTACATTTTCCTGCTCTGAGTCTGGGGGTGGCAACCTTGCTGCCAGGAGATAACCCTGCCTTAAACACACCTACTTTCCAGGTAGTGACAGCCCAAAACTCAGGTCCTATAAAAGTGGGGTGGGACCAAAACCACCCAGTTCTCCAAATTCCATCGACCAGGAAACTCCATGCAGGCGTTTAAGGAAAGCCGACGCCTGCTGTGTTCCAGGACTATTAACATTAATGCCAACTTTTAAACTGGACTCTTTTTCTTCCTTCTTCAAATGGACTGCTCAGCTAACTAAGTAAGAACTTTCTGATTTTATTCCTTTTTTATTTTTAAGCTCTGTGTGTATATGTTAATTGGTGTATATAACTGTATGTAATGCATTTGTGTTATTAAACGTTTTAAAAATCGTTTAGCGGTTATGACCTGTTGCTGAACATACACAATCGTACCTATTCTCCTGAAATCGCTACCCTGTGTTCAGGTGTGCCTTTATAACCCGTACGTGAGAACCTGGCCCAGATATAACGATCTGACCCAGGTTCCTGCATACTGCTAAGGGTTAATAGAGCGTTCTCGAAGTCCTAGTATAATTACAGTAGCGGGCTGTGTAACCTGCTTAGTGGCAGATCTTTGAATTATATGTGTGAGGTGAATCCTTTGTCATCTGAACGCTCCCTCCGCGAGTCAGTTCATCAAATTGCGAAGTCGGGTTACCCTTCGTGATGAGCAAAATGACTGTGTGAGAGGATTTCTGACGTTGATCGATTGACCCCATGCGCAGACCGGTTTGCGGTCAGTGACACCTACAATGCTAGAAAATTTGCCACTGCTGAGCCATTGTCCTTTGAAAAGATTTGAGATTTTTGAAAGTGAAGTAGGGAGCCCAATGAAAGCCAATGGCAAAATTCAGCACTTTTGCAATGCACCCCTATAACTCACCCGCCGACTTTAGCAGTTAATAGCAAAGGCCCCTTAAATCCTAGCAACACCAAATTTGCAGCATATGTTAAAAAGATAGCAGGAAACAATATTTAAAGGACTTCCGAGGCCACAAATATGAAAAAAAGTTAAATACCTTTTCATAATCCAGATCCATGGAGGGCGCCATCTGCGCCCTGCCATTCATTCTGCCGTGGCTCCTGCAGTAATACCGGCCCCGGTCGGGTCCCAACCCCTCTGAACGGGTCAGGTTCTCATTCTACCCTCAATATGGCCGCCACAGATTGCTGCGGCTGCGCAGTCAGCATAGACGCGATTACGGCTGCGCAGCTCTAGGGCCTCCTCCCGCCGCGTCTTCAATATACGTGCATACATCGGACTCATCGGGAGGAGGCCCTAGAGCTGCGCAGCTGCAATTGCGTCTATGCCGACTACGCAGCCGCGGCACTCTGCGGCGGCCATATTGAGGAAGGAATGAGAACCCGACCCGGGTGCCATGGCGGAATGAACGGGAGGGCGCGGATGGCGTCCTCCATGGATCTGGATTATGAAATGGTATTTAACTTTTTCATACTTGTGGCCTCGTAAGTCCTTTAAAAAAAAAAATATTTTTTTATTATTTTTATGTGCTGTGTGTGGGAAATCTGAAAAAAAATGACGTGGAGTCCCCCTCCTGAGCCTCTGTAACCCCTTGTCCCCCATGCAGGCTGGGATAGCCAGAATGCGGAGCCCCGGCCGACTGGGGCTTTGCACTCTGAGCTATACCAGCCCGCATGGTCCATGGTATGGGGGGCTCAGGGGGGAGGGAGGGGCGGCCAAGCCTTCCCCTCCCCCCTGGAGCCCTTGTCCAATCCATGAACAAGTGGCTCTTCCCCACCTCCGGTGCCCCAGGAGGAGGTGGGGACGACGACTCCCTGGAGGGGTTCATGGTAGCATCTGGGAGTCCCCTTTAAAAAGGGGACCCCAGATGCCCACCCTCTCCCAGGAGAAATGAGTATAGGGTTACAAAGTACCCCTTACCCATTTCCACAAAGGGTTAAATGAAATAAAAACACAACCACGAAAAAAGTCCTTTAATTTTCTTAATTAACCAGAAATACTTATCGGTACCTATAAAAAAAAATTCCCACGCCAATATCCTCGGTAAACGATCCAACGAATTACAGTATCCTCTTATGTTGCGATCTTCAATTAAGTTGACTGAAGATCTCCGAAGCCCCCCACATAGCAGAGAATGCGTCCTTTCGTACGCATAGCTGCTAGCTCCAGCTGTCTCTCCCAACCTGCCTGCCTGCACCAGTCAACCCCCACCTAGGCTGGCACCCAGTGCACCCATGGGTGCACTGGGTGCCAGCCTAGGTGGGGGTTGACAGGTGCAGGCAGGTGGGGAGAGACAGCAGCGGGAGCCAGCAGCTTCACGTCCTGCTGAGGATGCAGGTGTGCTTAAAAACAAGAAGAGAATCGAGAGCTCAATATGGTGCAGTATTGTCAGGTAAAATGAAGAGTTCAATACAATTTTATGTATATATACTCACAAACACGGGTAACCCATAGGTAACCACTTTAAATGCAGGTGGGGAGCATTAGGACCTGACCCCACTCAGGTTAAGAAGTCGCTCTCTGTAGATAGTAGATGAGGATGCACCCCTCCACCCAGGGTGGACTAGAAGATCAGCAAAAGCTCGGTATACAGAGGCGCCAGAGTAGAGTAAAACGTTTTAAAAACCGCTTAAAAGCATAGGGGGCTGTTAAGGTGGACGCACCTCCCTCTTTCAAAAAAAGAAAACTCACTTGAGTTTCTGAGGCGCTCAAACCTATTGCTTGACCCACTGAGTTGTGCTCCCATTTTTGCCCGAGGAAGCGGGGTCACGCCCGCGAAACGCGTTGCATTTGTGGAGTTGAATAAATTATCTGTCAATTCTGTTTTATCGAGACTCAAGTGAGTTTTCTTTTTTTGTAAGAGGGAGGTGCGTCCACCTTAACATCCCCCTCTGCTTTTAAGCAGTTTTTAAAACGTTTTACTCTATTCTGGAGCCTCTGTATACCGAGTTTTTGCTGATCTAGCTTTTAAAGGGGCTTTGCTATTAACCGTTAAAGTCGGCGGGGGTATATTTTCCCATGGTCAGAAGGAGAATTTACTTTGAAACTTTAAAATTGATTTTCTTTGAAAAAAAAAATGTTCCCCTCTTGTAGTCACTGAAAGATCTCAGGTGTTAGACACCTTGAAACATCTTTTTCATCTTTTCCATCACTTTTCTGGCCAGCATAAATGTTTTTAGTCTTCAAAGTTCGCCTCCCCATTGAAGTCTATTGCGGTTCGCGGAAGTTCGTGCGAACCGAACCTTCCCGAAAATCGGAGGTTCGGGCCATCTCTATTGGCTCACACAAACGCTCAACAAAAGTCTTTTAAATGCACAATTATCAAACAACTTTTTTTTGTTGAAACAAACCAAAAAAGTTATTTTCTATTGTTCAAACAACTCATACGACGCAGCTCAAGTCAATCCAACTGTTGGATTGACTGGAGCTGCATCTTATCAGTTGTTTGCACAATAGCAAACAACTTTTTTGGTTTGTTTCAACAAAAAAAAAGTTGTTTGATAACTGTGCATTTAAAAGACTTTTGTTGAGCGTTTGTATGAGGCTTATCTGATGGGAGCCAGTGTTGCTAACAAATTTTCACCCAAGTCATTTTCGCATTGAAAATCCCGTTTTCGATTTCGCAGAATTTTCAAGAACATTTTCATAAATATTTGTGTTTTTGACCAGTAGCAAAATTTAAAGGGGACGTGCAAAATTTTGAAAATAACTTATATTTGACATGTGCTTAGCATGAAAAATTGAAAATTGATAGGAAGTGCTGTCTTCTCTCCCCATATTAGGCCTCCTATGATTCTTAGAAGCAGAATTGACCAAGAAACTATATAACTACAACCAATCAGACAACAGACAGCCCTCTGAGTATAAGACTAGCTCTCTGACACACCAGCCTCTGTTGGGAAGAGTTAGTGGATGTGATAGGTGTAGGGAGAGCTTAGCTAGCTACTGCTCATTTATTTTAAGTGTATTGTGTATTTGTGGTTTGAAAATCTCCACAAATACAAGCTACAGTAGGCTGAATTGTACTTGTATTCTAAAACTAAAGTCCTTTTTAAGACTATTTTTCCTGTGCTCAGTGGATTTTATGTAGATTCAGGGGGTGATATACTGATTGATACTGTCACTTTTCACTGTGTACTGTAGTGTGTCTGTGCCACAGTGCAAGCTGCATACTTGATATCATATTAGCAGTAGTACATCTGTGCAAAGACAAAGCACACAGTATTCTGCATTTCTCTTTTGCTGAGTTTCTTTGGTGTTTGAGAACTCCATTATCCAAAAATACAAGCAGCTTCAGCAAGCTGCAAATTGCATAGTCCATCTATTCCTAAAAGTCTTTTTTAAGATTATTTTTTTCTGTGCTTATTTTTTTTTTTTCATAAGAGACAGTGGATGAGTTACTGTTACTGTGTACTTAAGTGTGTGACTGAAAGTGTGACCAAGTGGCACAGCACAACATACTACAACCGTGAATCAACATATACGAGTACATCATTCTGTGTAAACAATTAAAGTATTTGCAGTTATAGAGAGTACTACATATAATTGTATAAAAATGAGAGGCAGAGGCAACAATGAAAAAGTTGCAAAGGGAAGTGGCAGGGGGGAAACCATGGCAGTGGCAGGTGCAGCAACCTTGGTAAAAGTACTCAGGGAAGGAGAGACAACCAAACCCACTCTGTGCGTGAAATGTTTAGGCTTGGCCAGACTATTAATGAAACTCGGGCTGAAGTACTGACAGACTGGCTCACCCAGGCCAGTGAGGCCACTACATCTTCACAATCACAGTCACAATCTGGATGCATAGAGCAAGAAAGCAACTTGTCAGCAAATGTTACCGCAGACAGTGCAGACACAGAGTGCTCTGACAATTACCTCAGACCCTTAGAAATTCCCTCAGAGGAATCACCTGTCCTTTGCAAAGACAGGGGTGATGTTAATGAGGAACTGGCATGTCAAGTTGAAGACAATCAATCAATTAGTGATGTTGCCTTAAACATTGAAATGGCTTATGAGTCTGGAGAGGATAGCGACCAGGGGCGTAACAATAGGCCCTGCAGCCCCTGCGCCCGCTCGTGGCCGTTTTTAGGGGGCTGGAGGGGTGGCAGCATGAGGGGAAAGCCTTGCCCACAGTCGGCGGGGAGAGGGGAAGATCCCCCCTCTCCCTCACCTCGGGGCTCTCCCCTCTGCGCTCCCCTCCAGCTAGTGTACCAGCTCCAGTGTGTGGGCAGTGGGCAGCGGGCAGCGGCGGGCAGATACATACCTTCTTCCGTGCGTTCCATCGGAGACTTCTCGCTCTAGCGGCCGACGTCACTTCCGGAAGTGACGTCACTTCCGGAAGTGATGTCAGCCGGTAGAGCGAGAAGTCTCCGATGGAACGCACGGAAGAAGGTATGTATCTGCCCGCCGCTGCCCGCTGCCCACACACTGGAGCTAGTACACTAGCTGGAGGGAAGCGCAGAGGGGAGAGCCCCGAGGTGAGGGCGAGGGGGGATCTTCCCCTCTCCCCGCCGACTGTGGGCAAGGCTTTCCCCTCATGCTGCCACCCCTCCAGCCCCCTAAAAAACGGCCACGAGCGGGCCCCGGGGGAGGGGGGGAGGCCCGCTGTTAATTTCTGCAGGGGGGCCCGGTGAGGCTTAGTTACGCCCCTGATAGCGACAGATTGCGGGTGCCACGGTCTAACCATCTATCAGACACTACGTATGATAGTGATGAAGATTTGCAGCAACCCCCACGTCAAAAGGAAGCTAGGTACTTCTCATGCTAGCAGGAAGCAGAGAAGTAGACACTCCCATCCAGCATCAGGCAGGGGCACACAGCAGGCAGTACAAACCCATGTAGCTGTAAGAAGAAAGTCACTGGTATGGGATTTTTTTTAGCTGTAATGAAGATGATAAATCATTGGCAGTATGTCGTCTTTGCCATAAAAAAGTGAAGAGAGGTCAGAGTGGGACTCGTTTGAGTACAACAGCCCTTGGAAGTCACATGGTTCTGCACCATAGTTTACAGTACAATGAACACAAAAATACACAGAACAGTCAACCATGTGATATTCCTCAACCTACCAATACTATTGTTGCTCCTTCTACCCCAAGTTCTAACTCTTCATTTTATCTTCATGCTGCTGCTGATGTTGATCATCATCACTCCCAATCATCTACTACCTCTAGATCTGAGAATCCTGACCATGCCTCAGAGTCTCCCAGTGTCAGCCTGCACTCAGCTCCTTCACTTCCAGAAATCATCAAATAATAAAACAAATCTCCAGCCATCGATCTCTGAGGTGCTCGAATGTAGGAAGCTGCTTGCTCCCAACCATCCACGCAGGGCCATGCAGAGGATCCTCAAGAGGGGGTGCTCAAATTTTAAAAAGGGGTACCAATCAATTGTAAAACATGATGTATATATAATTCCCCACAAAAGCAGTATTAGGCCGTCTCCCCGCCCCTTTCCTTTCCTTAATAGCAGTGTCAGGCAGATTTTGTGTCCTCTCTCTCAACCCCTTTTACAGGTGAAAAGCGAAACATTTGAATATTGTGGTAAAAGTTAATTTATTTCAGTAATTCATCTTTAAAATTGAAACTAATATATGAAATAAGAACCCTTTGCAGGTGTTTTGGATTTATTGACCGATTAGAGTGTGACACTTTGAGGCAAGAATATTTAACATTTTCACAATATTCCAATGGCCTGAGATTTTGATTTTGGGGTTCTCATAAGCTGTAAGCCATAATCATCAAAATAAAAACAAATAAAGGCTTGAAATATCTCACTTTGCATGTAGTGAGTCTATTTTATATATTAGTTTCACCTTTTAAGTTGAATTATTATTGAAATAAATTGACTTTTGCACGATATTCACATTTTTCGAGTTTCAACTGTGTAGCAGCATTAGGAAGCTTTTTTGCTCCACCACTCTAAATCAACAGTAATAGGTGCCCACTATTAGATTGGGCATAGTGAAGCCTGATGAAGGCCCAGACTCACCTATATGATTAGGACCTTTGTCCCTCTTGATAAGCTTCCAGGCTGTATTTAAGTAGAGATGGCCCAAGCGGTTCGCCGGCGGATGGGAACCAGCAAACTTCGGTGGTTCGCGATCGTGGAGAACCGCAAACTTTTTTAGAAGTTCGGTCCGTCCCTATACTACATCATTAGGGTCAACTTTGACCCTCTACATCACAATCAGCAGGCACATTGTAGCCAATCAGGCTACACTCCCTCCTGGAGCCCCCCCCCCCTTTATAAAAGGCAGGCAGCGTCAGGCATTGGACTCACTCATGTGCCTGCAGTAATTAGAGAAGGGAGAGCTGCTGCTGCAGAAAGAGATATAGGGAAAGCTTAGTTAGACTCTTTTAGGCTTGTTAGCTTGCTCCTTGCTGATTCTTATTGCTAAAAAGCACCCCTCAACAGCTCTTTTGAGAGCTAATCTTGTTCTTGTGATCTATTTTTTTTTCTTTTTTTTTGTGGCCCACTTGCATTATATATAGCCCTGTCAGTCAATCGCAGCTGGCCTTAGGCCCCTTGGTGGTAATTCCTGCTGTGCCACTGCCACTGCCAGGCCCAGCACAATCAATGACTATCTGTGTGTGTGACAGGCAGATGCACAGGCAGATGCACATTTGTAATCCCAATCACTGCACCTGTTCACTGTTCAGTGCACCTACCTACGTGAGTGCACGCATTATTAATATCACCAGTCATTGCACCTGTTCATGGTACCTGTGTGTGTGACAGCTGCACATTTGTAATACAAATCACTGCATACCCACCTGTTCAGTTCACCTACCTACCTACATGAGCGCACGCAGTTTTATATACCACCACCAGTCGCTGCACCTGTTCACGGTACCTGTGTGTGTGACAGCTGCACATTTGTAATACCAGTCACTGCAACCTGTTCACTGCACCTGTGTAACCGCATATTGTTGTACCAGCAGTCACTGCATACCTGTTCACTGCACCTGTGTGACCGCACGCTGTTTTATATACCAGTCCGGGCATACCTGTTAACTGCACCTGTGTAACCGCACAATGTTGTACCAGCAGTCACTGCAACCTGTTCACTGCATCTGTGTCACTGTACATTGTATTAGTCAAGTCAGTGGATACCTTTCACTTCATCCCCCCCAATAGGGACAAAGCAAAAGCAGAGCCAGAGGCAGGCCACCTGGCAGGTCTGTTCAAGGTCGCGCTGTCGTGATTTTGTGTGGCCCTCGAACAAAGTACAGTGTTCAGAAGAAGGCACGTGCCATCAACCCCCAATATTGTCAGGATGTAGTTGACTATTTAACACAGAACACCTCATCTTTCTCAGCTTCTGCATGGAAGCGCGACATATCTTCCTCCTCCTGCTCTGATTCTGGCACCCCACTTAACACTCAGTTGGCTGCCACCACCAAAGTGCCATCACCCCAGGGCTCAGCGGTGTGGAATTTTTTGTGTGTGTCAGCCTCAGATGAGAGCAATGCCATCTGTACTCTCTGCCACCGAAAATTGAGCCGTGGAAAAACCAAGACCCGCGTAGGGACAACTACCTTCCGAAGGCACATGATTACAAAGCACAAACTGCAATGGGATGAACACCTGGGGAAAAGCAGCACACAAAAGCAAAGCAACACACCGCAGTGGAAGATAACAGGCCGCAATTATTTCTCAAAAAAGGTAATACCTAAACTGTACCGTGATGTTGAAAGGCAAGTGGTGACATCTCTGGCACACAGCGCTGGGTCAAGGGTCCATCTGACCACAGATGCCTGGTCTGCAAAGCAGGCTCAGGCCTGCCCCAAGACTAAGTCGGTCTCCACACAGCATCTCTGCCTGCAGGCCGCTTGACTGCCTTCTCCGCCACCACCAACAGGGTCCAGGACTCCAGGCGGCCGCTATAATAATTTTTCTGGTACATGTACATGCCTGCCTAATTTTTTTGGCTGCGCTGCAGCTGCAACAACAAAACAAAAGGCATGTACATGTGTCAATCCTCCTTCATGATCATTACCTTGCCGCAGTGAAGGGGCTTGCGTATCACAATGAAGCAATGACCGCCAGCTATATGAGAGTCTCGGGGGGGGGGGGGGGGGGGCTGATACACCCAAAATAATAAGGTCGTTGCTTCATTGTGGACAGACCAAATTTGATCAGCTGGACAGTCACTGTTGTTCTATCATCGAGCTACCACAGCCCAGCGACCATATGGGCTTGAACATCGCCACGGCCTGCACTCTCGCCATGGTGCACACCAGTCCAGCTCGGCCATTACTACACAAACAGCTGTTTGCAGTGCGTTACACAGTGAGTTTGGTGTGTCAGTGTGAAGCAGTACTCTAATTACACTCCCTGATTGATGTATACATATGCAAGATGTTTTAAAGCACTTTAGGCCTCCAATTTAGCAATAAAATGTGATTTCTGCCCTTGCTGCTGTGCGTAAAATCCTGCTTTTTCCCAGGGACTTTTGGTGTGTATCCCACTCTGCCATGCCCCCCTCCAAGTGTTAGACCCCTTGAAACATCTTTTTCATCACTTTTGCGGCCAGCATAAATGTTTCTAGTTTACAAAGTTCGCCTCCCCATTGAAGTCTATTGCGGTTCGCGGAAGTTCGCATGTTTGCAAGCGTTTGCGGAAGTTCGCATTCACGGTTCGCGAACCGAAAATCGGAGGTTTGGGCCATCTCTATATTTAAGGCAAAGAGGAAGTGGTTGCTAATATACACTTGCAAAGTGCTAAGCATCAGTAGGTGCAAAGTTGCAGCAGGTGCTAAGATGCCACAGTTTGTCCTAAGTTGCAGTGGGTGCCGAGGTGCCAAAGTACAGTCTGTGTCAAGCTGCAGTGCGTACCAAGGTCTAGTTTGTGATAAGTTGTAGTGAATGCTAGGAAGAATTGGGTGTTTTTTTGCAGTGGATGCTAAACAGTTTTGGGTGCTGACTGAGCAGCAGATGGTGCTAAACAGTAGTGGGTGCCATATGAGTGGTAATTGGTACAGGGTGCCATGTGAGTTCTGGGTACAGGGCAAAGGTGGGTACTGGGTGCATGTAGGTGCTATTGATAAGACATGAGTAGGTAGTGAGTGTCATGTGGGTTCTGGATGTGCACCATGGGTGGGTACTGGATGTCATATAGGTTTGGACCATGGGTGGGTACTGGGTGCTATGTGGATGCAGGCCATGGAAGGGTACTAGGCGCATAATGACTAGGTACTGGGTGCTATGTGGGTACAAACCATGGTTGGGTACTGGGTATGGGCCATGAATGTTATTTGGTGCCATGTGAATGTTGGCATAGGTTGGTGCTGGCTACTGAGTGCCATACGTGAGCTAGTTACTAGCTATGGGAAATACTAAAATCCCATGTGGGGGCTGAATGGTGGCTATGGGGAAAACTTAGTGCCATGTGATTACTGGGTGCGATGTAGGTGCGGGTGCTGGTTATGGGGGGGGTATGGTTCATTATGTGGGTGTTGAGTGCAGGTACTCAGTGCCATGTGGGTTCTGGGTGCATGTACTAGATGTAGTGGGGGTGCTAGGTATGGATGCTGGATGATAAATAAAAGTTGGGTGCAGATTAACCTACTAGGTGCCATGTGGGTGGTGGTTGCAAGTACTGCATGCCATATGGTGGCTGGGTGTGAGTACTGGGTGCCACATGGGTGTAAATACTTGGTGCCATGCCTGCACTGGGTGCTGGTTATGGGTGGGCATTGGGTATTATGTGGGTACTGAGTGCAAGTATTCAGATCCATGAAGGTTCTGGGTGTGAGTACTGGTTATCATGTGGGTGTTTGGTGCAGATAGTGGGTGCCATGTGGAGGCTGAGTGCAGGGGTAAGTACTGGGTATCATGTCGAGGCTGGCTGCAGGTACTGGATATCATGTGGGTGAAAGTACTGGGTGCCATGTGGAGGCTGGCTGCAGGTAGTGGATATCATGTGGGTGAAAGTACTGGGTATCATGTCAAGGCTGGGTGCAGGTAGTGGATATCATGTGGGTAAAGGTGTAAGTACTGGGTGCCATGTGGAGGCTGGGTGCAGGTACTGGATATCATGTGGGTGCAGGTGGAAGTACTGGGTGCCATGTGGAGGCTGGGTGCAGGTACTGGATATCATATGGGTGCAGGTGGAAGTACTGGATGCCATGTGGAGTCTGAGTGCAGGTGCTGGATATCATGTGGGTGCAGGTGGAAGTACTGGGTGCCATGTGGAGGCTGGGTGCAGGTACTGGATATCATATGGGTGCAGGTGGAAGTACTGGATGCCATGTGGATTCTGAGTGCAGGTGCTGGATATCATGTGGGTGAAAGTACTGGGTGCTAGATGTGGGAGGAAATGGTGCGGGTTCTGGGTAGCATGTGAGTGCTTGGTATAGGGGGGAGGATGGGGGCTCCTGGTTCAATGTAATGTTGGTGTTGGGTATGGGGGTGTCATTGTGGGTGCAGGGGGAGGGAGAGGTCCCTGTGGGTGCTTGGGAGAGGTCCCTGTGGGTGCTGGGAACAGTAAAAGTGCTGCTGGGGGAGGAAGAGGTCAGTGTGGGTGCTGGGGGAGGGAAAGGTCCATGTGGGTGCTAGGGGATGGAGAGGTCAGTGTGCCTACTGGGGTTGGGAAAGGTCAGTGTGGGTGCTGATAGAGGAGGGAGAGGTCAAAGTGCAGGTGAGGGGAAGGAGAGGGTGTTGAGGAGGGAGGCCATCAGGGTCTTACCTGCTCCCACACCAGAGGCGTAGCTAGGGTTTTGAACACCCGGGGACGAGGACCGTTTCTGCGCATATCAATGCATCGCTTGGGGCAGAGGGAAGATGGAGCAGTGTAATATACAATGCTTACAGGCAGATGGGGTGATGTACAGTGCTGCAGAAGATGCCAGTGCTATATAAATACATAATAATAATATGGTAGGACATTAGACTATGACTATGGTAGGATTAGATTGTGAGCTCCTCTGAGGACAGTCAGTGACATGACTATGTACTCTGTAAAGTGCTGCAGGAGATGTCAGTGCTATATAAATACATAATAATAATATGGTAGGACATTAGACTATGACTATGGTAGGATTAGATTGTGAGCTCCTCTGGGGACAGTCAGTGACATGACTATGTACTCTGTAAAGTGATGCAGAAGATGTCAGTGCTATATAAATACACAATAATAATATGGTAGGACATTAGACCATGACTATGGTAGGATTAGATTGTGAGCTCCTCTGAGGACAGTCAGTGACATGACTATGTACTCTGTAAAGGGCTGCAGAAGATGCCAGTGTGCTATATAAATACATCATAATAATATGGTAGGAAATTAGACTATGACTATGGTAGGATTAGATTGTGAGCTCCTCTGAGGACAGTCAGTGACATGACTATGTACTCTGTAAAGGGCTGCAGAAGATGCCAGTGTGCTATATAAATACATCATAATAATATGGTAGGAAATTAGACTATGACTATGGTAGGATTAGATTGTGAGCTCCACTGAGGACAGTCAGTTACATGACTATGTACTCTGTGAAGTGCTGCAGAAGATGTAAGTGCTATATAAATACATAATAATAATATGGTAGGACATTAGGCTATGACTATGGTAGGATTAGAGTGTGATCTCCTCTGAGGACAGTCAGTGGCATGACTATGTACTCTGTACAGTGCTGCAGAAGATGTTATTGCTATATAAATACATAATAATAATATGGTAGGACATTAGAGTATGGCAGGATTAGAGTGTGAGCTCCTCTGAGGACAGTCAGTGACATAACTATGTACTCTGTAAAGTGCTGCAGAAGATGTCAGTGCTATATAAATAAATAATAATAATATGGTAGGAGCCATAGTGACATGACTATGTACTCTGTAAAGTGCTGCAGAAGATGTCAGTGCTATATAAATACATAATAATAAAATGGTAGGACATTAGACTATGACAGGATTATATTGTGAGCTCCTCTGAGGACAGTGACCTGACTATGTACTCTGTACAGTGCTGCAGAAGATGTCAGTGCTATATAAATACATAATAATAATATGGTAGGACATTAGACTATGGCTATGATGGAATTAGTGTGAGCTCCTCTGAGGACAGTCAGTGACATGACAATGTACTCTGTACAGTGCTGCAGAAGATGTCAGTGCTATATAAATACATAATAATAATAATATGGTAGGACATTAGACTATGGCTATGATGGGATTAATGTGAGCTCCTCTGAGGACAGTCAGTGACATGACAATGTACTCTGTACAGTGCTGCAGAAGATGTCGGTGCTATATAAATACATAATAATAATATGGTAGGACATTAGACTATGGCTATGATGGGATTAATGTGAGCTCCTCTGAGGACAGTCAGTGACATGACAATGTACTCTGTACAGTGCTGCAGAAGATGTCAGTGTTATATAAATTCACAATAATAATATGGTAGGACATTAGACTATAACTATGATAGGGATTAGATTGTGAGCTCCTCTGAGGACAGTTTAGCGAGATGACTATGTACTCTGTAAAGTGCTGCAGAAGATGTCAGCGTTACATAAACAATACACGATGATAATAGTATAAAGGTGGCCATACATCAGACGACTTGGTGGCTGATCGACCATCCAATTCGAGTATTATAATCAGATAGTATGAAAATCGATGCCGCCAAGAGCATGCCTGATCGATGCGAACACTTCTGAGCCGAAATTGGTCACGTGTATTGATCGAAAATGCTGCAAGATGTCGGGTCGACTTGCTTGATTGGGTGTGCGGTGGGAAAGGCGTGTAATATTGGGATGAGCAAAGAACACGATGGAACCCCTGGCGCTGTCCCCCTTATTGTAATATGTCCCCCTGGTGCAGTATACTTTAGCTGCCCATCGCTGGCTCCAGCCGCGTACATCCGCCCCATGTGATTGGCAGAGTAACGGTAATATGGCTGTATGTGTGACGTCATACAAGTACGTATATACCGGCAACTGGCCTGTGGGGTATGGGCAGGTAACAGAGCTCTCTCCAATCAGAGAAAGAACTGTCTCTTGATCGATCTGCCCATACACCGTCTGATGTATGGGCACCTTAAGTGGTTAACAGATTGTGGCACTGTGCACCAATGCACCAATGCAAATGCATTTAGCTTGCTGTGTGATGTATGTATAGGATGAGAGGTACATTGCATTACTGTATATGCCAAAATAACAAGAGCTGTTCAGAACACTTATCAGACAGTCTATATGTTGTGTTTAGTGACCCTGTATCTGGTCACTGTGGCTGCAAGAGAAGGGGAGGGCTGTGCAGGGAAAGTGGAGATTTACTGCTGTTGGGCTGATAAGGAAGGGGGCTGGTGGGACAGTAACACCAGAGGCTGACAGGAATGCTGTTTGCTCAGCTAGAGCCATGCAGCACTGACCCAGGACTCCAGAGACAGGGGAGAGTGTAACAGCAGCATGATACTGAAGGAATCTAGCCTGGCAGCTGAGCTGAGGGAGAGCGAGGTGCACACCAGCCAGACAGACAGAGAGCCTCTATACACACTGGGCTTGATTCACAAAGCGGTGATAACTCAGTTATCACGCCTAAAAGACTTTAGGCGTGATAACCTTTGCACCACTGAGTTATCACCGATTTGTGCTGCTCTTCGCGCGAAGCTACCGCGCGTACGCGCGCGCGCAAAGTCCCATAGGGCTTAATGGGAGCTTCGCGCGAGTTTCTTCTTATCACGCCTAAACTGAGTTTAGGCGTGATAAAGGGCTTTTCACAGGCGTGCAAACACTTTGCACCGCTTTGTGAATCAAGCCCACTGTGTGCAGCTACCTATATGCTGCTACACAGATTCATCTCTACAGTCCCCTCTCCCGCATAGCTACCTGACTCCATCCATACAGCTTCTGCCTGTCTCGAATTTTCTGGTCTCCACTGCTCATTCCCACCCCTAGAGAGAGGAGGAGAGGGGAGGGGGCGCTCACAGGAGACACAGAGAGGCTGGAATAGTATGACTGTGCGGAAACAAATAACACAGTCTCTCCGCTCAGTCTGCTGCCAGCTCTGCATTTGAAGGAGGAATATGCGCCCTTAGGGACCCAGCGCCCAGGGGCACGTGACCTACCCCGCCCACCCCAAGCTACGCGTCTGTCCCACACTTAGCTAGAGAAGGTCTCCTGTCGGGGGCTGCCTCTCAATAAGTGTCCTGGTTGGAGGCGGAGTTACCCATGGGTAGTGGGTGGGGCTTACCACATTAGGGGCGGGGCTTATTTTGCTCTGCCGAAGGGACCTTTTTCATTCAAATTAAAAAGGGGAGGTGCCTGGGCACCCAGAGCACCACCCTCTGCACGTGCCTGCATCCACGGGTTCAAAAGTTAAATTAAGTACTTGCCAAACTTTTAGCAGTGCAGCTCCTGCCATATCGTTTAGTTGATACTACAGCTTTTTGTGATCTCATGAGCTATGCTATGCCATAGTGGCATATATCCAGCCGGCACTATTTTTCAAACAAAGCTGTTCCTGCTTCCTGCATTATATGAACACATTGTAAGAAACATTTATCTTTCACTTGATCACGCTGTTGGAGGCAGGGTACATATTACAACAGAAGCATGGACCAATAGGCATGGTCAAGGTTGCTATATTTATTTCACAGCGCACTGGGTTACACTCATGCATAGTGATAAGGGCTCAGCAAGTGGAGCACTGTTAGAGGTAGTGGTACCACCCAGGGTACTTAAGGGGAGGCCCTCCAGTAAGCGCAGTCAGACTTATGGAATGGTGCAGCATTGCAAATGCCAAGCCTTACTTCAATTGGTTTGTCTTGGAGAGTCACACAGGGCAAGAAATTCTAACTGCACTACATTCACAAGAGGACAAATGGCTTACCACTCATCAACTGAAAGGTGGCCTCGTGGTCAATGAAAATGGTGCAACATGGTGTCAGCAGTTCGTTGTGGCAATTTAACACATGTGCCTTGCTTTGCCCATATTTTGAATTTCAAAAATTTTAAAAAACGTACCCTGGCATGTCTGATCTACTAAACACAGTTTGTAAGGTGTGTAGTCATTTTAGGCATTCAGCCACTGCTGCTGCTTCACTTGTTCAAATGCAAAGGCAGCACAGCCTTCCCCCCCAACCACTGGTGTAACAATAGGGCCTGCAGCCCCTGTTCCCGCGGGGGGCCCGCTTGGGGCCATTTTGTGGGGGCTGGAGCGGTGGCAGCATAAGGGGAAAGCCTTGGCCACAGTCGGCGGGGAGAGGGGAAGTTCCTCCCCTCTCCCTCACCTCGGGGCTCTCCCCTCTGCGCTCCCCTCCAGCTTAAGTTACAGTGTGGGCAGCGGGCAGTGGCGGGCAGATACATACCTTCCGTGCGTTCCACCGCATACTCCTCGCTCTAGCGTCTGTTGTCACTTCCGGAAGTGACGTCACCGACTCCAACCCCCACAAAACGGCCCCGAGCGGGCCCAAGGGAGGGGGGAGGGCCCGCTCTGAAATTCTGCTGGGGGGCCCGGTGGGGCCTAGTTACGCCCCTGCCCCCAACAATCTGATTTGTGACACAGCTACATGTTGGAACTCCACTCTCTATATGGTGGAGCACTTGTGTGGGCAGCATAGGGCAGGGAGGAATTACAGTGGGTTGCAAAAGTATTCGGCCCCCTTGAAGTTTTCCACATTTTGTCATATTACTGCCACAAACATGAATCAATTTTATTGGAATTCCACATGAAAGACCAACACAAAGTGGTGTACACATGAGAAGTGGAATGAAAATCATACATGATTCCAAACATTTTTGCAAATAAATAACTGCAAAGTGGTGTGTGCATAATTATTCGGCCCCCTTTGATCTGAGTGCAGTTTCCTATAGACATTGCCTGATGAGTGCTAATGACTAAATAGAGTGCACCTGTGTGTAATCTGATGTCAGTACAAATACAGTTGCTCAATGAGGGCCTCAGAGGTTGACTAAGAGAATATTGGGAGCAACAGCACTGTGAAGTCCAAAGAACACACCAGACAGGTCAGGGATCAAGTTATTGAGAAATTTAAAGCAGGCTTAGGCTACAAAAAGATTTCCAAAGCCTTGAACATCCCACGGAGCACTGTTCAAGCGATCATTCAGAAATGGAAGGAGTATGGCACAACTGTAAACTTACCAGGACAAGGCCATCCACCTAAACTCAAAGGCTGAACAAGGAGAGTGCTGATCAGAAATGCAGTCAAGAGGCCCATGGTGACTCTGGATGAGCTGCAGAGATCTACAGCTCAGGTGGGAGACTCTGTCCATAGGACAACTATTAGTCATGCACTGTACAAAGTTGGCCTTTATGGAAGAGTGGCAAGAAGAAAGGCATTGTTAACAGAAAGCATAAGAAGTCCCGCTTGCAGTTTGCCACAAGCGATGTTGGGGACACAACAACCATGTGGAAGAAGATGCTCTGGTCAGATGAGACCAAAATGGAACTTTTTGGCCAAAATGCAAAACGCTATATGTGGCGGAAAACTAACACTGCACATCACTCTGAACACACCATCCCCACTGTCAAATATGGTGGTGGCAGCATCATGCTTGGGGGGTGCATCTCTTCAGCAGGAACAGGGAAGCTGGTCAGTGTTGATGGGAAGATGGATGGAGCCAAATACAGGGCAATCTTGGAAGAAAACCTCTTGGAGTCTGCAAAAGACTTGAGACTGGGGCGGAGGTTCACCTTCCAGCAGGACAATGACCCTAAACATAAAGCCTGGGCAACAATGGAATGGTTTAAAACAAAACATATCTATGTGTTAGAATGGCCCAGTCAAAGTCCAGATCTAAATCCAATCTAGAATCTGTGGCAAGATCTGAAAACTGCTGTTCACAAACGCTGTCCATCTAATCTGACTGAGCTGGAGCTGTTTTGCAAAGAAGAATGGGCAAGGATTTCAGTCTCTAGATGTGCAAAGCTGGTAGAGACATACCCTAAAAGACTGGCAGCTGTAATTGCAGAAAAAGGTGGTTCTACAAAGTATTGACTTAGGGGGCTGAATAATTACGCACACCCCACTTTGCAGTTATTTATTTGTAAAAAATGTTTGGAATGATGTATGATTTTCGATACACTTCTCACATGTACACAACTTTGTATTGCTCTTTCACGTGGAATTCCAATAAAATTGATGCATGTTTGTGGCAGTAATGTGACAAAATGTGGAAAACTTCAAGGGGGCCGAATACTTTTGCAACCCACTGTATTTTCCCAAAAGTCTTGGCAATCATTGAGATGTTTTTTAGCAAAATTGAGACGAGCCTTAATGTTCTTTTTGCTTAAAAGTGGTTTGCGCGTTTGCTCAAGTGGCTGAGGAATTCATTTGCAAAGTACCGCTTTCTATAAATATATGCAATTAACTCACGCTCTGTACAGACAATTTGACCTTATCCCAACAGAATTAAAAGATTCAATTATTTATGATATACTAAGTGACAGTATTTCTAAGCATCTAATAACTATGTTGATGCAATTATCTCCTCAGAAGCCAGTGTTAAAGCTAACTCTCGCAAGCTATTATGGGAAATGGATGTTGGTACAATAGATGATCAGGAATGGGAAGACACTCTTGATAGGGTGCTGTTGGTGTCCCCACATGCTCCAGATAGGTTAATCTATTTATATATCCTCCATAGAGCATTTCTTATGCCAGTCCGTATTTCTAAATTCAAACCCGGTATCTCCCCGAACTGCCCTAAATGTACGATGGATAGAGGCATCTTCTTTCATATGGTCTGGTCCTGCCCAGAAGTTAATGCGTATTGGGCTCAAATTGTCAAATTCTTAAATGATTATATGGGCTGTCCGATTACATGTGATCCAAAGATTTACTTACTTCATATTTTTCCAACTACACTTTCTGATAAGTATACCCAACGTTTTACTTTAGAAGTTTTACATATAGCCCGAAAACTTCTTACTAAATATTGGATGCTTCCTACAATCCCTACTTGTTCTGAATGGATCAGCTGTGTTAATAAAGTTATCCCGCTCCGAAAGGCCATTTATGAGAAAAGAGGAACTCTAACCAAATTTAACACTATTTGGAGGACATGGATAGATTCTCCTCGCACCCGTATGTAAATCACCAGTTTAAAAGTGATTTTCCCTTCTGGACCCCCTTCCTGCCCCGCTTCCCCCCCCCTCACCGGTTTAACAACCATCCTTATAGGTTCCGATACCTAATCTCATGTAACAGGCTATGTTAATGTTGTTAATGTTGTAGTTATATTGGGATAAAAGTTCTGAAAGCATATCTGGTTAAGTAATTATCCTGTACGCAATGTTATACTCTTCTACATGTTTTGACTGATATTTTATACATGAATATCGTGTGAATTCTGTTCGTGTATGCTTTATTCTGATCAATAAACTTGATTTGCTTTAAAAAAAAAAGAAAAGTGGTTTGCGCCTTGGATATCTGCCATGCAGGCCGTTTTTGCCCAGTCTCTTTCTTATGGTGGAGTCGTGAACACTGACCTTAATTGAGGCAAGTGAGGCCTGCAGTTCTTTAGATGTTGTCATGGGGTCTTTTGTGGCCTCTCGGATGAGTTTTCTCTGAGCTCTTGGGGTAATTTTGGTCGGCTGGCCACTCCTGGGAAGGTTCATCACTGTTCCATGTTTTTGCCATTTGTGGATAATGGCTCTCACTGTGGTTCTCTGGAGTCCCAAAGCTTTAGAAATGGCTTTATAACCTTTACCAGACTGATAGATCTCAATTACTTTTGTTCTCATTTGTTCCTGAATTTCTTTGGATCTTGGCATGATGTCTAGCTTTTGAGGTGCTTTTGGTCTACTTCTCTGTGTCAGATACAGTGGGTTGCAAAAGTATTCGTCCCCCTTGAAGTTTTCCACATTTTGTCATATTACTGCCACAAACATGAATCAATTGTATTGGAATTCCACATGAAAGACCAACACAAAGTGGTGTACACATGAGAAGTGGAATGAAAATCATACATGATTCCAAACATTTTTGCAAATAAATAACTGCAAAGTGGTGTGTGCAAAATTGTACAGTGCATGACTAATAGTTGTCCTATGGACAGAGTCTCCCACCTGAGCGGTAGATCTCTGCAGCTCATCCAGAGTCACCATGGGCCTCTTGACTGCATTTCTGATCAGGGCTTTCCTTGTTCGGCCTGTGAGTTTAGGTGGATGGCCTTGTCTTGGTAGGTTTACAGTTGTGCCATACTCCTTCCATTTCTGAATGATCACTTGAACAGTGCTCCGTGAGATGTTCAAGGCTTTGGAAATCTTTTTGTAGCCTAAGCCTGCTTTAAATTTCTCAAGAACTTGATCCCTGACCTGTCTTGTGTGTTCTTTGGACTTCACAGTGTTGTTGCTCCCAATATTCTCTTAGACAACCGCTGAGGCCCTCACAGAGCAGCTGTATTTGTACTGACTTTAGATTATACACAGGTGCACTCTATTTAGTCATTAGCACTCATCAGGCAATGTCTATAGGAAACTGACTGCACTCAGATCAAAGGGGGACGAATAATTATGCACACACCACTTTGCAGTTATTTATTTGTAAAAAATGTTTGGAATCATGTATGATTTTCGTTCCACTTCTCATGTGTACACCACTTTGTGTTGGTCTTTCATGTGGAATTCCAATAAAATTGATACATGTTTGTGGCAGTAATATGACAAAATGTGGAAAACGTCAAGGGGGCCGAATACTTTTGCAACCCACTGTATATGTATATATATATATATATATATATATATATATATATATATATATATATATATATATATATATATATATATATATATATACACCCATGTATAAAAATGTCGGGGTTTTTTTTTGCTTATCATTTGAAATTTAAAAAAAAATGATGTGGGGTCCCCCCTCTCAAGCTTCTTTAACCCCTTGTCCCCATGCAGGCTGGGATAGCCAGAAGGCGGAGCCCCGGCCGAGTGGGGCTTCGCACCCTGAGCTAAACTAGCCCGCATGGTCCATGGTATGGGGGGCTCCGGGGAAAGGGGAAGCCAAGCCTCCCCCTCCCCCCTGGAGTTCTTGTCCAATCCATGGACAAGGGGCTCTTCCCCACCTCCCTTGCTTAGGTGGAGGCGAGGGCGACAACTCCCTGGGGGGGTTCATGGTGGCATCTGGGAGTCCCCTTTAAGAAGGGGACTCCAAGATGCCCGCCCCCCTCCCAGGAGAAATTAGTATAGAGGTACAAAGTACCCCTTACCCATTTCCACAAAGGGTTAAATTAAATAAAAACACGACGACCAAAAAAGTATTTTATTATTCTTAATCAACCAGAAATACTTACCTGTACCTTTTAAAAAAAATGTTTCCACGCCAATATCCTCAGAAATTATCCCATGACAGTATCCTTTAATGTTGCGACCTTGATTGAAGATCTCCGCTGACACGCGCCCCCACCACCACACACCGCCGCTTCCCCGCGCTTGCTGTAGCTATACTGAGTATAGCTAGAAAAAATATTTCGCAAAATGGCTCCTCGATGTTGAAGACGGCAACACCAGAACAGCTGTAACATTGCCTATAGAGATGTAGCGAACTGTTCGCCGGCGAACGGTTCCAGGCGAACTTTGGGGGTTCGCGTTCGCCTGCACCAGGCGAACTTTTGCGGAAGTTCGATTCGCCCCATAATTCTCTATTGAGCAAAACTTTGACCCTCTACATCACAGTCATCAGTCACATTATTGCCAAACACACTGTTCTCACTGCTGGAGGCCCGCCCTCCCTCCTCCCTCCTCCTCCTCCTCCTCCTCCTCCTAGCAAGGTCCTTATGCCATTTCACTCACTTGTCTGCCTACACTAATTAGTTAAGGGACAGCTGCTTTCCTCCACCCTGCACCCCTTCTACCCATTCCCTCCTACCGGAGGGAGGAGGGTCTCATCTGCCAGGGAATTATATTATTTCAAAAACCAGTTTACATACCATAGCTGGGCATCGAACCCAGGTCTAACTGTGTGGTGGGCAAGCACCCTAACCGCTGTACCACACCAGTACTAACTGAAGCTAGCCTAGCATTTACTATTTATGCTCAATGCAATAGAAACATTAGGTTGCTTAAAGGGAACCTTAACTGAGAGTGATATGGATGTTTCCTGTAAACAATACCAGTTGCCTGGCAGTCCAGCTGATATCTGTGACTGCAATAGTGGCTGAATCACACCCTGAAACAAGCATGCAGCTAATCCAGTCTGACTTCAGTCAGAGCACCTGATCTGCATGCTTGTTCAGGGGCTGTGGCTAAAAGTATTCGAGACACAGGATCAGCAGGCGATTCAGGCAACTGGTATTATTTTAAAAGGAAAAATCCATATCCTTCTCCGTTTAGGTTCCCTTTAAGGATTTGTAGCATAAAAGCCAACTCACATTGGCTGGGGATCGAACCCAGGTCTCACTGTGTGGTGGGCAAGCACCCTAACCGCTGGACCACACCAGTACTAACTGAAGCTGGCCTAGCATTTACCATTTATGCTCAATACAAGAGAAAAAGTAGACAAGACATATAACATTTATATCACGCTTTTCTCCTGGCGGACTCAAAGCACCAGAGCTGCAGCCACTAGGGCATGCTCTATAGGCAGTAGCAGTGTTAGGAAGACTTGCCTAAGGTCTCCTACTGAATAGGTGCTGGCTTACTGTCTACTTTTTCTCTTGTATTGAGCATAAATGGTAAATGCTAGGCCAGCTTCAGTTAGTACTGGTGTGGTCCAGCAGTTAGGGTGCTTGCCCACCACACAGTGAGACCTGGGTTCGATCCCCAGCCAATGTGAGTTGGCTTTTATGCTACAAATCCTTAAAGGGAACCTAAACGGAGAAGGATATGGATTTTTCCTTTTAAAATAATACCAGTTGCCTGAATCGCCTGCTGATCATGTGTCTCGAATACTTTTAGCCACAGCCCCTGAACAAGCATGCAGATCAGGTGCTCTGACTGAAGTCAGACTGGATTAGCTGCATGCTTGTTTCAGGGTGTGATTCAGCCACTATTGCAGTCACAGAGATCAGCTGGACTGCCAGGCAACTGGTATTGTTTACAGGAAACATCCATATCACTCTCAGTTAAGGTTCCCTTTAAGCAACCTAATGTTTCTATTGCATTGAGCATAAATAGTAAATGCTAGGCTAGCTACAGTTAGTACTGGTGTGGTACACTGGTTAGGGTGCTTGCTCACCACACAGTTAGACCTGGGTTTGATTCCCAGCTATGGTATGTAAACTGTTTTTTGAAATAATATAATTCCCTGGCAGATGAGACCCTCCTCCCTCCAGTAGGAGGGAGGGCCTCCAGGTATTAGAGCCCTTGAAACATGTTTTCTATCATTTTTCCAGCCAGTAGAATTTTTTCAAATTTTCAAAGTACGCCTCCCCATTGAAGTCTATTGCGGTTCGCGAACTTTTTTGCGAACCGAACCTTTTGCGGAGGTTTGCGAACCGAAAATCGGAGGTTCGCGACATCTCTAATTGCCTACAGATTGTTTTCCTCTGACTTCTGATCCCGTTCAAGAACTATATGGTGACATCGACTTCTCAACTGTCACTCACGAAATACTGAGTACCCGAGCTATATTAAGAGTCACCAACGACGACTCGCTACACCTTAATGAACAAGTACTGAAAC
The DNA here is from genome assembly GCF_040937935.1 of Hyperolius riggenbachi. Taxonomy (NCBI): domain Eukaryota; kingdom Metazoa; phylum Chordata; class Amphibia; order Anura; family Hyperoliidae; genus Hyperolius; species Hyperolius riggenbachi. The sequence continues at coordinate 28,411,310 of NC_090648.1, forward strand.
GTATCCCTACCCACGAAATAACTTTCACCAGTGTTGACTCCATCGTCACAGACGATCCCACAGACCTACTTTCATTCCCAGAAGAATTTCATAACAGTCTTATGCCCACTGGCATGCCTCCGCATTAACTGAAAATTAAAATTGGTGCAATAATTATGCTTCTCAGAAACCTCATGCTAGCAAGAGGTCTGTGCAATGGCACTAGACTCACTGTCACGAACATTCACCGCAATGTACTGAAGTGTAAAACTATTGCAGCTGCTACCTCACAAACTGTAGTTATTCCCCGCATTTCCCTCACCCCATCAGATTAAAATTTGCCTTTTACTTTTACATGCAAACAATTTCCCGTTAGATTATCTTTTGCTATGACAATTAATAAGGCACAGGGGCAAACTTTCAACAAGATATGCCTGTACCTTCCAACACCAGTATTCAGTCCCGGACAACTATATGTCTTTCAGGAAGTCTTCACACATTAATAACTATGCGGAATATGCTACGACGCGGGTCGGCTAGTACCTATAAATAAGTGCAACCAGTTGCAAAATCTGATAAAGTTACAAAAAATTTCACTACACGGTGCATCTGTCCTGGGCTGTGGATGGCAGGAGGAGGGAATTCTGGGTGCCTGTACTTCCTGCTAGTTGTGGCTGGTGAGCTCAGTTGTCTCTCCCCGGGAGAACGTCAGAGGCTGTGTGGTTCTTTCAGCCTGAATGAGGAGGTGTGAGAAGACGTGGAAGAGCCGCCATGAGCCAGCGGCAGTCGGCTCTTTCCGCGCACAGTGGGGCCACACACGGAGAGGCAGCCGCCTCCTCTCAGCATGAGGCGGCGGTCTCCGTGCAAGGGGATACGGAGCGCGGAGAAACCGCTGCGTTGGACGCGGCGGTTAGCGCGCATACCCCCGCTGTGGAGGTACCGCAGAGCGGGGCTGGTGTGGCTGGGACATGTAGTCCCTCTAGATTTAGAGTGACGCGCGCGCGCACACTCAGGCAGGGTTTATATGACAGCCAGAAGTAGTCAGCTGACCAGGCTGGTCAGCTGACTCTGGCTTCACTCCTTATTGGTCCAGCACTGTGGGAGGTGCTGGAGAGGGATATGTGTATATATACTGCTGGCTGGTCATTTGTCGGGTGTCTGGCGTTGCGATCACATATGTGGGAGCACCCAGATCCGTAGTCAGATCCGCAAGTGTGCCGGGACCAGCTGGAGCTGTAATCCTACACTTAGCTAGATTCTGTTGATAGCTAAAGTACTAGTTTGATTGTGTTTATCTGTTATGATCTATTGCCTGCCCGACTATCCCTTTGAACTCTGATCTTGTACCTCGATATTTCTGATACTCTGTTGCCGAACCCCGGCTCGTTTCTAGACTCTGCTTCTGCCTCCTGATTTTGTACCTCGATATATCTGATACCCCATTGCCGAACCCTGCCTGTACCTAGACTCCGCCTTTTGCCTCCTGATCTTGTACTTTATCTGTCCGTGTGTGTACGACCTGGCTTGTCCGACCTCGAGAACCGCCCTTGCTATTAGAGGCGGTTCCTCGCTCTGTTAGTGACCCTTCCTCCTGTGGGTTACTTTCAGACTATCCTTCCTACTGTCAGCCTGACTCCTCCCGTCTTGCAGAGTCCAGGTCTGCGGAAGGAATCCGTGCAGTACTACCGACTGCGCTGAGGCTTTGCCCTCAAAGTGTTACTGTCACACCAAACACTACACTCTACCCAGGTGAACAGAGGTTAGTTGGTATATCGGATTATCGGTGGTACTGCAGATCACTTATAATCTGGTATACATCTGTATTCCCCGTGATACTGCAGATCATCGGTAATCAGATCCTCTCTGTGCTTCACCGAACGTTACAGAACGCCAGACCAATAAACTGATGGACGCACGCGCTGACCCTCTGACTGTGCTTGCCACTTCGGTGGATAATATCCATCAAGCACTGGGCCAGCACAAAGCCTTAATTGATGCCCTAAAAGGTTTTGTGCAAACCCTTCAGACGTCAGTTGATTTGGTGCGATCTTCTCCTAGTGATTATGACATACGTATGCCTGTACCTGATAAATTTTCCGGCCACAAGTCTGACTTCCGGAATTTTAAGAGTAGAGTGATGTCGTATTTCGAGTTGAGACCCCGATCCTCAGGGACTGAGACCCAGCGGGTCATTTTTATTAAGACGTTGTTAACTGGTGACTCCCAGTCCTGGGCATACAACCTGCCGCCCACTGATACAGCTCTAACCTCGGTAGAGGAATTTTTTTTTTTTTTTCATATTAAAGGCTTTATTGAACAGATTATCAATTGTAACAACATCCAATGCCAGTCAAATAGCACATCAATTATACAAGTGATTTGCATATAGAGTCTAATTAACATAAACTAAAAATAGAAAAAGGAAGAAAACAAACACAAAAGGAAAGAATAAAAATGCGGCCGGGGGGTAGAGGAATTTTTTAAGGCCATGGCCGTAATATACGACGACCCCGACCTTGCTGCGACCTCTGAGCGGAAGCTCAAACTTTTGAGGCAAGGCAGAGGCTCGGTCGAGGATTACGCGGCAGAGTTCCGTAGGTGGTCAGTCACCGCCAGATTTGACACCTATGCCTTGATGGATTATTTCTTGTCTGGGTTGTCGGAGGAGGTCTCCGACCTAATGTTAACTGTACCCGAGCCCAAGACAGTCGATGAGGCCATCTCATCGGCCATTCGAGTTGACCGTAGGCTACGCCATCAGAGGCAGACTAGGGGCAGTCACCGTGTCAGGGTGACATCTTACGCGGCACCTTCCGCTGCACCCCTAGTAGCGCCATCTCCGCCCGTCTCACCCTCTCCGGCCTTGCCTCCGCCCGAACCAATGCAGATTGGTCGATCGAAACTGACCCAGGTGGAGCGAAGGCGGAGAATGACGGAACAACTGTGTCTGTACTGTGCAGCAGCAGGGCATAGGGTGCGAAACTGCCCTAACAGGTCGGGAAACGAGTTTGCCTAGGAGTAGTGGGGGGTGACACCCTAGGCACACAATTTTCACCCCTTAAAGAAAAAAAATTGCTTCTCCCTTGTACTGTTACATGGGATAATAAGTCTGTAGCCACTGAGGCTTTTATTGACTCAGGCTCAGCGGCTAATTTTATGAATTTCAAATTTGCCCAGGAGTTGGGTATTCCTCTCACCCCTGTGAGACCCCCCATTCAGGTCACGGCAGTGGACGATTCCCCTCTGCAACGGAATCATGTCCTGTCACAGACCCCGGAGGTGGAGGTCACCATAGGGGTATTGCATGGGGAACAATTAAAATTGTTTGTGTTACATATGTCAACCTCCACTATCATCCTAGGCATGCCGTGGTTGCAAGTCCATTCACCGCAAATAGACTGGGCCACGGGTCAGTTAACTGCCTGGTCACCTCATTGTTTTCAACGGTGTTTGGGAAAATTGACATTGGGGCAAACCAGAGTTCAGGTGGGAGGTGTACCAGACCAGTATTCTGAATATGCTGATGTATTCTGTCCCAAGGCAGCCGACAAATTGCCCCCACATCGCCCTTTCGACTGTCCCATCGATCTCCATTCTGGTTGTGTACCCCCCCGGGGTCATTTGTACAATTTGTCGGGGCCCGAAAAATTGGCTATGCAGGAGTACATCAGGGAGAATTTGGCCAAGGGTTTTATTCGCCCGTCCCGGTCGCCTGCTGGGGCAGGTTTCTTTTTTGTAAAAAAGAAAGATGGAGGCCTGCGGGCCTGTATTGATTATCGCGGCCTTAACAAGATTACAGTGAAAAATCGCTATCCGCTGCCTCTCATAGACGATTTGTTCACACAGATCACTGACGCCAAGATCTTTTCTAAATTGGATTTGCGGGGCGCGTACAACCTGATACGCATAAGAAAGGGCGATGAGTGGAAAATGGCCTTTAATACACCGGAAGGGCATTATGAGTACCTGGTGATGCCCTTCGGGCTATGTAATGCCCCAGCCGTTTTCCAGGAACTCATCAACGAGGTCTTCAGGGAGGTGTTGGGGAGATTTGTTCTAGTTTATCTAGACGATATCCTTATCTTCTCCAACAACCTCTCTGAACATAGGACCCATGTGAGGTTTGTTTTGAACAAACTAAGGCAGAACTCTTTGTACGCAAAGCTTGAAAAGTGTATTTTCTGGGTAACGTCTGTCGCTTTCCTGGGGTACATAATTTCCACCACGGGCCTATCTATGGATCCTGCCAAGGTCTCCGCTGTTCTGGAGTGACCTCAGCCGGTTGGCTTGAAGTCCCTTCAGCGGTTTCTTGGCTTCGCCAACTATTATAGAAGGTTCATAAAGGGGTACTCCACGGTCATTTCTCCCCTTACCAGTCTCACTAAGAAAGGGGCAGATACCACTCATTGGTCTCCTGAGGCGTTACAGGCTTTTGCCACCCTGAAGGGCCTATTCTGTTCAGCACCTATCCTCAGACATGTGGAGACGTCTTTCCCGTTTATTGTTGAGGTGGATGCTTCGGAGGTGGGGGTGAGGGCTGTGCTGTCTCAGCGGTCAGGCTTGCAGGGTAGAATGCACCCGTGTGGTTACTTCTCCCGTAGGTTCTCCCCTGCAGAGAAGAACTACGATATTGGCAACAGAGAGCTCCTGGCCATTAAGTTAGCCTTCGAGGAATGGCGGCATTGGTTGGAGGGAGCTGAGCATACGATCACGGTCTACACTGATCACAAAAACCTAGAGTACATCGAGGGGGCTAAGAGGTTGAGCCCTCGTCAGGCTCGATGGTCGTTATTCTTCTCTAGGTTCAGTTTCATTATTACGTACACCCCGGGTAGCAAGAATGTTAAGGCGGATGCTTTATCCAGGTGCTTCGAGTCAGAAACAGCACAGCCCTCTGTTCCAGAGACCATTGTTCCCCAGAGGTTGGTACTGGCAGCAACAGAGACTTGGGAAGATTGGAAGGAGACTTTGATTCCCTTTCAACAAGACATCCCGGAAGGGAAGCCCGCAGGGGTTCTGTTCATTCCTCTACCGTTTCGTCTCCGGGTGCTAGAGATGTTCCATGCGCATAAGAATGCTGGGCATCCTGGGGCATCTAGAACACAAGATCTGGTAGCCAGATGCGCCTGGTGGCCTTCCTTGGCAGCAGATTGCAAGGAATACGTGAGGGAATGTGCGATATGTGCCAAGAGTAAACCCTCCCGGCTGGCACCTGTCGGTACCCTGCAGCCTTTGCCCACCCTGAGTGAGCCGTGGACGCACCTGTCCATGGATTTTGTTGGTGAGCTTCCCAGATCTGAGGGCATGACAGTCATTTGGGTGGTAGTCGATCGCTTTAGCAAAATGGCCCATTTTGTGCCATTGAAAGGACTCCCCTCAGCTCAGGAATTGGCCGAGTTATTCATAACTCATATTTTCTGTTTACACGGCATTCCAGAAAACATAGTCTCAGACAGGGGAGTCCAATTTGTTTCACGATTTTGGAAGGCTTTTTGCCAGCTTATGGGCATAAAGCTGTCATTCTCATCAGGCTACCATCCACAGACAAATGGCCAGACTGAGAGGATAAATCAGTCCTTAGAACAGTTTTTGAGGTGTTATGTTGCAGAGGCGCAAGACGATTGGGTCAGATTCTTGCCCTTCGCAGAATTTGCTCAAAATAATTTAAAAAATTCATCCTCCGGATTTTCTCCTTTTCAGGTAGTAACGGGGAGATCACCCAAATTTTCCCCATTGCCAGTAGTCTCTACTCCGTTCCCAGCCCTGGAGGCCTGGCAAAGGTCATTTAAGGACCTTTGGGGGACAGTAAGAAGTAATCTGGAAAAGGCCTTTCTGAGTCAGAAGGGTCAAGCTGACAAAAGACGGTCATTGGAGTGGAGGTTCCGACCAGGAGACTTGGTCTGGGTGTCCACACGTCACTTGACCCTGAGACAACCTTCTGACAAGCTTGGTCCCAGGTTTGTGGGTCCATTCCCGGTAGCCAGGAAGATCAAGGATGTTACTTATACCGTTGATCTTCCCACCAGCATGCGGGGGGTAAGGTCCTTCCACGTATCTCTTCTTAAACCAGCAGTCCAGGTGGGTCCCACTCCTCCTCCTCCTGTGTTGGTAGATGCCCAACCCGAATATGAGGTGGAGAAAATTTTAGATTCACGCACTGTACAAAACTCGGTACAATATCTTGTGCATTGGAAAGGGTACGGCATTGAGGAGAGACAATGGGTACAAGGGACGCGCATGCATGCCGATGAGTTAAAAAGAGAGTTTCACACTTTGCACCCAGAAAAACCTGGAAGGAGCTGTCCGGAGTCCACTCCTCGGGGGGGGGTCTACTGTGAGAAGACGCGGAAGAGCCGCCGCCATGAGCCAGCGGCAGGCGGCTCTTTCCGCGCACAGTGGGGCCACACACGGAGAGGCAGCCGCCTCCTCTCAGCATGAGGCGGCTGTCTCCGTGCAAGGGGATACGGAGCGCGGAGAAACCGCCGCGTTGGACGCGGCGGTTAGCGCGCATACCCCCGCTGCGGAGGTACCGCAGAGCGGGGCTGGTGTGGCTGGGACATGTAGTCCCTCTAGATTTAGAGTGACGCGCGCGCGCGCACTCAGGCAGGGTTTATATGACAGCCAGAAGTAGTCAGCTGACCAGGCTGGTCAGCTGACTCTGGCTTCACTCCTTATTGGTCCAGCACTGTGGGAGGTGCTGGAGAGGGATATGTGTATATATACTGCTGGCTGGTCATTTGTCAGGTGTCTGGCGTTGCGATCACATATGTGGGAGCACCCAGATCCGTAGTCAGATCCGCAAGTGTGCCGAGACCAGCTGGAGCTGTAATCCTACACTTAGCTAGATTCTGTTGATAGCTAAAGTACTAGTTTGATTGTGTTTATCTGTTATGATCTATTGCCTGCCTGACTATCCCTTTGAACTCTGATCTTGTACCTCGATATTTCTGATACTCTGTTGCCGAACCCCGGCTCGTTTCTAGACTCTGCTTCTGCCTCCTGATTTTGTACCTCGATATATCTGATACCCCGTTGCCGAACCCTGCCTGTACCTAGACTCCGCCTTTTGCCTCCCGATCTTGTACTTTATCTGTCCGTGTGTGTACGACCTGGCTTGTCCGACCCAGAGAACCGCCCTTGCTATTAGAGGCGGTTCCTCGCTCTGTTAGTGACCCTTCCTCCTGTGGGTTACTTTCAGACTATCCTTCCTACTGTCAGCCTGACTCCTCCCGTCTTGCAGAGTCCAGGTCTGCGGAAGGAATCCGTGCAGTACTACCGACTGCGCTGAGGCTTTGCCCTCAAAGTGTTACTGTCACACCAAACACTACACTCTACCCAGGTGAACAGAGGTTAGTTGGTATATCGGATTATCGGTGATACTGCAGAACACTTATAATCTGGTATACATCTGTATTCCCCGTGATACTGCAGATCACCGGTAATCAGATCCTCTCTGTGCTTCACCGATCGTTACAGGAGGTGAGTAGTTCAGCAGTACATAAGAAGCAGCAGGAATGAGAGTAATCTGGCTCAGTATAGTTGCACCAGATAGCACTCTGGTGTGCTGGAGCAGGAAAATGTTACTAAAGGCGAGCTAAGGGGGAAGATGGCAGAAAGTCTCTGCACACTGGAGAGCTCCAGATCTCACAGCTGGAAGGTCCTGGCTGTTTAATTAAGTATGGAGATTTGCACTTTATTCAGTTGTACATAGGATTGTGCTGTGTCTTGTTGCCTCTCCCTGCTCTTTCTACCTGTCCTCTTTTCTATGCTGTGTAGCCCCCCCCCCCCCTCTTCTCTGCATACCTCCCAACTTTTTGCGATAAGAAAGAGGAACACTTAAGCCACGCCCATGCCACATCCCTAACTACGCCCCCAGTCACACCCTTAGTCACGCATACCATAAAGATTTTATAGGAAAAATAAAACATTTTTAGTAGAAAAATTCTTATATTTACACAGATATGTACAGGAGTCCTGAAAGAGGATGGGGAAGAAGACAAATTAGGAAGAAAGAGGAACAGCGGGACAGGGCTCCCAAAGAGGGACTGTCCCTTGGTAGCTATAATACCACAAGTAGTCTAAGCTTTGTGGTGAACTTAGAAAACATAGCAATGTTGCTGGGAAATAAGAGCAAAAAAGAAGAAAATACAATTTAGTCGCCCTAACTATTTATTTTAGTTTCTTTAAAACTGTTCTCAGTGTGCTGCTGTCATCTGATTATTACCAGGCTACTGAGCCTGGCTGACTTAAAAGAGTTAAATGATCAGGTCTGTCTGTCTCTGTCACACTCACATGCAGTCTCTGCAGTATGGGACAAGCTGCAGTGATGTGAGCTGTGTGTCCTGTCCTCTGCCCCTCTGTGATCAGTGTGCTGTGCAGGACATGCTGCAGTGATCTGAGCTATGTGCCCTCTCCTCTGCCCCTCTGTGGTCAGTGTGCAGTGCAGGACAGGCTGCAGTGATCTAAGCTCTGTGTCCTCTCCTCTGCCCCTCTGTGGTCAGTGTGCAGTGCAGGACAGGCTGCAGTGATCTAAGCTCTGTGTCCTCTCCTCTGCCCCTCTGTGGTCAGTGTGCAGTGCAGGACAGGCTGCAGTGATCTGAGCTGTGTGTCCTCTCCTCTGCCCCTCTGTGATCAGTGTGCAGTGCAGGACAAGCTGCAGTGATCTGAGCTGTGTGTCCTCTCCTCTGCCCCTCTGTGATCAGAGTGCAGTGCAGGACAAGCTGCAGTGATCTGAGCTGTGTGCCCTCTCCTCTGCCCCTCTGTGGTCAGTGTGCAGTGCAGGACAGGTTGCAGTGATCTGAGCTGCGTGCCCTCTCCTCTGCCCCTCTGTGATCAGTGTGCTGTGCAGGACAGGCTGCAGTGATCTGAGCTGTGTGTCCTCTCCTCTGCCCCTCTGTGATCAGTGTGCAGTGCAGGACAAGCTGCAGTGATCTGAGCTGTGTGCCCTCTTCTCTGCCTGGCTGACTTGAAAGAGTTAAATGATCAGGTCTGTCTGTCTCTGTCACACTCACATGCAGTCTCTGCAGTATGGGACAAGCTACAGTGATGTGAGCTGTGTGTCCTGTCCTCTGCCCCTCTGTGATCAGTGTGCTGTGCAGGACAGGCTGCAGTGATCTGAGCTGTGTGTCCTCTCCTCTGCCCCTCTGTGGTCAGTGTGCAGTGCAGGACAGGCTGCAGTGATCTAAGCTCTGTGTCCTCTCCTCTGCCCCTCTGTGGTCAGTGTGCAGTGCAGGACAGGCTGCAGTGATCTAAGCTCTGTGTCCTCTCCTCTGCCCCTCTGTGATCAGTGTGCAGTGCAGGACAGGCTGCAGTGATCTGAGCTGTGTGTCCTCTTCTCTGCCCCTCTGTGATCAGTGTGCAGTGCAGGACAAGCTGCAGTGATCTGAGCTGTGTGCCCTCTCATCTGCCCCTCTGTGGTCAGTGTGCAGTGCCGGACAGGCTGCAGTGATCTGAGCTGTGTGCCCTCTCCTCTGCCCCTCTGTGATCAGTGTGCTGTGCAGGACAGGCTGCAGTGATCTGAGCTGTGTGTCCTCTCCTCTACCCCTCTGTGATCAGTGTGCAGTGCAGGACAAGCTGCAGTGATCTGAGCTGTGTGCCCTCTCCTCTGCCCCTCTGTGGTCAGTGTGCAGTGCAGGACAGGCTGCAGTGATCTGAGCTGTGTGCCCTCTCCTCTGCCCCTCTGTGATCAGTGTGCTGTGCAGGACAGGCTGCAGTGATCTGAGCTGTGCGTCCTCTCCTCTGCCCCTCTGTGGTCAGTGTAAAGTGCAGGACAGGCTGCAGTGATGTAAGCTCTGTGTCCTCTCCTCTGCCCCTCTGTGATCAGTGTGCTGTGCAGGACAGGCTGCAGTGATCTGAGCTGTGTGTCCTCTTCTCTGCCCCTCTGTGATCAGTGTGCAGTGCAGGACAAGCTGCAGTGATCTGAGCTGTGTGTCCTCTTCTCTGCCCCTCTGTGGTCAGTGTGCAGTGCGGGACAGGCTGCAGTGATCTGCGCTGTGTGTCATCTCCTCTGCCCTTCTGTGATCAGTGTGCAGTAAAGGACATGCTGCAGTGATCTGAGATGTGTGTCCTCTCCTCTGCCCCTCTGTGATCAGTGTGCAGTGCAGGACAGGCTGCAGTGATCTGAGCTGTGTGTCCTCTCCTCTGGCCGTGTGTGATCAGTGTACAGTGCCGGACAGGCTGCAGTGATCTGAGCTGTGTGTCATCACCTCTGCCCCTCTGTGATCAGTGTGCAGTGCAGGACAGGCTGCAGTGATCTGAGCTGTGTGTCCTCTCCTCTGCCCCTCTGTGGCCAGTGTGCAGTGTGGGACAGGCTGCAGTGATCTGAGCTGTGTGTCCTCTTCTCTGCCCCTCTGTGATCAGTGTGCAGTGCAGGACAGGCTGCAGTGATCTGAGCTGTGTGTCCTCTCCTCTGCCCCTCTGTGGTCAGTGTGCAGTGTGGGACAGGCTGCAGTGATCTGAGCTGTGTGTCCTCTTCTCTGCCCCTCTGTGATCAGTGTGCAGTGCAGGACAAGCTACAGTGATCTGAGCTGTGTGTCCTCTTCTCTGCCCCTCTGTGATCAGTGTGCTGTGCAGGACAGGCTGCAGTGATCTGAGCTGTTTGCCCTCTCCTCTGCCCCTCTGTGATCAGTGTGCTGTGCAGGACAGGCTGCAGTGATCTAAGCTCTGTGTCCTCTCCTCTGCCCCTCTGTGGTCAGTGTGCAGTGCAGGACAGGCTGCAGTGATCTAAGCTCTGTGTCCTCTCCTCTGCCCCTCTGTGATCAGTGTGCTGTGCAGGACAGGCTACAGTGATCTGAGCTGTGTGTCCTCTCCTCTGCCCCTCTGTGATCAGTGTGCAGTGCAGGACAGGCTGCAGTGATCTGAGCTGTGTGTCCTCTTCTCTGCCTGGCTGACTTGAAAGAGTTAAATGATCAGGTCTGTCTGTCTCTGTCACACTCACATGCAGTCTCTGCAGTATGGGACAAGCTGCAGTGATGTGAGCTGTGTGTCATGTCCTCTGCCCCTCTGTGATCAGTGTGCTGTGCAGGACAGGCTGCAGTGATCTGAGCTGTGTGTCCTCTCCTCTACCCCTCTGTGATCAGTGTGCAGTGCAGGACAAGCTGCAGTGATCTGAGCTGTGTGCCCTCTCCTCTGCCCCTCTGTGGTCAGTGTGCAGTGCAGGACAGGCTGCAGTGATCTGAGCTGTGTGCCCTCTCCTCTGCCCCTCTGTGATCAGTGTGCTGTGCAGGACAGGCTGCAGTGATCTGAGCTGTGCGTCCTCTCCTCTGCCCCTCTGTGGTCAGTGTAAAGTGCAGGACAGGCTGCAGTGATGTAAGCTCTGTGTCCTCTCCTCTGCCCCTCTGTGATCAGTGTGCTGTGCAGGACAGGCTGCAGTGATCTGAGCTGTGTGTCCTCTTCTCTGCCCCTCTGTGATCAGTGTGCAGTGCAGGACAAGCTGCAGTGATCTGAGCTGTGTGTCCTCTTCTCTGCCCCTCTGTGGTCAGTGTGCAGTGCGGGACAGGCTGCAGTGATCTGCGCTGTGTGTCATCTCCTCTGCCCTTCTGTGATCAGTGTGCAGTAAAGGACATGCTGCAGTGATCTGAGATGTGTGTCCTCTCCTCTGCCCCTCTGTGATCAGTGTGCAGTGCAGGACAGGCTGCAGTGATCTGAGCTGTGTGTCCTCTCCTCTGGCCGTGTGTGATCAGTGTACAGTGCCGGACAGGCTGCAGTGATCTGAGCTGTGTGTCATCACCTCTGCCCCTCTGTGATCAGTGTGCAGTGCAGGACAGGCTGCAGTGATCTGAGCTGTGTGTCCTCTCCTCTGCCCCTCTGTGGCCAGTGTGCAGTGTGGGACAGGCTGCAGTGATCTGAGCTGTGTGTCCTCTTCTCTGCCCCTCTGTGATCAGTGTGCAGTGCAGGACAGGCTGCAGTGATCTGAGCTGTGTGTCCTCTCCTCTGCCCCTCTGTGGTCAGTGTGCAGTGTGGGACAGGCTGCAGTGATCTGAGCTGTGTGTCCTCTTCTCTGCCCCTCTGTGATCAGTGTGCAGTGCAGGACAAGCTACAGTGATCTGAGCTGTGTGTCCTCTTCTCTGCCCCTCTGTGATCAGTGTGCTGTGCAGGACAGGCTGCAGTGATCTGAGCTGTTTGCCCTCTCCTCTGCCCCTCTGTGATCAGTGTGCTGTGCAGGACAGGCTGCAGTGATCTAAGCTCTGTGTCCTCTCCTCTGCCCCTCTGTGGTCAGTGTGCAGTGCAGGACAGGCTGCAGTGATCTAAGCTCTGTGTCCTCTCCTCTGCCCCTCTGTGATCAGTGTGCTGTGCAGGACAGGCTACAGTGATCTGAGCTGTGTGTCCTCTCCTCTGCCCCTCTGTGATCAGTGTGCAGTGCAGGACAGGCTGCAGTGATCTGAGCTGTGTGTCCTCTTCTCTGCCTGGCTGACTTGAAAGAGTTAAATGATCAGGTCTGTCTGTCTCTGTCACACTCACATGCAGTCTCTGCAGTATGGGACAAGCTGCAGTGATGTGAGCTGTGTGTCATGTCCTCTGCCCCTCTGTGATCAGTGTGCTGTGCAGGACAGGCTGCAGTGATCTGAGCTGTGTGTCCTCTCCTCTGCCCCTCTGTGGTCAGTGTGCAGTGCAGGACAGGCTGCAGTGATCTAAGCTCTGTGTCCTCTCCTCTGCCCCTCTGTGGTCAGTGTGCAGTGCAGGACAGGCTGCAGTGATCTAAGCCCTGTGTCCTCTCCTCTGCCCCTCTGTGATCAGTGTGCTGTGCAGGACAGGCCGCAGTGATCTGAGCTGTGTGTCCTGTCCTCTGCCCCTCTGTGATCAGTGTGCTGTGCAGGACAGGCTGCAGTGATCTGAGCTAAGTGTCCTCTCCTCTGCCCCTCTGTGGTCAGTGTGCAGTGCAGGACAGGCTGCAGTGATCTAAGCTCTGTGTCCTCTCCTCTGCCCCTCTGTGGTCAGTGTGCAGTGCAGGACAGGCTGCAGTGATCTAAGCTCTGTGTCCTCTCCTCTGCCCCTCTGTGATCAGTGTGCTGTGCAGGACAGGCTGCAGTGATCTGAGCTGTGTGTCCTCTCCTCTGCCCCTCTGTGATCAGTGTGCAGTGCAGGACAGGCTGCAGTGATCTGAGTTGTGTGTCCTCTTCTCTGCCCCTCTGTGATCAGTGTGCAGTGCAGGACAAGCTGCAGTGATCTGAGCTGTGTGCCCTCTCATCTGCCCCTCTGTGGTCAGTGTGCAGTGCAGGACAGGTTGCAGTGATCTGAGCTGTGTGCCCTCTCCTCTGCCTCTCTGTGATCAGTGTGCTGTGCAGGACAGGCTGCAGTGATCTGAGCTGTGTGTCCTCTCCTCTGCCCCTCTGTGATCAGTGTGCAGTGCAGGACAAGCTGCAGTGATCTGAGCTGGGTGCCCTCTCCTCTGACCCTCTGTGGTCAGTGTGCAGTGCAGGACAGGCTGCAGTGATCTGAGCTGTGTGCCCTCTCCTCTGCCCCTCTGTGATCAGTGTGCTGTGCAGGACAGGCTGCAGTGATCTAAGCTCTGTGTCCTCTCCTCAGCCCCTCTGTGGTCAGTGTGCAGTGCAGGACAGGCTGCAGTGATCTAAGCTCTGTGTCCTCTCCTCTGCCCCTCTGTGATCAGTGTGCTGTGCAGGACAGGCTGCAGTGATCTGAGCTGTGTGTCCTCTCCTCTGCCCCTCTGTGATCAGTGTGCAGTGCAGGACAGGCTGCAGTGATCTGAGCTGTGTGTCCTCTTCTCTGCCTGGCTGACTTGAAAGAGTTAAATGATCAGGTCTGTCTGTCTCTGTCACACTCACATGCAGTCTCTGCAGTATGGGACAAGCTACAGTGATGTGAGCTGTGTGTCCTGCCCTCTGCCCCTCTGTGATCAGTGTGCTGTGCAGGACAGGCTGCAGTGATATGAGCTGTGTGCCCTCTCCTCTGCCCCTCTTTGGTCAGTGTGCAGTGCAGGACAGGCTGCAGTGATCTAAGCTCTGTGTCCTCTCCTCTGCCCCTCTGTGATCAGTGTGCTGTGCAGGACAGGCTGCAGTGATCTGAGCTGTGTGTCCTCTCCTCTGCCCCTCTGTGATCAGTGTGCAGTGCAGGACAGGCTGCAGTGATCTGAGCTGTGTGTCCTCTTCTCTGCCCCTCTGTGATCAGTGTGCAGTGCAGGACAAGCTGCAGTGATCTGAGCTGTTTGCCCTCTCATCTGCCCTCTGTGGTCAGTGTGCTGTGCAGGACAGGCTGCTGTGATCTGAGCTGTGTGCCCTCTCCTCTGCCCCTCTTTGGTCAGTGTGCAGTGCAGGACAGGCTGCAGTGATGTAAGCTCTGTGTCCTCTCCTCTGCCCCTCTGTGATCAGTGTGCTGTGCAGGACAGGCTGCAGTGATCTGAGCTGTGTGTCCTCTCCTCTGCCCCTCTGTGATCAATGTGCAGTGCAGGACAGGCTGCAGTGATCTGAGCTGTGTGTCCTCTCCTCTGCCCCTCTGTGATCAGTGTGCAGTGCAGGACAAGCTGCAGTGATCTGAGCTGTTTGCCCTCTCATCTGCCCCTCTGTGGTCAGTGTGCAGTGCAGGACAGGCTGCAGTGATCTGAGCTGTGTGCCCTCTCCTCTGCCCCTCTGTGATCAGTGTGCTGTGCAGGACAGGCTGCAGTGATCTGAGCTGTGTGTCCTCTCCTCTGCCCCTCTGTGATCAGTGTGCAGTGCAGGACAGGCTGCAGTGATCTGAGCTGTGTGTCCTCTCCTCTGCCCCTCTGTGATCAGTGTGCTGTGCAGGACAGGCTGCAGTGATCAGAGCTGTGTGTCCTCTCCTCTGCCCCTCTGTGATCAGTGTGCAGTGCAGGACAAGCTGCAGTGATCTGAGCTGTGTGCCCTCTCCTCTGACCCTCTGTGGTCAGTGTGCAGTGCAGGACAGGCTGCAGTGATCTGAGCTGTGTGCCCTCTCCTCTGCCCCTTTGTGATCAGTGTGCTGTGCAGGACAGGCTGCAGTGATCTAAGCTCTGTGTCCTCTCCTCTGCCCCTCTGTGATCAGTGTGCAGTGCAGGACAGGCTGCAGTGATCTGAGCTGTGTGCCCTCTCCTCTGACCCTCTGTGATCAGTGTGCTGTGCAGGACAGGCTGCAGTGATCTGAGCTGTGTGTCCTCTCCTCTGCCCCTCTGTGATCAGTGTGCAGTGCAGGACAGGCTGCAGTGATCTGAGCTGTGTGTCCTCTCCTCTGCCCGTGTGTGATCAGTGTGCAGTGCAGGACAGGCTGCAGTGATCTGAGCTGTGTGTCATCTTCTCTGCCCCTCTGTGATCAGTGTGCAGTGCAGGACAGGCTGCAGTGATCTGAGCTGTGTGTCCTCTCCTCTGCCCCTCTGTGGTCAGTGTGCAGTGTGGGACAGGCTGCAGTGATCTGAGCTGTGTGTCCTCTCCTCTGACCCTCTGTGGTCAGTGAGCAGTGCAGGATAGGCTGCAGTGATCTGAGCTGTGTGCCCTCTCCTCTGCCCCTCTGTGATCAGTGTGCTGTGCAGGACAGGCTGCAGTGATCTAAGCTCTGTGTCCTCTCCTCTGCCCCTCTGTGGTCAGTGTGCAGTGCAGGACAGGCTGCAGTGATCTAAGCTCTGTGTCCTCTCCTCTGCCCCTCTGTGATCAGTGTGCTGTGCAGGACAGGCTGCAGTGATCTGAGCTGTGTGTCCTCTCCTCTGCCCCTCTGTGATCAGTGTGCAGTGCAGGACAGGCTGCAGTGATCTGAGCTGTGTGCCCTCTTCTCTGCCTGGCTGACTTGAAAGAGTTAAATGATCAGGTCTGTCTGTCTCTGTCACACTCACATGCAGTCTCTGCAGTATGGGACAAGCTACAGTGATGTGAGCTGTGTGTCCTGTCCTCTGCCCCTCTGTGATCAGTGTGCTGTGCAGGACAGGCTGCAGTGATCTGAGCTGTGTGCCCTCTCCTCTGCCCCTCTTTGGTCAGTGTGCAGTGCAGGACAGGCTGCAGTGATCTAAGCTCTGTGTCCTCTCCTCTGCCCCTCTGTGATCAGTGTGCTGTGCAGGACAGGCTGCAGTGATCTGAGCTGTGTGTCCTCTCCTCTGCCCCTCTGTGATCAGTGTGCAGTGCAGGACAGGCTGCAGTGATCTGAGCTGTGTGTCCTCTTCTCTGCCCCTCTGTGATCAGTGTGCAGTGCAGGACAAGCTGCAGTGATCTGAGCTGTTTGCCCTCTCATCTGCCCTCTGTGGTCAGTGTGCTGTGCAGGACAGGCTGCTGTGATCTGAGCTGTGTGCCCTCTCCTCTGCCCCTCTTTGGTCAGTGTGCAGTGCAGGACAGGCTGCAGTGATGTAAGCTCTGTGTCCTCTCCTCTGCCCCTCTGTGATCAGTGTGCTGTGCAGGACAGGCTGCAGTGATCTGAGCTGTGTGTCCTCTCCTCTGCCCCTCTGTGATCAGTGTGCAGTGCAGGACAAGCTGCAGTGATCTGAGCTGTTTGCCCTCTCATCTGCCCCTCTGTGGTCAGTGTGCAGTGCAGGACAGGCTGCAGTGATCTGAGCTGTGTGCCCTCTCCTCTGCCCCTCTGTGGTCAGTGTGCAGTGCAGGACAGGCTGCAGTGATCTGAGTTGTGTGCCCTCTCCTCTGCCCCTCTGTGATCAGTGTGCTGTGCAGGACAGGCTGCAGTGATCTGAGCTGTGTGTCCTCTCATCTGCCCCTCTGTGATCAGTGTGCAGTGCAGGACAGGCTGCAGTGATCTGAGCTGTGTGTCCTCTCCTCTGCCCCTCTGTGATCAGTGTGCTGTGCAGGACAGGCTGCAGTGATCAGAGCTGTGTGTCCTCTCCTCTGCCCCTCTGTGATCAGTGTGCAGTGCTGGACAAGCTGCAGTGATCTGAGCTGTGTGCCCTCTCCTCTGACCCTCTGTGGTCAGTGTGCAGTGCAGGACAGGCTGCAGTGATCTGAGCTGTGTGCCCTCTCCTCTGCCCCTCTGTGATCAGTGTGCTGTGCAGGACAGGCTGCAGTGATCTGAGCTGTGTGTCCTCTCCTCTGCCCCTCTGTGATCAGTGTGCAGTGCAGGACAGGCTGCAGTGATCTGAGCTGTGTGTCCTCTCCTCTGCCCCTCTGTGGTCAGTGTGCAGTGTGGGACAGGCTGCAGTGATCTGAGCTGTGTGTCCTCTTCTCTGCCCCTCTGTGATCAGTGTGCAGTGCAGGACTGGCTGCAGTGATCTGAGCTGTGTGTCCTCTCCTCTGCCCCTCTGTGGTCAGTGTGCAGTGTGGGACAGGCTGCAGTGATCTGAGCTGTGTGTCCTCTTCTCTGCCCCTCGGTGATCAGTGTGCAGTGTGGGACAAGCTGCAGTGATCTGAGCTGTGTGTCCTCTTCTCTGCCCCTCTGTGATCAGTGTGCAGTGCAGGACAGGCTGCAGTGATCTGAGCTGTGTGTCCTCTTCTCTGCCCCTCTGTGATCAGTGTGCAGTGCAGGACAGGCTGCATTGATCTGAGCTGTGTGTCATCTCCTCTGCCCTTCTGTGATCAGTGTGCAGTACAGGACATACTGCAGTGATCTGAGCTGTGTGTCCTCTCCTCTGCCCCTCTGTGATCAGTGTGCAGTGCAGGACATGCTGCAGTGATCTGAGCTGTGTGTCCTCTCCTCTGCCCGTGTGTGATCAGTGTGCAGTGCAGGACAGGCTGCAGTGATCTGAGCTGTGTGTCCTCTCCTCTGCCCCTCTGTGATCTGTGTGCAGTTCAGGACATGCTGCAGTGATCTGAGCTGTGTGCCCTCTCCTCTGCCCCTCTGTGGTCAGTGTGCAGTGCAGGACAGGCTGCAGTGATCTGAGCTGTGTGTTCTCTCCTCTGCCCCTCTGTGATTAGTGTGCAGTGCAGGACAGGCTGCAGTGATCTGAGCTGTGTGTCCTCTCCTCTGCCCCTCTGTGATCAGTTTGCAGTGCAGGACAGGCTGCAGTGACCTGAGCTGTGTGTCCTCTCCTCTGCCCCTCTGTGATCAGTTTGCAGTGCAGGACAGGCTGCAGTGATCTGAGCTGTGTGTTCTCTCCTCTGCCCCTCTGTGATTAGTGTGCAGTGCAGGACAAGCTGCAGTGATCTGAGCTGTTTGCCCTCTCATCTGCCCTCTGTGGTCAGTGTGCTGTGCAGGACAGGCTGCTGTGATCTGAGCTGTGTGCCCTCTTCTCTGCCTGGCTGACTTGAAAGAGTTAAATGATCAGGTCTGTCTGTCTCTGTTACACTCACATGCAGTCTCTGCAGTATGGGACAAGCTACAGTGATGTGAGCTGTGTGTCCCGTCCTCTGCCCCTCTGTGATCAGTGTGCTGTGCAGGACAGGCTGCAGTGATCTGAGCTGTGTGCCCTCTCCTCTGCCCCTCTTTGGTCAGTGTGCAGTGCAGGACAGGCTGCAGTGATCTAAGCTCTGTGTCCTCTCCTCTGCCCCTCTGTGATCAGTGTGCTGTGCAGGACAGGCTGCAGTGATCTGAGCTGTGTGTCCTCTCCTCTGCCCCTCTGTGATCAGTGTGCAGTGCAGGACAGGCTGCAGTGATCTGAGCTGTGTGTCCTCTCCTCTGCCCCTCTGTGATCAGTGTGCAGTGCAGGACAAGCTGCAGTGATCTGAGCTGTTTGCCCTCTCATCTGCCCTCTGTGGTCAGTGTGCTGTGCAGGACAGGCTGCTGTGATCTGAGCTGTGTGCCCTCTCCTCTGCCCCTCTTTGGTCAGTGTGCACTGCAGGACAGGCTGCAGTGATGTAAGCTCTGTGTCCTCTCCTCTGCCCCTCTGTGATCAGTGTGCTGTGCAGGACAGGCTGCAGTGATCTGAGCTGTGTGTCCTCTCCTCTGCCCCTCTGTGATCAATGTGCAGTGCAGGACAAGCTGCAGTGATCTGAGCTGTGTGTCCTCTCCTCTGCCGCTCTGTGATCAGTGTGCAGTGCAGGACAAGCTGCAGTGATCTGAGCTGTTTGCCCTCTCATCTGCCCCTCTGTGGTCAGTGTGCAGTGCAGGACAGGCTGCAGTGATCTGAGTTGTGTGCCCTCTCCTCTGCCCCTCTGTGATCAGTGTGCTGTGCAGGACAGGCTGCAGTGATCTGAGCTGTGTGTCCTCTCATCTGCCCCTCTGTGATCAGTGTGCAGTGCAGGACAGGCTGCAGTGATCTGAGCTGTGTGTCCTCTCCTCTGCCCCTCTGTGATCAGTGTGCTGTGCAGGACAGGCTGCAGTGATCAGAGCTGTGTGTCCTCTCCTCTGCCCCTCTGTGATCAGTGTGCAGTGCTGGACAAGCTGCAGTGATCTGAGCTGTGTGCCCTCTCCTCTGACCCTCTGTGGTCAGTGTGCAGTGCAGGACAGGCTGCAGTGATCTGAGCTGTGTGCCCTCTCCTCTGCCCCTCTGTGATCAGTGTGCTGTGCAGGACAGGCTGCAGTGATCTAAGCTCTGTGTCCTCTCCTCTGCCCCTCTGTGATCAGTGTGCTGTGCAGGACAGGCTGCAGTGATCTGAGCTGTGTGTCC
Source organism: Hyperolius riggenbachi (assembly GCF_040937935.1). NCBI lineage: Eukaryota > Metazoa > Chordata > Amphibia > Anura > Hyperoliidae > Hyperolius > Hyperolius riggenbachi. The sequence goes on from NC_090648.1 coordinate 28,430,709, forward strand.
TCTCCTCTGCCCCTCTGTGATCAGTGTGCAGTGCAGGACAGGCTGCAGTGATCTGAGCTGTGTGTCCTCTCCTCTGCCCGTGTGTGATCAGTGTGCAGTGCAGGACAGGCTGCAGTGATCTGAGCTGTGTGTCATCTTCTCTGCCCCTCTGTGATCAGTGTGCAGTGCAGGACAGGCTGCAGTGATCTGAGCTGTGTGTCCTCTCCTCTGCCCCTCTGTGGTCAGTGTGCAGTGTGGGACAGGCTGCAGTGATCTGAGCTGTGTGTCCTCTTCTCTGCCCCTCTGTGATCAGTGTGCAGTGCAGGACTGGCTGCAGTGATCTGAGCTGTGTGTCCTCTCCTCTGCCCCTCTGTGGTCAGTGTGCAGTGTGGGACAGGCTGCAGTGATCTGAGCTGTGTGTCCTCTTCTCTGCCCCTCGGTGATCAGTGTGCAGTGTGGGACAAGCTGCAGTGATCTGAGCTGTGTGTCCTCTTCTCTGCCCCTCTGTGATCAGTGTGCAGTGCAGGACAGGCTGCAGTGATCTGAGCTGTGTGTCCTCTTCTCTGCCCCTCTGTGATCAGTGTGCAGTGCAGGACAGGCTGCATTGATCTGAGCTGTGTGTCATCTCCTCTGCCCTTCTGTGATCAGTGTGCAGTACAGGACATACTGCAGTGATCTGAGCTGTGTGTCCTCTCCTCTGCCCCTCTGTGATCAGTGTGCAGTGCAGGACATGCTGCAGTGATCTGAGCTGTGTGTCCTCTCCTCTGCCCGTGTGTGATCAGTGTGCAGTGCAGGACAGGCTGCAGTGATCTGAGCTGTGTGTCCTCTCCTCTGCCCCTCTGTGATCTGTGTGCAGTACAGGACATGCTGCAGTGATCTGAGCTGTGTGCCCTCTCCTCTGCCCCTCTGTGGTCAGTGTGCAGTGCAGGACAGGCTGCAGTGATCTGAGCTGTGTGTTCTCTCCTCTGCCCCTCTGTGATTAGTGTGCAGTGCAGGACAGGCTGCAGTGATCTGAGCTGTGTGTCCTCTCCTCTGCCCCTCTGTGATCAGTTTGCAGTGCAGGACAGGCTGCAGTGACCTGAGCTGTGTGTCCTCTCCTCTGCCCCTCTGTGATCAGTTTGCAGTGCAGGACAGGCTGCAGTGATCTGAGCTGTGTGTTCTCTCCTCTGCCCCTCTGTGATTAGTGTGCAGTGCAGGACAAGCTGCAGTGATCTGAGCTGTGTGCCCTCTCCTCTGCCCCTCTGTGGTCAGTGTGCAGTGCAGGACAGGCTGCAGTGATCTGAGCTGTGAGTCCTCTCCTCTGCCCCTCTGTGATCAGTGTGCAGTGCAGGACAGGCTGCAGTGATCTGAGCTGTGAGTCCTCTCCTCTGCCCCTCTGTGATCAGTGTGCAGTACAGGACATGCTGCAGTGATCTGAGCTGTGTGCCCTCTCCTCTGCCTCTCTGCCTACCTCCTGTGTCCTCTGTTGAGAGCAATGCTGATCTTCCTGGATGCAGGCTTCTGCTTCTTTTAGCCTGGAGGAGGATGTGGGGGCGGGACGCACACAGGCTGCCTCTCAGTTTCTATTGGTTAGAGGGAGGCACCAGCTTGCAGGAAGTACACAGAGGACAGGAAGGAGTGTGAGGCTGATCTTTCTGTCTCTTCACTGCAGGATCTAAAGACATTGGGTATCATTCATGAAGGTGCTTGCGATAAATGAAATGTGTGTGTATAATCACTGCCAGCGGTATTATTTCACTTCAATGGGAATTCATAGATTTTTTCCGCCTGGCAGAGTTAGTGCGGAATAGTGCGGTGTGCAAGGGATAAGTGGACGATCAGGTACCAATAAAATGGTGGTATTCTCCGCTCTGTGCGGTAGTTAGCGGTATTTTTCCGCCTATTTATCAGCCAACAGGGTGCTTTCTGGGTAATATTGGGTGTGCTTTCAGTGACGTATGTCCTTTTTGGCGTCACAGCATACCAGATGCTTGTCATGCGAAGTGAGCGTGTTCCAGCAAGCCAGCGTTTTGGAGGATCCGCTTGCTTGAAAATAGAAAATAGTGATCGCCTTGCGGGAAGTGGCGTTATCTTTGGAGCAGACCGCGTGCATACGGCGGAAGCATGTCGGTAAGGAGGAAGAAGGCTTTTATCCAATTGATGCAGTCGTGTGTAAGTGTGACGTCGTTTTGTTATTTGAAAGTGTTTCGAATTAATAATGCATGTGTATGCAGCGCAACACTGACGATTTTTGTGCAAGGCATCGTAGTACCTACCAGCATCACCGCCTACACCAGCGGTGCAAAGTGTGTACAGTACATGTAGAAAATATTGGGGGTGCTTATAAGTATAGTTGTATGTTGTAGTACTATGGTTGTAGCCCTGTGTATAGTGTCCCTTCCCTGCCTGCATGTGTGTCGTAACCGTCATTTTGGCTGTCCCTTGTCCCTTCCCTGCCTGCATGTGTGTCCTAACCGTCATTTTGGCTGTCCCTTCCCTGCCTGCATGCGTGTCGTAACTGTCATTTTGGCTGTCCCTTGTCCCTTCCCTGCCTGCATGTGTGTCCTAACCGTCGTTTTGGCTGTCCCTTGTCCCTTCCCTGCCTGCATGTGTGTCCTAACCGTTGTTTTGGCTGTCCCTTGTCTCTTCCCTGCCTGCATGTGTGTCCTAACCGTCGTTTTGCCTGTCCCTTGTCCCTGTACGTATGTGTGTAATAACATTGTAATAGTGTAATCATTTGGCTTCAGATATGTGGACATTTTTTAAATGTGATGCCAAAGTGTAAATGTCCTAATCAGTGCAAATGAAAAGTGGAATTAAGTTGGCTAACTAGAAGATGGAGTATTTATTTAAATTTTTATGAATAGGTGGATATTCCTATAAAAGAAGCAGAGATGTAGGATGAGGAAGAGCAATCGGCTGTTAGTATATTGTATAGTGATTCTTAAGGTATGGTAGTATGTGTCCTCAGTGTTTATGATGCTACTATGTTCGCGTTATTCATATTGTAGGAGGATGATGAAAGCAAAATCTCTTATACTCACCATAGAACAGAAATAGAAAAGGGCCGTGCTGTAGTAGAAAAAGAAAAAAAGGTTGGTGTATGTCACATATATAATGAAAGGGACCTGAAGTTGATGTTGTCATGTGTAATGATCTGTGGGCGATCTCCAAAGTCAGCGCACACCACGTGCGCTGAAGCAGATGGAAATCCCCACAAGCACAGAAGCAGAGTACCCAGTGGCGTCCCTACCAGAGGGCGCAGGGGGCGTGCCGCACCGGGTGACAGACACCCAGGTGGGTGTCACCACGACCTTCTACAGCAGCACAGCAGGAGTGTGAAAGCAGCGCTAGAAGGAGGGGCAGTGGGGGCAGCTAATCAGGAAGCACAGTGGGCGGCGTTGAAGACAGACCTGTGACGACATGACGCTGCGCTCCACGCTTGGAACGTGGCAATTAGGTGAGTAATTCTCAGCACGCCTCCGGCCGCCCCTGCACTTCCCGACAGTTAGCTATGGAGGGGGAGAGAGGCAGAAGGAGGGGTCCCAGGTGAGGGAGGGGGTGATATTTCCCCCCTCCCCACCGCTGCCCCCACTGCCCCTCCTTCTAGCGCTGCTTTCACCCTCCTGGGGGTAACTATACTAGCTATTATTATTATTATTATTATTTAGTATTTATATAGCGCCGACATATTCCGCAGCGCTGTACAGAGTATATATTGTCTTGTCCCTTAACTGTCCCTCTGAGGGGCTTACAATCTAATCCCTACCATAGTACTATGTCTGTGTATGTATTGTGTAGTGCCTGTATCGTAGTCTAGGGCCAATTTTTTTTTTTTAGGGGGAAGCCAATTAACTTATCTGTATGTTTTTGGGATGTGGGAGGAAACCGGAGTACCCGGAGGAAACCCACGCAGACACGGGGAGAACATACAAACTCCTTGCAGATGTTGACATGGCTGGGGGCAACTAAACTGGCTGGGGGCAACTATACTGGCGGGGGGCAACTATACTAGCTATACTTACTGGGGGCAACTACACTAGCTATACTGACTGGGGGGCAACTATACTAGCTATACTTACTGGGGGGCAACTATACTAGCTATACTTACTGGGGGCAACTAAACTAGCTATACTGGCTGGGGGCAACTATACTAGCTATACTGGCTGGGGGCAACTATACTAGCTATACTTACTGGGGGCAACTACACTAGCTATACTGACTGGGGGGCAACTATACTAGCTATACTTACTGGGGGCAACTAAACTAGCTATACTGGCTGGGGGCAACTATACTAGCTATACTGGCTGAAGGCAACTATACTAGCTATACTGGCTGGGGGCTACTATACTAGCTATACTGGCTGGGGGCAACTATACTAGCTATACTTACTGGGGGCAACTATACTAGCTATACTGGCGGGGGGCAACTATACTAGCTATACTGGCGGGGGGCAACTATACTAGCTATACTGACTGGGGGCAACTATACTAGCTATACTTACTGGGGGCAACTAAACTAGCTATACTGGCTGGGGGCAACTATACTAGCTATACTGCCTGGGGGCAACTATACTAGCTATACTTACTGGGGGCAACTATACTAGCTATACTGACTGGGGGGCAGCTATACTAGCTATACTTACTGGGGGCAACTATACTAGCTATACTGGCTGGGGGCAACTATACTAGCTATACTGGCGGGGGGCAACTATACTAGCTATACTGACTGGGGGCAACTATACTAGCTATACTTACTGGGGGGCAACTAAACTAGCTATACTGGCTGGGGGCAACTATACTAGCTATACTGCCTGGGGGCAACTATACTAGCTATACTTACTGGGGGCAACTATACTAGCTATACTGGCGGGGGCAACTATACTAGCTATACTGACTGGGGGCAACTATACTAGCTATACTTACTGGGGGCAACTAAACTAGCTATACTGGCTGGGGGCAACTATACTAACTATACTGGGGGCAACTATACTAGCTATACTGGCGGGGGGCAACTATACTAGCTATACTGACTGGGGGCAACTAAACTAGCTATACTGACTGGGGGCAACTATACTAGCTATACTGGCGGGGGGCAACTATACTAGCTATACTTGCTGGGGGAAACTATACTAGCTATACTTGCTGGGGGAAACTATACTAGCTATACTGACTGGGGGGCAGCTATACTAGCTATACTTACTGGGGGCAACTATACTAGCTATACTGGCTGGGGGCAACTATACTAGCTATACTGGCGGGGGGCAACTATACTAGCTATACTGACTGGGGGCAACTATACTAGCTATACTTACTGGGGGGCAACTAAACTAGCTATACTGGCTGGGGGCAACTATACTAGCTATACTGCCTGGGGGCAACTATACTAGCTATACTTACTGGGGGCAACTATACTAGCTATACTGGCGGGGGGCAACTATACTAGCTATACTGACTGGGGGCAACTATACTAGCTATACTTACTGGGGGCAACTAAACTAGCTATACTGGCTGGGGGCAACTATACTAGCTATACTGCCTGGGGGCAACTATACTAGCTATACTTACTGGGGGCAACTATACTAGCTATACTGACTGGGGGGCAGCTATACTAGCTATACTTACTGGGGGCAACTAAACTAGCTATACTGGCTGGGGGCAACTATACTAACTATACTGGGGGCAACTATACTAGCTATACTGACTGGGGGCAACTATACTAGCTATACTTGCTGGGGGCAACTAAACTAGCTATACTGGCAGGGGGCAACTAAACTAGCTATACTGGCTGGGGGCAACTATACTAGCTATACTGACTGGGGGGCAACTATACTAGCTATACTTACTGGGGGCAACTATACTAACTATACTGGCTGGGGGCAACTATACTAGCTATACTTACTGGGGGCAACTAAACTAACTATACTGACTGGGGGCAACTATACTAGCTATACTGGCGGGGGGCAACTATACTAGCTATACTTACTGGGGGCAACTATACTAGCTATACTTGCTGGGGGAAACTATACTAGCTATACTGGCTGGGGGCAACTATACTAGCTATACTGGCTGGGGGCAACTATACTAGCTATACTGGCTGGGGGCAACTATACTAGCTATACTGGCTGGGGGCACCTATACTAGCTATACTTACTGGGGGCAACTATACTAGCTATACTGGCTGGGGGCAACTATACTAGCTATACTGACTGGGGGCAACTATACTAGCTATACTTACTGGGGGCAACTATACTAGCTATACTGGCGGGGGGCAACTATACTAGCTATACTGGCGGGGGGCAACTATACTAGCTATACTTGCTGGGGGAAACTATACTAGCTATACTGGCTGGGGGCAACTATACTAGCTATACTGGCTAGGGGCAACTATACTAGCTATACTGGCTGGGGGCAACTATACTAGCTATACTTACTGGGGGCAACTATACTAGCTATACTGGCGGGGGGCAACTATACTAGCTATACTGACTGGGGGCAACTAAACTAGCTATACTGACTGGGGGCAACTATACTAGCTATACTGGCTGGGGGCAACTATACTAGCTATACTTACTGGGGGCAACTATACTAGCTATACTTGCTGGGGGAAACTATACTAGCTATACTGGCTGGGGGCAACTATACTAGCTATACTGGCTGGGGGCAACTATACTAGCTATACTGGCTGGGGGCAACTATACTAGCTATACTTACTGGGGGCAACTATACTAGCTATACTGGCGGGGGGCAACTATACTAGCTATACTGACTGGGGGCAACTAAACTAGCTATACTGACTGGGGGCAACTATACTAGCTATACTGGCGGGGGGCAACTATACTAGCTATACTTGCTGGGGGAAACTATACTAGCTATACTGGCGGGGGGCAACTATACTAGCTATACTGGCTGGGGGCAACTATACTAGCTATACTGGCTGGGGGCAACTATACTAGCTATACTTACTGGGGGGCAACTAAACTAGCTATACTGGCTGGGGGCAACTATACTAGCTATACTGCCTGGGGGCAACTATACTAGCTATACTGGCGGGGGGCAACTATACTAGCTATACTGGCTGGGGGCAACTATACTAGCTATACTTACTGGGGGCAACTATACTAGCTATACTTGCTGGGGGAAACTATACTAGCTATACTGGCTGGGGGCAACTATACTAGCTATACTGGCTGGGGGCAACTAAACTATCTATACCTACTGGGGGCAACTATACTAGCTATACTGGCTGGGGGCAACTATACTAGCTATACTGGCGGGGGGCAACTATACTAGCTATACTTACTGGGGGCAACTAAACTAGCTATACCTACTGGGGGCAACTATACTAGCTATACTGGCTGGGGGAAACTATACTAGCTATACTGGGGGCAACTATACTAGCTATACTGGGGGCCACTATGCTAGCTATACTGGGGACCATTATACTACCTATACTGGGGCCCACTATACTAGCGATACTGGGGGCCACTATACTAGCTGTACTGGGGACTACTATACTACCTACACGGGCTCCTGGTGCTACCTAAACTAGGAGGTACCTCTCACTACCTAAACTATCTAGGCCAACCAGCCCAGAATCACTGGCAAAAAGGCCACAGCATCACCCCCAGTCAGGCCAGCATTTACTTTAACCAGCCAGGCACAGCCACAGCATCACCGCCAGCCAGGCACAGCCACAGCATCACCGCCAGCCAGCCCAGCCACAGCATCACCGCCAGTCAGGCCACAGCATCACCGCCAGTCAGGCCACAGCATCACTGCCAGGCCTTTCAGTCCACACATCATCCCCAATCCAGCCAAAAACAGTATTGCTAGCCAGGCACAGCAGCCAGTAGAGGAGAATTCAGAAGCCATGTGAGGTGTCTACCATATTAAGGGGGCATTCTGCCCATTTATGTGAAATGCTGTCTATTTATGTGCCTTATGACTGCTGAATTTGTCTTGTTGGTGGCCTCATGATTGCTGAATTTGTCTTCTTGGGGGCCTCATGATTGCTGAATTTGTCTTGTTGGGGGCCTCATGATTGCTGAATTTGTCTTGTTGGTGCCCTCATGATTTGTTGGGTGCCTCAAGATTTCTGAATTTGTCTTGTTGGGTGCCTCATGATTGCTGAATTTGACTTGTTGGGGGCCTCATGATTGCTAACTGTGAGACTATGGGAAAAGCTGAATCATAATCATGAGACAATAGCCTTAAACCTACTTTTTTAGCTTTTTAAAACAGAAAATTAAAACTGGGGGGAGGGGGTTTCTAAAACAATACATTTTTCAGGAGTAGGATGGATGAAATTGTTTATCTTCACAGTTTATTTTCAACTTGGATTTTCCATAATGTTCACGTATGAGTTAAAATGTTTGTATTTAGTTTAAATTGCTGTTGGCGCTTTGCGATAGATAAGTGACTTTTGGATTGCAGTTTGGGCACTCGGCCTCCAAAAGGTTCGCCACCACTGTCCTAATCTAATGTCCCACCATTGCTAAGTTCATGTAAATTTGTCTCCACCTGTGACCACACCCACATTTTGGTCCATGACCACACCCATTTTTCAGCGCAGCCGCACAATGTAGCCCCATTTTTCGGCTAAGCGTGCCGCACGTTGTCTTCCTGATTGGGGGGGGAGAGGGGTGTCTGTGGATAATCAGCACCGGGTGCCAAATACCCTAGGTACGCCACTGAGAGTACCCAGTATACAGTGGTGTGAAAAACTATTTGCCCCCTTCCTGATTTCCTATTCTTTTGCATGTTTGTCACACTTAAATGTTTCTGCTCATCAAAAACCGTTAACTATTAGTCAAAGATAACATAATTGAACACAAAATTCAGTTTTAAATGATTGTTTTTATTATTTAGTGAGGAAAAAAAACTCAAAACCTACATGGCCCTGTGTGAAAAAGTGATTGCCCCCCTTGTTAAAAAATAACTTAACTGTGGTTTATCACACCTGAGTTCAATTTCTGTAGTCACCCCCAGGCCTGATTACTGCCACACCTGTTTCAATCAAGAAATCACTTAAATAGGAGCTATCTGACACAGAGAAGTAGACCAAAAGCACCTCAAAAGCTAGACATCATGCCAAGATCCAAAGAAATTCAGGAACAAATGAGAACAAAAGTACTGTAATTGAGATCTATCAGTCTGGTAAAGGTTATAAAGCCATTTCTAAAGCTTTGGGACTCCAGCGAACCACAGTGAGAGCCATTATCCACAAATGGCAAAAACATGGAACAGTGATGAACCTTCCCAGGAGTGGCTGGCCGACCAAAATTACCCCAAGAGCGCAGAGAAAACTCATCCGAGAGGCCACAAAAGGCCCCAGGACAACATCTAAAGAACTGCAGGCCTCACTTGCCTCAATTAAGGTCAGTGTTCACAACTCCACCATAAGAAAGAGACTGGGCGAAAACGGCCTGCATGGCAGATATCCAAGGCGCAAACCACTTTTAAGCAAAAAGAACATTAAGGCTCGTCTCAATTTTGCTAAAAAAACATCTCAATGATTGCCAAGACTTGTGGGAAAATACCTTGTGGACCGCCGAGACAAAAGTTGAACTTTTTGGAAGGTGCGTGTCCTGTTAAATCTGTCGTAGAAGTAACACAGCATTTCAGCAAAAGAACATCATACCATCAGTAAAATATGGTGGTGGTAGTGTGATGGTCTGGGGTTGTTTTGCTGCTTCAGGACCTGGAAGGCTTGCTGTGATAGATGGAACCATGAATTCTACTGTCTACCAAAAAATCCTGAAGGAGAATGTCCGGCCATCTGTTCGTCAACTGAAGCTGAAGCGATCTTGGGTGCTGCAGCAGGACAATGACCCAAAACACACCAGCAAATCCACCTCTGAATGGCTGAAGAAAAACAAAATGAAGACTTTGGAGTGGCCTAGTCAAAGCCCTGACCTGAATCCTATTGAGATGTTGTGGCATGATCTTAAAAAGGCGATTCATGCTAGAAAACCCTCAAATAAAGCTGAATTACAACAATTCTGCAAAGATGAGTGGGCCAAAATTCCTCCAGAGTGCGGTAAAAGACTTGTTGCAAGTTATCGCAAACACTTGATTGCAGTTATTGCTGCTAAGGGTGGCCCAACCAATTATTAGGTTCGGGGGGCAATTTCTTTTTCACACAGGGCCATGTAGGTTTTGAGTTTTTTTTCTCACTAAATAATAAAAACCATCATTTAAAGCTGCATTTTGTGTTCAATTATGTTATCTTTAACTAATGGTTAACGGTTTTTGATGAGCAGAAACATTTAAGTGTGACAGACATGCAAAAGAATAAGAAATCAGGAAGGGGGCAAATAGTTTTTCACACTACTGTATATTTGTAGAGGGGAATTCCAACCAGCAGGTGGAGCTGTGGAGTACAGAGGAACAAGTCCTCTGCACATCCACAGATGCCAGACCAGAATTGCACAATGAAGCAACACCGGGAAAAATAAACAAAGTAGCAAGACAAAAGAAACCAAGAACACAGATAAATTATATGAATGTCTACCAGTCTAGTCGCCACCCAGCGACGGTGGACATATCACAACCGAACAGACCAGAGTGAGAAAGCTAATCGCAAGAGAGGCGATTGTTATCAGCAACACAAGACTGAGCAAAGACAGAGCATGAATTGAATAAAGGAAGATACAGCAAATAGCTACAACAATCTGAACACCAAGGAAAATAACAAATGAACTAGCTAAACGCGGTCTCTGCACGTTATGTGCAACAGTGACAAGCGCGTTAATAGTACGGTCACCGCACATTAAGCGCAACAGTGACAAAGCGTACCAACCCTGACTAACACGGAGAACAAAGACAAACAGATAACGTTAGTTCCAGACAAAACAGACTGAAGGAGTAACCAGTAGCAACCGCAGCTAAGGTAATACTCCAAGACACAGACAAGAGAGATCCACCACCTCTAGAGCTAGGGCGAATGCGATCTAGAAACAGGACTGAACGATTCACTATCAACCACCATAGGAGATAGTACAATCGCAAAATCAGGACAAGACAGAACAAGACTTAAGGTGGCCACACACCATACAATTTTTTAAATATCTGTTCAATTTAAGAATTGCAATCAATTTTTCTGACTGATTGTAACAAATTTAAAAATATGACCAATGTACCACACACCTATGTTCAATTTTTCCCCAATTATGATAAAAATGATTGGAAACTCTGAGAAAATTGCTAGGGTGTGTATATTAATAAACTTACAATCCAACACACACCATACAATCTTTAGAGAAATTGAACAAAAACATCTGGCATTCCGTATCGATTTAAATCGAAAAAAACGGGAATTCCGATCGGATTTTTCAGTCGAATGAAAAAAAAAGGTTTCGATTTTTTCGAGAGATACGATCGTTTTCATCGAATTGCTTTAAAATCGGATCATTTTATTGTATCGTGTGTGGCCACCTTTAGGCAGTACAAACAATATACAACCTGACTGCACTAAGAGGAATGCAAAATGCACTCCCCAGGAATTAACTACACTAGAATATTCACAACAAGATACAAAGAGGCTGAGGCTCTCAAGGTTAGTCTCACTAAACAGGAACTATAACGAGCAAGGAATTCTGGGAGGAAGTGACATTTATACTGAGAACCTTCAAAGGAAGCAGACAAGCAGATTGCAAGATAAGTAGATGCAAATCAGTCAGCCTTGCAAACTGACAAAAAGGCCTCTTTTCCCTGGACTGAACCATGCAACCTGCATAGGAAACCAAACAGTCCAGGGAATCAAGGCCAGCAGAGTGGATTCTGACATCATGTTGCAAATACGTAACGTTATGTACATTTGTAGATAGGCGAGGCAAGCAGTGTTAAAAAAAACGGAAATCTGATTGAAAAGATGAGAAAACATTTAGGGACCAGTAACAGGAAGTTGTGTGTTGAGCAACAGACAGATGTAAAAAAGGTAAATACTTAATTTTTTGGGTGTAAAGGGAGTGCTATATAATCAAAGCTATGTTTTCATCCTCTTTTTATGTTGTTTAGGACAAAAATAAAAAAAGGTATGACAGTTGTATAGTGCCGCAAAAAAGAAAGGATCCTGGAATTATCACACAGTCTTCGAAGAAGGTAAAGAATAACTGTTGTCATATAGACCGTATCTGGCATGTACCTTATCATCCTAATGTTGTTGTATGCACAAACATACACGTGCCCATGTTCTTTAGATTACAGACCTGTACACCCACATATACCCATAACTTAAGGGCCACATACACTGGTCAATTTCAGGCATCGTTCGATGGATCAAATCTGTACAATCTATCGAACGATGAGAAATCAAATAATTTCAATTCTTTCAGCCGACTTCGATCGATTTAGATATAATGGCTCGATCGGACAGGATGGAACATATAGGTTGATCTGCTGCTGGCAGCAGATTGATGGCCCATACAGTTGCATTGGATGTAATGGTCTAATAATGAATGTTGATCGATTTCAAATAGATTTCATTCACAAATATTTTTGTCATCTGTTCCTAGTGTGTGCCACACGTCATATAGATTCCTGTCAAATTCGACTTGACAGGCATCTGACAGAAATGTATGTGATGGTCGAATCTGCTGCAAACCTATAAGTGTATGGCCACCTTCAGAAGAGTTTGGAAACAGCAGCACTACTGTGCTTGCTAAATGGATAAACTGTTAGTTGGCCTTTCACAAAGTTTTTCTTGTGTATTTACTGTATGCATCCATTTTGATTACACAATACTTTAAAGGGGCCCATACACTCAGCCGATTTTCTGTCCGACCGATCGATCGAAATCGATCGAAATCGATCGATCGATTGATCGATTGCAAATCGGTTGGCTAATCGACCGATCGATGGCCGATTTCGATCGATTTCGATGGATTTCAATCGAACTAGCATGGTGGAAAACCTAGGTCGATCTGATGAGATTGCTTATCATTTTGCATTGGCCCTAATGGAAATCTGATGGCAAAAAAATGCCATCAGATCGAATTTCAATAGATTTCAAACTGAAATCTATTGAAATTCTATCCTGGTAAAAAAATGTTCTAAAAACACATCAGATAGATCATCGGATGCATTTCTTATCTATCTGCTGCTAATCTGACGAGTGTATGGGCACCTTTAATCCTATGCTGCAGCCTGTTCCACTTTTTAAAAAATATAAATTATAGTGTGTTCGTATGAATAGCTGTTGTATTTTCCATAGGTATATGTAATGTCGTCTAAAAAAGATGAGTACAAAACTGCTACCGCACATACTAAAGAAAAGAAGACAACAGTCTTGAAAGACAACCATAGTGATTGTAATCAGAAGACTAAAGGTAGCCATACACTGGTCAATTTGCCATCAGATTCGACCAACAGATAGATCTCTCTCTGATCGAATCCCCCCCCCCGCCGCCGCCGCATACATTACCTGCTCCGCCGGCACGACTGCCCCCGGTCACCGCTGCTCCGTCTCCGCTCTGGTCTCCAGGTCCGGCATGCTTTACTGCTTTACTTCTTCCTGCCCAGCAGGAAGTTTAAACAGTAGAGCGCCCTCTACTGTTTAAACTTCCTGCTGGGCTAGAAGAAGTGAAGCATGCCGGACCCGGAGACCAGACCAGCGCGGAGACGGAGCAGCGGTGACCGGGGACAGTCATGCCGGCGGAGCAGGTAATGTATGCGGGCTCTATTGCGTCGGTCGTCGAGTACTCGAACGCCGCTAGCGACGCGCTCCCTACCCGCGGGCGATCGACGGTAATTTTCCGCATGGAGCGATCGACGAAATCGGACGAAATGGATCAAAATTCGGCGTGTTGCGGGAATGATGTGACAGCAGATTCGATCCCAGTGATCGAATCTGCTGTCGATCTGGCGGGAATCGGCCTAGTGTATGGCCAGCTTAACAAGAAAAAACTACATGCTGTCCAGGTAATGTATGACATTCCTTTTTGTAGTCATTGGTATGTATACTAAAACATGTACCTATATGTAATGTGCTTATGTCAAACATGTTATAACAGTAGCAAATCATAAAGGGCCATACATAAGCAAACCTCATATATCTCTATAGTGTGTAAGGTACACTCATTTATTAACCTATTTGTATGTATGAGTTGCATTGCCATTATCTCCCCTTGTTAACACAAATATACTGTTACCTGAACAGGTTAAAGGGTAGCGGAAGTCACATGATGAAATAGACATGGGGATGTAATGTGCCTACCACACAAACATTTTTTTGGTTTAGTTGTTATTTTTTTGGTCTCAGCATGAAACAAATAAATATGGAGGTGTGTAAGTGGCTGACTCACTCCTGAGTCACAGAGGAAGTGACAACAGTGTGACCCTCACTGATAAGAAATTACCCTTTTCTCTTTTTCCTAATTTCATACGTCAATTTTTCATATGAAACAGTTTTATAGTTGGACTGTGTTATCAGTGAGGGTCTCACTGCTGTCTAACTCAGGACTGACCCAGGCACTTACATACCTCCGTGTTACATTTTTACAGACAAATAAATACATTAAGGGCTGGTTCAGACGGATGTTTGGAGGCGTCGCGTTCGTTGGCGTCGCGGCGGCAATGCGTTCGGGCTTTCAGCAGCGTTCGCATTGAGTTCGGATGCGGTCGCGTTTTTTCTTCCCCTAGGGGAACATTACCCATCGCGGTTAACCGCCCCTGGAAGCAACATGTAGCTTCCAGCGGCTCCTTGAACGCCAGTGAAAATCGGGACCCGAATGCCGCGTTCGTGTAAACGCGCGTGAAAGCTTGGTACAAACACTCCCATTCACTTGAATGGGAGCGTTTAACACCAAGCCCCGAACGCTGGCAGTAAACGCTCTGCAAACGTCCGTCTGAACCAGTCCTTAGTCACACAGCATACTTATGTGTGTGCTATGCACTGTACATACCCATGTGTATCTCATAATGTCACATGTCATTTCAGCTATCCATGAAGTTCCTAAACCTCCAAGACGGCAGGGATAATTTTGGAGTAGAAATGTTACATATTATTCGGCATTTAATTACAAATAATGTGTACATTTTTCACACAGGAGGACACAGACGATCAGTGGCTTGAATGCAGTGAATTTGAGTGCAAACAATATGGTGGAGTTAAAATAGATAAGAAACGAAAAAGAAAAAATATAGCTGACTATAATGCACAAGTAGCCAAAAGAACAAAGAAAGGGGATAAACATGGTAAACATTCACTGTCAACACAGGAGAAGCAAATGGAAAGTTGTACAGAGTCAACAAGTGACAGTGTGAACGATTTTGAGAATAAGTGTATGCCACCAAAAAAAGAGGTGCAAGAACGTAATACCAGATTTTCTTTTGATGAAAACATTGCACTCATTGAAAATCTTGTTCCATATTATGATAAATTGCAAGGTTACCTGATGCCAAGCACTGGTGGCTTTTGGAAACATACTAAATGGATGGAGATAACAGATGCTGTTAACAGTGTTGGCTATTATAAGCGCACTTACAAGTGTGTAAAGAAACGATTCCAGGACATAAAGCGAGATGTCAAGAGAAAGATGTCTGATCAAGTAAAGGAAAAGTAAGCAAAAAAAGGATAACATATTATTTATGTTCTCTATGTGCATGCATGTACTCTCATGTATGTGTATATGTATATGTTATATCATCAGTCCGAACCCCATTGATAGGTGTGTAGAAAAGGTAGTGGATACACCCTTTGTGTAATCATTCTTATAGAGGCATCGCTGCTTACCTGGGCACACCTACAAAGAGATAAACTCTTTTCAAGCAATAATTATTTATGAGCTAAAGTAATGTGCACATATTGTTATACTGCTAAAGGATACCCGAAGTGACATGTGACCTGATGAGATAGACATGTGTATGTACAGTGCCTAGTACACACATAACTATTTTTTTTGCTTTCTGCATGAAAGAGTTAAATATCAGGTATGTAAGTGGCTGACTCAGTCCTGACTCAGACAGGAAGTGACTACAGTGTGACCCTCACTGATAAGAAATTCCCATTTTAACCTATTTCTTGCTCTTACAATCCATTTTGTGATAGGAAACTGTTTTATATTAGGATTTTCTTATTAGTAAGGGTCACACTGCGGTCAATTCCTGTCTGAGTAAGTAATGAGTCAGCCACTTACATACCTGATATTTCATTCTTGCAGGCAGAAAAATAAAAAAATGAACACAACATAGGTATGTGTGTGGTAGCCAATGTACATACACATGTCTCTCTCATCAGGTCACATGTCAAATCGGGTATCCTTTAAGCACACTGTTCTGAAAGTGGATACACTTGGACACTGAGTGCATGTTCATAATGTTAATGCAAGTATGTGTGGGCTGTAATAGCCGCGTACGTTAAAAAGGGGCGCTGGGAAAAAAGGGCGCCGGGTTTTTAACGATAAGCATGGATAACGTTTAAAAAAATATTGTACTGTTTTTCGTTTAAAATTAATGTTTTTTAAAGTTATAAATCATTAAATAATGTGCATTAAATCGGCAATTGTAAAAACGTTAATCTTTCGTTTAAATAGTGAAACGTATAATAACGTTTAAAAAAAAAAATTACTAAGTAACCCTCCCTGTACCTACCCCTAACCCCTAGACCCCCCTGTTGATGCCTAAACCTAAGACCCCCCCTGTTGGTGCCTAAGTAACCCTCCCTGTACCTACCCCTAACCCCTAGACCCCCCTGTTAGTGCCTAAACCTAAGACCCCCCTGTTGGTGCCTAAACCTAAGACCCCCCTGTTAGTGCCTAAACCTAAGACCCCCCTGTTGGTGCCTAAACCTAAGACCCCCCTGTTGGTGCCTAAACCTAAGACCCCCTGTTGGTGCCTAAACCTAAGACCCCCCTGTTGGTGCCTAAACCTAAGACCCCCCTTTTGGTGCCTAAACCTAAGACCCCCTGTTGGTGCCTAAACCTAAGACCCCCCCTGTTGGTGCCTAAACCTAAGACCCCCCTGTTGGTTTTTTCGTTTAAAAATAATGTTTAAAAAAAAATGTACTGTTTTTCGTTTAAAAATAATGTTTGAAAAAAAAATATTGTACTGTTTTTCGTTTAAAAATAAAATTTAAAAATGTATAAATCATTAAATAATGTGTAATCATGAGAAACAGTAATAAAACATTAAGTCTCCGGGCGCCGCTTTTAAAACGTTATTTTTCTCCGGCGCCCTTTTTTCCTATCGGGCGCCCATTAAACGATATTTATTATAGGAGTGAATGGCGGCGCCCGATTTGTCCACTAGCCTCAGGCGCCCGAATTTACTGTTTCCGTAATAGCCTATGATGCACCTATTTTTGTTAATGTATAATAATCGTTTGGTTGACACGTTGATTGTTATCAACACATGCCTCTAAACTGTTCCACTTGGTCATTGGATGACTGTTATAGAAAGCCAGCTGAGGTGACAAGTCCTAAAGAGGGTCACTGCTGTTTTATTTGTTGTAGCTGCACATATACAAAGTACTGTTGGCAAACACTGCAAAGCGGGCAATCATGGTAATGCGTTGTTTGTGTGTAATGAATACCTAAGGTGGGTGGAGGGAACATATGCTATCTAGGTAAAGCGTGAAATTTGGCTTATCAATATTTGTCTGCAACAATACAGGAATAAGTAATTACGTTTTTGTATGTTATAGTAAGAAATCCGGAAATGCTGGAAGAAAAATTTATTTCAAAGAGTATGAATCATTACTGAGAGACTACATTGAACAGGAAACTGTAATAGGAATCAAGGACCGTAACGATACTTTTCTGACGCAAAGTAGTAAGTATGCAATAATATTTGTATGTGTATTTTTTGTTAAGGATTGCTACTTGTGTTGTACAGGCATATATGTAACACCTCTGAAATGCTTTAACTGTAAAGAAATCCTCCAGACACCAATCAAGTTCTTTTTAAGAAATATTTGTATTAAATCATATAGATAAAAAAATTCAGTGACAAAATACATTCATAAACTTCTTCTTAGCAGATGAGTATAGGTAGGCCTCTGTATACATCCGCCTGCTAGGATCAGGGCTTGTTCAGGAAACATATATGTGATACAGTTTATTTGCATTAACTTGCCAGAATTTTCCTCACACAGTGCTCCGCCATCTGACACTTCTTCACCACTGTCTTTTTAAAGTGGACCTGAATTCTTGCACAGGACAGAAGGAAACGTAGAGAAATGTCTGGCGGTTACCTAGCAACATCCAGGATGGGACAGAACATGTGAAATTGATGATAGTAAATGATCACTTAACATTTAAGAAGCACTGCTGTCTCCTCTGTATTTTGTCTGCCAGCTGCTGTCACACAATCTCTCCAGACACTGCACTGCAGTCTTCACTCCTTTTCTGTAATCCTGTCACTTGTTTCTCTGTCTCACTCTTGTATGCTTTGCTGTCCTGCTGTCTCTGTGTCACTGTAATGTCTCTGCTGTTTTCTGTTATCTCTCTCTGTTACAGGAAATTATTAATATCCTTGTCTTTCTTTCTTATTTCTTACTGTTTCTCCTCTGGCGTATCTCTCCAGTATCGCTGCTCTTTACTGGCCTGTAGCTGTGAGTGGTCTCTCTGCTCTCATGTAATGTCTGCAGCTCTCTTTCTCTTCCTTAGTTTAGTTTTCAGTAAGTGCTCACTTGTCTGTGGCTCTGCCTTGCTCAGACTGTCTCACCAATAGCTGGTCTCTTCTTGTGTCTCTCCTCTATTTCCTCACAAATCAAGTGTATTTCTTGCTGCAGTACAGTATAGTATCGTGACACAAACAAACTATTGCTGCCTCATCAGCTCAGTCTCCACGGCTACTTGGCTCCTCCCCCTCACTAGCCTTCAACTGTAAAAACTCAACTCTTACTTCCTCCCTGCACATGCCCAGCTTCTCTCTCCTCTTTCCTGCTCATGGGCTCCCCCTGGCGGCACCTGCAGGCTCCCTTTACAGCAGCACTTTCCACAAAAAGTCAATGCATCTGTAACCCTTGGTGTGTGTGTCTGTTGCAATGACACACACACAGGGTTACATATACATGCTCTCTGTAAATGGTACATATTTTAGGACATCAGTTATAGGTGTCTTTCCATCTCACACTGTCTGTCTCTCTTTCTCTCTCTCTCTCTCTCTCTCTCTCTCTTTCTCTCTCTCTCTCTCTCTCTCTCTCTCTCTCTCTCTCTCTCTCTCTTTCTGTCTCTCTCTAAATCCAAATCCAAAAAAGCTTTATTGGCAGGACCAAATGCATTTAGCATTGCCAAGGCAAAACAAAACAAAACATTAACATGGGGGGGGGGGGGGGGATTGTGGGAATAGGGGTAGGATATAGGTATACAGTCCATAGGAGTGTGGAGGATGTAATGGATGGTATGAGGGGTTGAGATATATAGTCCATAGGGGAGGGGAGTATGGGGTTGTACAGTCCATGTGGTATCATGTTCCTCTCAGTTGGTGGCAGGCAGTGATATATCGGGCTGCTATTTGCACAGTTTTTTCCTCTTCCCCAGTAGGATGTAGAGTTTCCTCTCCTCATCTGTGGAGGTGAAATCTGCGATGTGGTCAGAGAGTCTCTGGAAGTAGGCGGTCCTCACAGGTGCATATTTGCTGCAATGTAGCAGGAAGTGGGCCTCATCCTCCAGGACCCCCTGGTCACATTGCCTGCACAGTCTCTCCTCCCGGGGCTTCCATGTCTGTCTGTGTCGCCCTGTCTCTATCTCCAGGCTGTGGGCGCTCAGACGGTACAGGCTCAAGGCCTGTCTGTCTTTGTGGTGGTGTAGCCTCTCCAGATATGGAGCCATTGTGTACTCCCTCTGTAGTGATTGGTAGACAGTGAGTTTCTGAGTTTCTTTGTGTCACTTCTCCATTCCTCTAGGTATCGGTCCCTGCAGCTTTCTATCATTCCCTTTATTTGGGCCTTTGTCAGCCTGTGTTGGTGGTCTTGGCTGGGCTGGCTGTTGATGCTTTGTTTCAGAGAGCGTGGTATGGCCTCCCCACCCTGGCTCAGTGAGGCTTTATGGTGGTAAGTGCTGGGGCTGCTGCTCTGTATATGTGCCCAGTATGAGAGCGCCCTCTGCTGGATAGTCAGCCATAGTGGGAATCTGCCTAGCTCTGCCCGGCAAGCTGAGTTCGAAGTGCTGATATGGACTTGGAGACTTGGAGTCTGAGAAGATACTTGCAGAACTCTAGATGGAAGATTTCTGTTGGGCTGGAGTCTCATTTTGATTGGTCAGGGTAGGTGACCGGGCCCCATACCTCACTGCTATAGAGCAGGATTGGGGTGATGATGCTATCGAATATCTTTACCCAGACTCTCACCGGTGGTTTTAGGTGGTAAAGTTGCCTTCTGATGGCATAAACATTCTGCAGGCTTTTTCCTTCAGGGCCTCTACTGCTGGTTTAAAGCTCCCTGTTTGGTTAATTTCCAGCCCCAGGTAGGTGTAACTGTTTGTGGTCACCAGTGGGCAGCCATTTAATATAAATGAGGATGTGGGCATTTTTAGATTTTTCCTCTGGAACACCATCACTTTTGTCTTCTTTGGGTTGATGGGCAGTGCCCATGTGGTGCAGAAACTCTCCAGTACTGCCAGGCTGTCCTGTAGGCCCCTTTCTGTTGGGGAGAGCAGCAGGAGATCATCTGCATACAGCAGGAACTTCACCTCGTGGTCATGCAGGAGGAGGCCTGGTGCTGGAGAGGATTCCAGGGCTACAGCCAGTTGGTTAATGAATATGTTAAAGAGCGTTGGGCTCAGACTGCAGCCCTTACTGACTCCTCGACCCTGCTTGAAGAACGCGCTTCTCTTCCCATCCACTTTCACACTGCATTGGTTCCCAGTATATTAACTCTTGATGACATCATAGGTTCTACCTCCTATTCCACTCTCTAGGAGTTTTAGGAAAAGGCCTGGGTGCCACACCGAGTCAAATGCCTTCTTAAAATCCACAAAGCAAGCGTGTATTTTGCCGCGTGAGCTGTGGACATGGGTCTTGATAAGGCTGTGCAGTGTGTAGATGTGGTCGCTTGTGCGGTGGTTTGGCATGAACCCAGCTTGGCTTTTGCTGAGTACGTCCTGCTGTGTGAGGAAGGAGAGGATCCTTTTATTGATGATGCTGTTAAACAGTTTCCCCAGTGTACTGCTGACACAGATTCCTCTGTAGTTTGCTGGATCGTATCTGTCCCCATTCTTGTAGATGGGTGTTATGAGGCCTTCACTCCAGGCCTGAGGAAAGGAGCCCACACTGAGGTTGAATAGTCTTGCGAGTGCCTCGTGTATGTCCGGGGGGCTGTATTTGATCATCTCTGGCAGGATGCCATCTGTACCGCTAGCCTTCTTGCATTTTATCAACTTTGTTCTTTCTCTTATTTCCTGCACGGTGATTGGTGTTACCAGAGGGTTTTGAAAGTCCTTGATTGTCTCCTCCATGTCCTTCAGTTTTGCGGCTATTTGTTTCTGTTCCAGGGTGTGGGCATTTTCTGGGATGTCTTTGTAGAGGTCCCTGAAGTAGTGGAGCCAGATGTGGCCATTTTGGATGTGAAAAGGGCTTTGCTTGGGCTTTGTCCCAATATGGTTCCAAGTCTCCCAGAATGAGTTGTCTTGGAGGGAGTCCTCCAGCTGTTGGAGTTTGTGGGAGATATGGTTTTGTTTTTTCCGCCTGAGGGTGTCTTTGTATTGCCTCTGTAGGTGGTCATGGGCTTCCCTTAGGTCCCGGTTGTTGGGGTCTCTGTGCTTTTGATTAGAGGCTGCCCTTAGAGAATTAGGTAGGGCCTTGCACTCACTTTCAAACCATTTTTGGGACTGTTTATTTGTGGATCTCTTAAAGTTGGTCTGCTTGAGGCCAGCAAGTACTGCCATGTTATATAAGATGTTGCTGAAGTCCTTCACTGCATGGTTGACACCTTGTTGGTTTGGTTCATATAGGTTGGTATGAAAGCTTGTCAGCAGTTCTTGGATTTTGGCAGTGTTGGTCATGTTGATGAATTTGATGGCAGACTCTTTGGGCCATTTGAAGGATGATGGCAGCTTGAAGAGACCGGTCTGGTGAGGCTGCTGTGTGGTTGGTTTATCGGTGGTTTTCCAGTACAGCAATATTTGGTTGTGGTCTGACAGGTGTGTTTCAGGGGTGACTATGAGGGCATTGATGTTTATGGGGTCTGTGTCTGTGACAGCATAATCTACCACACTGCTGCCTACGTGTGAGTTCATAGTGAATCTCCCAAGAGAGTCACCCCTAGTTCGCCCATTCATTATGTGTAGGCCAAGGCTCCGGCAAAAGTTCAATAGGGCTTTCCCACTTTTGTTTACTGTCTTATCATAACTATTTCTCGCTGTCTATATTGGTTCCTGGTAATAGCTCTCTCCTCCAAGTATGTATGTGTTTCCCTCAGAGGTCAGATAATCCTTCTCTGTGTCTGTTCTGGCGTTGAGGTCTCCATAGATGAGCACTCTGCCCTGAGACTGGAAGAGGGTGGCTTCTCTTTGTAGGACCTCATAGATTTCAGGTTTGTAGTAAGGGGACTCTGTTGGGGGGATATATGCTGCACACAGATACATGTCGGACTGAGAGGTTAGGATGGAGCTGTTTATTTTGATCCAGATGTGGCTGTCTCCTCGTTTGATTGCTTTGATGTGCTCTTTAAGCTCCTCTCTCTCTCTCTCTCTCTCTCTCTCTCTCTCTCTGTCTCTCTCTCTCTGTCTCTCTCTCTCTCTCTCTCTCTGTCTCTCTCTCTCTCTCTCTCTGTGTGTCTCTCTTTCTCTGTCTCTCTCTCTCTGTGTCTCTCTCTCTCTGTGTCTCTCTCTCTCTCTCTCTCTCTCTCTCTGTCTCTCTTACTCTCTCTCTCTCTCTGTCTCTCTCTCTCTCTCTCTCTCTCTCTCTCTCTCTCTATCTCCCCCTCTCTCTCTCTTTCTTTTGGGTCTTTTGGTGGATCATTGATGCATATTGTTTGGTAGAGCTGTGTTATTACATTAATCACTGTATTTTAAAAGTGTTATTGTAAATGTAGATACCATGGAAGACAACACTACTGATGTAACAGGTGAAACAATAATGTTGTTGGAGACGAACCACAGTGAAAATTGTTTTGATGCAAATGTGAATGAAGAGGAGCCATCTCCAGATGATGATCAAGTAATTGTGTTGACCCAGGTTGAAAATATAGATGTTATGAACACTGTGGAAGATTAGGATGAAAGCAACAGTGGTGGTCAGAGTAATGAAGATCAACCTGCACATGACACACGTAGGGGGACAGATCAAAACAGTGAATCAGGTAATAATGCAACAGTAGGTAGAAAACAGCAAAAAATTTGTCGCACTAGAAATATGGACCGTGAACAATTTTTGTTTGACAGGGAGCAGTCCACACAGTTTCATCAAGCTCAGCGTGAGCATAGAGAAACTTTAATGTTACGATTGGATAATATTGAGAAGCAGCTCAAAGAGTTTAATGCAACTTTCAGCCAATATTGCATTTCTATTCAGTTGCATAACAACCAACTGTTGATATACATTTCTCAACGACATGATTTACTAGCCAAACTTATTCATATTTGGACACCAGCGGTCCCCTTGCCCCAAACTCGTGATTTGTTAGCAGATGTAACAGAAGTATAGAGTTATGTAATGCACACATGTATGTCATAGGGTTATAATTCGAAAGCACAATAATGTTTTTGCACAGCGCGTTTCACATATAATGTAAACGTAGTTGCAGTAAAGTTTTCATTGAACCTTTGGTAACACCACATAGTTACATAGTTACATAGTTACATAGTTATTTTGGTTGAAAAAAGACATACGTCCATCGAGTTCAACCAGTACAAATAGAAATTGTGATACCTATCTATGGTGTTTCACAAAGAACACTATAGTAGTGGCTTATTGTTTTCATATTGTGAGTGACCAAAGTAAACAATGTGTTCTAACTGTATACAACCATAAGGCCCCTTAACATACCGTAAGATATGGCTATAGTTTATTCCTATGCTTCATAGAAATTGTACCACTTATGTAATGTAGAATGTATATGTAACGGTGGCGGGGTCGTTTTCGTGGTCAGCGCACAAGACGCGCACTGACACAACGAAAACCCTCCACCAGCGTATAATTTTGGGAAACCCAGGCTAGGTGCTATGCACCCGCAGAGGGCAATTCCCACCGGCAGATGGCGCTGTGGAGTGCAGGCGAACACCGCCGCTGCACAGCCACAGATGCCAGATGGGAATTGTACAGAACCCGACAAACGGGGCTGAAGAGCCCTTAAAGAGAAAGAGCACAGGGACAGGATGTATGTGTGTGCACCAAACTAGCCGCCACCCAGCGACAGTGAACACACAACAGCGGAAACAAAGTGGGAACGCAATCGCAAGATTAGCGATTGCCGATAGAGACACAAGACAGAGCAGGACAGCGCACAAGGGTAGCAAAGGCACAGCAAATCATACAATGAGGAGATGCGGAAAATAACAAACGCTAGCTAACCGCGAACACCGCACTCATTCGCAACAGTGCACGCGGTTATGCGCGGTCTCCACGTGATAAGCACAATAGAGACAAGCACGCCTAACTAACCATCGACAGACAAACATGGAACAGAGGACGCGAACGCTTGCTTAACGGTTACCTCACCGAGCGTTCGTAGCAGACTAGACAGACACACGAAAACAGGGACAAGCGAGAGATAGGATCCACAGCACTAGCGAAAAGAGACTAGTGCGATCCAGAGAGGCAGAACAGAAGGATCCACAGCACTAGCGAACGGCGAGTGCGATCCAGGTAGACAGAACAGAAGGATCCACAGCACTAGCGCAGGATGCTAGTGCGATCCAGAGAGACAGAACAGAAGGATCCACAGCACTAGCGAACGGCGAGTGCGATCCAGGGACAGAGTAACAGAACAGAAGGATCCACAGCACTAGCGCAGGATGCTAGTGCGATCCAGACACACGGCAGACAGAACAGATGAGGCAGGCAGAAACAACCGCTGTTCCAACCTACACTCCAGACTCAATCAGAAGGATCCACAGCCGCTAACGCTAGGGCTTGTGCGATCCAAACACATGACAGACGGAACAGGCAAAACAGATAATGCAATCCTAACTGCACTAGGGAAACTGCCTAGTGCATTC